>NC_091070.1:91832500-92147777 GCF_032405125.1 Capricornis sumatraensis | reverse complement strand
TGGCCCTCATGCCTGTGTGATTGTCTGGGCAGCCTGCTTTGAGTTAGTGGTTTCTAGAGTTGAAGGTGTGCCAAGACCTGTCAGTGTCTCAATGGAGAGGATCTAGTCAGAACCAGATGGAGGCTGATTGGAAACGGGACCCTCAGGCAGCAGCTCTTCAAGTTGGAGATGGAAATGGCAAGCCACTCCAGTACTCTTGCCTGGAGAATCCCTTGGACAGAGGAGCCTGGCGGGCCAAAGCTCATGGGGTCATGAAGAGTTGGACACAACTGAATGACTAAATCACCATCGCTCTTACAGGTGAGACTGGGTGTTTCTCTGTGCTGCCTCTGTGCTGTGCCCTTGGGGGACAGCCTGTTAAGAACTATTTTTCCATTTGTTGCAGTCCTGTGGAACCTCTGAAAGAAGCCCTGCTGGCTACCAGAGCCAGGCAATCAAGGGGTGTCTCCTGGCTGGCAGCCGCAAAAACCAAGGTGCCGTGTATGTGCACAAGCTCCTTTCCAGGAGATTGTTGCTGGTGTTCAGTTGCTCAGTTGTGTCCAACCCTTTGAGACCCCATGGACTGCAGGACGCCAGGCTTCCCTGTCCTTCACCATCTCCTGGAGCTTGCTCAAACTCATGTCCATTGAGTCAGTGATGCCAGCCAACCATCTCATCCTCTGTCACCCTCTTCTCTTGCCTTCAGCCTTTATCAGCGTCAGAGTCTTTTCCTATGAGTCGGCTCTTCACTTCAGGTGGCCAAAGTATTGGAGCTTCAATATCAGTCCTTCCAATGAACACCCAGGACTGATCTCCTTTAGGATGGACTGGTTGGATCTCCTTGCATCCAAGGGACTCGCAAGAGTCTTCCCCCACACCCCAGTTCGAAAGCATCAATTCTTCGACTCTCAGCCTTTTTTATGGTCCGGCTCTCACATGTGTACGTGACTACTGGAAAATCCATAGCTTTGACTAGATGGACCTTTGTCAGCAAAGTGATGTTTCTGCTTTTTAATATGCTGTCTAGGTTTGTCATAGCTTTCTTTCCAAGGACCAATCATCTTTTAACTTCAGGAAGATGCCGGCAGCATGAAGCGGAGGGAGAGTGCAAAAATGGCCTCTGCTGGCCTCCCAGTCCGTGGATAGTATTGCATTTGGTCCCAAGATGTGTGTTAAATTTAAAGCCTGCCCTTTAGATCAAAGCTTCAAGATAAACAAATAGACCTCTTTCACAGAAAGACTGAGTGAATGTCTGTTTGCTGTCTGCTCTGGGCCCTGGGGTTTAGCCATGATGAGTTCACATGGGCCCTTCGAGAACCATTAGTTTCCCATAGCACTGTTGGCTTTCAAAGCTAGACGTTTGGGGTCCCATATCTCAGGTGGAAGTGGCCAGCTGTGGCATCCAAACTCTTTGCTTCTCAGGAGAAGCTGGGGGTTTCCACTTGATTCTGTGTTGCCGTGCCGGGGGGAGGGTTTGTGATAAGATGGTTGCTCAACCTCTCTCCACAGCTTCAGTGTGCAGTCTTTCTCATTCACTTGTGTAGGAGTTGCTCAACTCGTTTCCAGATTTTTTCCAGAGGGAGTTGTCCACTATGTAGTTGTAGATTCGGTCTGTCCATGAGTTGAAGACCCTCCTATGTCACCATCTTGAACCTAAAAATTTCCAGGATTTATTTTCTGGTTGATTTTTTAGATTTAAGAAAGTGGTGGAGAGAATGTTAATCATGCAGATTAAATTTAAATAGGCATCAAGTCTGCAGCAGTTTCATTGTGAATAGTGCAAAAAATTAAAGAAAGATATCCCTCCAGTATTCGAAAATTATGTGAATCAACAAAGAAGTCTCTCGCATCATTGATGAGGAAGTGGGGTTCCTGTGCAGCTGATGTCTTGCTTCCACCTTACTGCTCAGTGCACATCAAAGTATCAGCTCACGTTCGGGTTGGAAATCCACGCATTAATCAGTTGCAACCATACTTAGGCCACTCAGACAAGAGCTCAAGAGAAAAATCAGCAAAAGTATTTTGTGAGAATCCGTTGACTATAGGGAATTTATGGGAAAGAGTATTTTATATCCTAGTATTATTTGGAAACTCTGTGCTACACATCTTTTTAGAAAGGTGGCATTTTTTTTTTCCCTTAAAGGACCAGGTGGTAAATATTTTCGATCCTACAGTCTCAGTTGCCTCTGCCCATCTCTACTCTGCTCTTACGGTAGGAAAGCAGCCATAGGTGATGTGTCAGTGAGTGGTCAAGGCTTTGCTATAAAATTGTATCTACAAAACCAGATGGCTGGCCCCGGGCCATACTTTTCTTTTGTCTGCTCTCCATCAGTAGAAGGTGTGATAAAGGTGACTGTGGACATGTATGCATTTTCCAGCCAGTTGTTACGTCTTCACCCGCACACACAGATCACCATCCCATCCAGTCCATAGTCCTCATTCTAAAGTGTCCCCAGTGGCTCCTCGTGGTCTAACACGCAGTCATCAGGCATCTTTCTGGAGCAACCCAAGGCCTCTGTGCTCCTGCACACTCCCCACCTCTTTCACTGCACTTTGTTCCAGCCACGACAGCTCTGCTAGTTCCCTGAACACACCAGCTTTTTCACATGTCCGGGCATCACTCCTACGACCCCCCCACCACCACCTACTCTTCCTTCCGCCTGGGGCACTCTTGCTTGCCTGACCCAGGCCAGGTTCCCCCCCTGGGCTGTTTGCCTGGCCACCCTCTCCTCCTCTCTCCTACTGAGTGCATTTAGCTCTTCTGAAAAACCCCCGGAGGAAGGGAATGGCCACCCACTCTGCCAGTCTATCCTGTAGATTGGCAGGCTACAGTCCATGGGGTCACAAAGAGCTGGACACAACTGAGCAACTAACACTTTGGCTTCCCTTTTCACACTAGACCCTGCTCATCGAGGGCAGCTCATGTCCCAGCATCCTGCCTCCCTCTCTCCTGCTGATGCTACTGAACTCACTCAATACATTCTCTGTTGATAATTTTATTTTTAATTAACTAATTTGGCTGCATCAGCTCATAGTTGCAGCACGTGGGACCTCTGTTGCATCACGCAGGCTCTTTCATTGTGGTGCACAGCCTCTGGTGCGAGGCTTCAGTAGTTGCAGCATCCAGGCTTAGTTGCTCCACCGCGTGTGGGATCTCAGGTCCCTGACCAGGGCTGGAACCTGTATTCCCTGTGTCACAAGGTGAATGCTTAACCACTGGACCTCCAGGGATGTCCTTCAGTCATAACTTCTGATCAGTGGAGCTTGTCAAGCATCTTATGTTTTTAAGAGTCGCGATAAGGTGTATCATGTATTGATGACTTTGTATCCCTTACTCTGCTGGCATTTTTCATACATTAACTCCTATAATCCTCACTGCAACTCCATGAGGTTAGATATAATGACTCCCATTTTAAAGATGAGGGAACTGAGGCCTGGAATGGTTGCATGTAGATGCTATGTGACAGAACCAGAATGCACATCTTAGAGTAGTTACCACTAAGGTTATAAAATAAAAACAAGTGTATATTATGGGCAGTTACACAAGAGAAGGGTTTCCCTCAGAGCTCCGTTTGTAAAAGAATCCGTCTGCAATGCAGGAGACCTGGGTTCGATTCCTGGGTCAGGAAGATCCCCTGGGGAAGAAATGGCACCCCACTCCAGTCTTCTTGCCTGGAGAATCCCATGGACAGAGGAGCCTGGCGGGCTACAGTCCATGGGGTTGCAAGAGTTGGACACGACTTAGCAACCACCACCACCACCATACAAGAGAAAGGCTACTCTTACTGGGTAAGCTGGGGGACAGCTTCATGGAGGAGGTGTTGACTGAGGTGGGATAGAATTCATCCTTGGGGAGAAGAAGCCCATCCAGGGGCAGAAAGATAACCAGAGGCAGGAGAAGCAGGAATGGCGTGGCTTGGCCCTGCCCTCCTGTGTGGTATAGACCAGAAGAGATGCAGCTGAGAGTCAGGCTGGGGCTCAGCCTCTCAGCTCCCCGCCGCCTTTGCCTGTCTATACCCTCCTCTGACTGTCTGTACCCTCCCCCAGGCATATCAGGGTCTCGGGACATCCTGGTGGGTGTTTAAATCAAAGTAAATCACGTCGTGTGCTCCATGCCCTAACCCAACCTCCACGTACCGATGAAATCGAGTTTATGCGTACATTTGATGTGCCATGAAAGTAAGTTGCATCAGGGCATTTTGGGGGCCCATGTAGAATAAGAAGAGAAGGTAGCAAAGTGTCCACAGAGGAGCCTGGTATGTCCGCTGCTTGTGAAGGTTATTGAAGTGCCAGGACTCATTAGGTGTGCGGTAATGCCCTTTAAATGTTGTCAGATCTAAGCGGTGCTTCAGAATTCATCTTCCCATCATATTTGGACATATGCAGCCGATCGAAGCTTAATACCCCAACCGCAGTGTCTCCAAGTCCTTTGCCTAAAAGATCATTTGTTTCAAGTACAGTCAGAGCGGAGTTTTGTCTCTGAGGATTTTATTCCAGCTTGTGGACCTTCATAGATAAGATGTCTCTTTAAATAATTTCTAAGAAGAAAATTCCAGTAAGTATGCTCTCTTCCAGTACCATTGCTAGAAAAAGGAGCAAGAAAGAGGAAGCTTTTTTTCCATTATCATGGTAAATGGCATGTTTTCCATTACACTTGCTCTGCCGCATTTTGGAGAAATCTGACTGCTGCAGAAATCTGACTCGGGTTTGCTGAAGGCTGAGTTTCTGGTTGTGGTTTCAGAGCCCAGCTCCAGGGAACTGAAGAAAGCATCTTCTTTATCTTCATGTCCACCTCATTCTTCAGTTTAGAATCACAGTGTAACTAACGTGCGTGCCTGCTCAGTCATGTACAACTCTCTGCGACCCCATGGACTGTAGGCCACCAGGCTCCTCTGTTCATGGAATTTTCCAGGCAAGAATACTGCAGTGGGTTGCCATTTCCTCCTCCAGGGGATCTCCTGACCCAGAGATCGAACCTGCATCTCCTGCCTGGGGAGGCAGATTCTTTAGACCACTGCACCACCTGGGAAGCCCATCACGGTGTAAGGAGTAGGGTAAATAATACTTTTCCTTATTAGTCAAGAAAGGTGATTGTGGGCAGAGAACTGAACAGGTATGATATGTACTCAGGGACAAGAGGGGAGGAGATGAACGGCCCATCTCAGCCCAGTGCCATTTATTCCACGGGTGCTGGTTGAATCGCTATACCTGGAACATGAATGAGAACTACGGGACAACGCAGAGAAACCACGGGTGCAGTCTGCTCTCAGGCGCCCTGAGTCTAGGAGAGATTGGTCAGTGGGTTTCAGAGCATTACAACTATCAAAGTGAATTTAAGGGCCTAAGCACACAGCGTTGACTCTGGAGTTACAAACGGAGAGGAAGGCAGGTTGAGGACAGGCAGGGGATAATCCATATGTAACACAGGACCACGGATGTCCCTACAGGAGGAATGTTGCAGCCACCCACTAGCATGAGGGAGCAGCTGCACCTGTGAGCACTCATGCTAAATGGTGAGGAAGGTGGTCAGGTTAGGTTAATGCAGTCGTTCTGAGTCTTGGCTGGATGTTTGAACTACCTAGAGAGTTATTTTAAAAAAAAATCAGTGATGCCTGAGCCCCCAGGGCTCTGATAGAAGGGGCTGAGGTATAGACTGGGCATGGGGTTTCTAAGAGCTCCACAGCAGACTCTAACGTATTTGTCAAAGTCAAGAACCACCAGGCTACAGAGTGGCTTGGATCTGGTGTGACAGGTTAGGTTCGTCTGGGGACTTTTCTGCTGGACGTTTTATAAGGGGAGAGGAGTGTGATTTGCGGAGAAGGCAATGGCACCCCACTCCAGTACTCTTGCCTGGAAAATCCCATGGATGGAGCCTGGTAGGCTGCAGTCCATGGGATCGCGAAGAGTCGGATATGACTGAGCAACTTCACTTTCACTTTTCACTTTCATGCATTGGAGAAGGAACTGGCAACCCACTCCAGTGTTCTTGCCTGGAGAATCCCAGGGACGGGGGAGCCTGGTGGGCTGCCGTCTACGGGGTCGCACAGAGTCGGACATGACGGAAGCGACTTAGCAGCAGCAGCAGCAGCAGCAGTGTGGTTTGACTAGAGGACTGTGGAAAGGTCAGCGAACAGGATAGCCTGTGTGTAATTCACACAGAGGAGGCCAGGCCACCGTGGAACTGCCAAGGGTGAGGCCAAGCCTTCCTCATCTTTGCATGTCCCCCCTGGGCCTGGGCACACAGAAAATGTCTGTGGAATGGGTGTTTGCAGGCTGCAGGAGCGAAGCCTTGGGGTTTGGGCGGCAGTGGAGGTTTCTGCAGGGACTCGTCCGCAGGCGGCGTCTGGACCAGGAGGCCCAGGGCACAGCACTGACGTTGAGTTCTAGTAAGTGGGCAGGAAGGGCTTCTCGGACAGGCACTGGCCCTAGAGAAGGCGGGTGGAGGAAGCGCTGTCTCTGCTGGCTCCAGAGGCTGCGGGGGTGGAGACCCTGCCTGTTTTCTCAGAGGGCGCCTGGCATGCAGGGTGGGGGGGGGGGGGTGCCCCCAGAACTGATGGGTGATGTTCCCTGTACTTGTCCCCGGACCTGATTGGTCCCAGGCACAGGAGGTGCTGTCTCCTTAGGGGCTGCCCCCGAGGCACCTGACCTCCTGATCACAGGGAGACTTGGGGACACATCCAACAGGAATTAGTTCCACGGTCTGCGAGCCAGGCCCTGTTATATATCAACTGGCAGCAGCCTTCTTTTCCATTTCTCTTCCACACGAACACTTCGTGGCTAGGAGATCTGGTTGGGGAAGTAATGGTGTACATGGGATTCGGTTTCGGTTTCCATTTAAATGGAAGAAATTCACCCAGTAGGCCCTGACAGTGACTTATTTTTAAGTGTATTCCATAGATCATCCACCTTATGGCTCTCCAGGGCGGAAAGGCCAGGTCTTCTTTCCCTGGCACCATGGTCCCCCTGCCGGGGCTGCCACCTTTAGCCACAGAAGCACGAACGTGTGTAAGCGCCCGTGTCGGAGGGTGCGGCCCGGCTCCTGTCCCGGGATCGCGCGGTGGTGCGGAGGGGACGGTGCTTCCCCGGGGGAAGCCAGGACCGTGCTGCGGGGCCGGCCTGGGAGCTCAGAGCCTCGGAGCTGACCTCAGGGCTGACCCGTACCCACTGGCCAGGCTCCGAGGGGGGGTGGAACTTTCCTCTTCAGAGGAGATCAGCCCTCACCGTGGCCGCGGCTCTTCGTCTGGACCTGAGAACCGTGGCGCCCGTGCTTGGGGCCGCGCTGCTGCAGCGCCTTCCCGCCGGCTGACCCGAGGCAGGGCAGGGGCGGACCTGGGCCGGCCCCTGTATGCGCTGCCTTGTCTTACCTTTGGATGAATCAGTGAGGGCTCAGGGGGAGTTGTTTGAGCGGCTGTTCCAGAGTTGTTTTCTGGCGGGCTTTAAAATAGAACATTTTTACAAAACCTAACCAGGACTCGTGGGGGCTTCAGGGTTCGAGGATTTGCTCACGACTGAGGGCGTCAGGTGCAGAGCAGGACAGAGGCTGGTGGGGGAACTGCGGCGTCCAGGCCCGTGGGGGAGCCTCTCGACTCATCAGCTTCCCTTGCAGCTGGAGAGTAAACTGATACGGGAAAAAAGACCTTTCAAAAGTGGGTTTGAGACAATATTTACCGCTATTTGTGAACTTACAAAGAGTCGTGTTAGTTGCTCAGTCATATCTGACTGTTTGTGATCCCCTGGAGTATAGCCCACCAGGTTCCTCTGTCCATGGGGATTCTTCAGGCAAGAATACTGGAGTGGTGCCAGGCCCTCCTCCAGGGGATCTTCCCAACGCAGGGATCAAACCCAGGTCTCCTGCATTGCAGGCAGATTCTTTAGTATCTGAGCCAGTATGAAAGCCCACAGAGAATTTCAGTTCAGTTCAGTCGCTCAGTCATGTCTGACTCTTAGCGACCCCATGGACTGCCGCACGCCAGGCCTCCCTGTCCATCACCAACTCCTGGAGTTCACTCAGACTCATGTCCATTGAGTCAGTGATGCCATCCAGCCATCTCATCCTCTGTCGTCCCCTTCTCCTCCTGCCCTCAATGTTTCCCAGCATCAGGGTCTTTTCCAATGAGTCAGTTCTTCGCATGAGGTGGCCAAAGTATTGGAGTTTCAGCTTCAGCATCAGTCCTTCCAATGAACACCCAGGACTGATTTCCTTTAGGATGGACTGGTTGGATCTCCTTGCAGTCCAAGGGACTCTCAAGAGTCTTCTCCAACACCACAGTTCAAAAGCACGAAGAGGGGGTGTTGAAATTTGGTTTCCTGAGAAAACACAGTATCTTTCCTAAAAAGGGAGCGGAAGAAAGGAAAGGGAAACCACTGGTCTGGGTTAGTTCAGGACGAATCTCGTCCTTCTGCAGCTGAAGGTGAGCCAGAGCCCAGATGCACTCCCCGGGGTGAGGTCCGCATTCCTCCTGGTTCAGGGGCTCAGAGCGAGGGCGTCACCCCTTGAGGAGGGCGCCGTGAAGCAGGGCTGTGGCTTCTGTGGCTGACGTGATCTCTGGCCCAGAGCACACTGTCCAGCTAGTCTAGCTGGCAGCACGCTGACCTTTAATTCTGGAAATACCAGTGGTAGCCTGGGGAAGTTTGCACTTTGCTGAGGCTGTAACGACACTGAGCCACAGGCATAGGTTAGTCATCTGCGCGCCTTCTCACCCGTGCGCTGGCTCCCACGGCTGTCCCACTAGAACGCGACTGTCGCCTCCAGCCCATCGGCAGGAGCCAGTGAAGATGGCCTGGCCCCTGTGACCAGTCCTCCCCCATGGGAGGACAGGCTTCCTCCAGTGTGAAGATTATGTGATTCCCAAGAGAACTCGACCTTCAGCATCCCTAGCAGCATTTAGAGGAGCAAGTGCAAGTTCAGCATGGTCTTTCAGATCCACTCTCTTCTTCCCCCAGGAGAACACTACCTTTCTCCACACTTCCTGAGTGGAAGCTAGTCCTTCTCTCCCGGTCCATCCTGCACCAGAAGATGAATCTGGGAAGATGCCAAACTCATCTTCCCAGGACACCACTCAGCTCATTCATTTCTACCTTAAAAATTTCCACTGGCTCTCTGTTGCCTGTAAGGTC
The DNA here is from genome assembly GCF_032405125.1 of Capricornis sumatraensis. Taxonomy (NCBI): domain Eukaryota; kingdom Metazoa; phylum Chordata; class Mammalia; order Artiodactyla; family Bovidae; genus Capricornis; species Capricornis sumatraensis. The sequence continues at coordinate 92,138,681 of NC_091070.1, read as the reverse complement.
TGCCAAGGTGACATAAGTTCCAGAATTTGGCCCCTGTCACTCCTGTGACACACTCTCCCCCTGGAGCCTACACTCTAGAAAGCTCAGCCTTTTGGCACCTTCCTTCACTCTGGTTCCAAAGTCTCGGTTACGTATTACGAGGCAGATACAGGAATCCAGTTGTCCAGCTGCATGGCCCCTGCAGAGTGACCTCTGGACTGTGAGGGCCGTGGCTGTACTTCCTGGTGCATCACACAGGCTGTGTCCAGCCTCTCTTCTCCTCCCCTTGTCACCCCAAGCAGCTTTCAGCTTCTTCTCCATGTTGACTGCCCCTTCCCTGAAGGGCCTTATGCACTGCAAGGTAGGTGGTGGACACATTCATATTAAATTGTGGTTGTTTAGTTGCGACGTTGTGTCCCGCTCTCTGTGCGGGGGAGGGGTGGGGGAAGTAGGGATAGGGACTATAGCCCACCAGGCTCCTCTATCCATGGGATTTTCCAGGCAAAAATACTGGAGTGGTTTCCCTTTCCTTCTCCAAGAGATCTTCCTAGATCAAGGATTGAACCCGTGTCTCCTGCATTAACAGATTCATTACCACTGAGCCACCAGAGAAACCCTCAGATTAAATTAGGTTATCTGAATTTATTCATACTTAAGTTATCAGCATTATATCTTACAAGTTAATCACTGGAAAGGGATTTGATGAGCTGCCCAGAAGAAAAAAGACACCCTCTGTTCTAGTTTTAAGTCAAATAGACAAGACTCAGATATAGGAAAACAGAGAAATAAAGGAGCATGGATAGACGTCATCTTAAAGACGCTTCTTAAAGATGCATGGAAAAGAAAAGATGCATGGAAAAGGAAAGATGCATGGAAGAGTTGTTTTGACCAAAGAATTATCCGTATTTTCTGCCAAATGAGGTATCGTGGGGGTGAGATAGAAAGGAAAGCAAAGAGAGTTCCATGGTGGTCCTGTGGTAGAGAATCCACCTGCCAATGTGAGGGCCCATCTCTAGTCCGGGAAGATTCCACAGGCCCCAGGGCAGCTAAGCCTGAGCACTGCAACCGCGGGGCCCACACTCCGCAACCAGAGAAGCCGCCTCAAAGAGAAGCTTGCGCACTGCAGGAAGAGTAGTCCCCACTCAATGCGGCTAGCCCACACCCAGCACTGAAAACCCGGCACAGCCATGAACACATAAATAATTTTTAAAAGAGGAAAGAGAGCAAAGAAGCAGCTCCAAATGAGTGGCTATTATCTTGGGCTGCTGACCTAAGCAAACTTTGGTATGATTTATGTCAGAGGATGGTTTGCCTACGCTCTCTTATAGGAGTCCTGTGGTGTCTTGTCTTATGTTTAAATCTTTAAGGCTTTTGAGTTTATTTTTGTACATTGTGTGAGGATGGTTCTCACTGCATTGATTTATGTGCACTGTCCAACTTTCCCAACACCACTTGCTGAAGAGACTGTCTTTTTCCCATTTTACATTCTTATTTTCGTTGTTGAAGATTAATTGGCTGTAAATGTGTAGGTTTATTTCTGGGCTCTATTCTCTTTCACTGATCCATATGTCTTGGTATCATTAACACTGTTTTGATTACTGTAGCTTTGTAATATTGTCTGAAGTCTGGGAGACTTATGCTTCTCGCTTTGTTTTCTCCCTTCAGGATTGCTTTGGAAGTTCTGGATCTTTTATTTATTTGGGGATTATTTGTTCTAGTTCTGTGAAGAATGTCATGGGTGTTTTGATAGGGATCACATTAAATTTGTAGATTGCTTTGGGTAGAATTGCCATTTTAACAATATTAAACAATACCTTTAACAATATCTTCCAATCCAAGAGCATGGGATATCGTAACATTTTTGAATCCTCTTCAGTTTCCCTTATTAATGTTTTGCAGTTCTCAGCATACGCCTCTCACCTCCTTGGTCAGTTTAGTCCTAGGTATTTTTTCATTTTGGTGCTATTTTATAAAGTATTGTTTTTCTGCATTTCTTTTCTGATATTTCATTGTTAGTGTAAAGAAATGCAACTGATTGTGCATGTTGACCTTGTATCCTGCTACTTGGCTGAATCCACTTATTAGCTTATTAGTAGTTTTTGTCTGGAGTCCTCAGGATTTTCTAGGTATAGTATCATCTCATCTGCATGTAGGGAAAGTTCTTCCTCTTCCTTGAAGCAGTCACTGGTAATACTTTGTATCATCATGGTAGTCACTACCATAAAATGGAATGCCATAATGGCTAGTCATATGGAAGCTAACAGTAAAACAGATCAGAGTAGAAAAAACCCCACGGTGTTAGCAAATCCAGACACTACAGCTGTTGGTTGAAAGTTCAGAGACTGGGATCCGCCTGAGGCTTTCTCCTTGATAAACCCAGAAGACCTGGAAAAACATTAGAGGACAGATGAATTGAATAGGAGAGTCCAGGCTATTTAGCATCAAGTTTTGAAATGCCCCAAACTTAAATTTTAACCCCTCAGCATCACACCGTTTGTGAAATGCCATCTTGACACTCAAACCAGCTTCCTAAAACTATCTGTTTTGTTTTCTGTCACATTCCCAGTGTCTAGAACATTGCCTGACACATAGTACATGCTCATCAAACACGGAGTGAATAAATTCATTGTGACAGTACTTGTTTTTTGTCCCCTATCAGTAAATCCCTTGAGAGCAGGTCCTAAACATCTTTGTCTCACAGAACCAGTAAATGATTCTTCAGCTGAAGTTAGAAGAAGAGGTATCCATTAGAGATGCCCTTTTTTCCCCTCCCAGGGGTGATTTTTCACAAAACGTAAGCAAAGATTCTGATGAACAGCATTTTCAGAGCCTCAGGGCACAGTGATAAAGCTGTTTCACCATTCTATCCTCTCTATTGCTTATTTTTCCTTTGGTGCTGTCCCCGCCTCTGGGTAGCTTCCAAAGGGCCTGATTTATTAAGCAAGGGGCCTGCTGGTGGCTTCTATCTTTTGCTAATCACAGTGCCAGCAAAGCCCGGGTGTCATTAAGCAGTTTAATGTAGCATGCTGCAGTAACAGGAGTGGGGAAAATGTTAGATTGTTGCAGTTCCCTCCCTCTCCTGACAAAATCTAGCAGTCATCTGAGTTCACACAACAGAATGTTTAGCAAAAGTGCCATCAGTCATGGACAGTTCCTTGAGAGCAAGAAGCTTTAAGCACAGTGAAATTTTTTCTGGGGTGATTTATCTGTAAGTTTCTCTTTGTCCCTAGCAGTGAGGGGACAGAGGCTAGAGAAATGATGGCATGAAAGGGAGAAACACACGTGTGCTGCTTGTGTGTCTGCCTTAAAGGAAATGATTTCCGTAAACTAAGATCAGCCCTGGCACAGTGAGTGGCACTGCAGCCAGATTCTCAGGAAACAGGACACCTCTGTGCAAGAGCAGGCAGAGGGATCCAGCCTTATCTGGGCGTCCACTATTTGCCAGGCCAGTGGTTCTCAAAGTAGGGCCACTGACTCAGCAGCCTCAGCCTCACAGAACTTGCATTTCAATCAAGTTCTGGGGCCCTGACCTCAACCTACTGTGTGGTTTCCCAGCCTTCTGTGGGATTGCAACATAACAGACCAGCCTGAGAGCTAGTGGGCCAGGCCTTTTGTACACGTTATCTCGTTTGATCCTCTTAGATCCTAAAAGGTAGGCATTGGTCCCGTTTACCTATAAGGAAACTGAGACTCAGTGAAGCTCATAAGTTTACACAGCTATGAGTGCAGATTTTTTAAAAAATCTGGCGGCCTATGATTTTTCCACTTGAATCAGTGTTTCTCAAACTGCACTTAAAATCAGTTCACTTAGAGATGGCACGTTAGAATGCAGATTCTGTTCAGCATGAGCCTGAGAGCAGAGTTAACAAGCTCCCGGGTGTTCCCTTCTGCTGGTGCACAGAGCATTCTGAAGAGGGCGGCCTCAGGAACTGCTCTGCAGTCCCCAGACTTGCGGCCCCAGCTCACTGGGGAAGTTGTTAGAGATCCAGTTCTGGGAGGAAGTTTGAGAATCACTATCCTATTTCCATATTAGAAAACCCAGTGTTGTCCAGGTATGCAGCAAGGTGGTGCTTACATTGTAGGTATTTGATAGCAATTAAAGGAGAAACTGGACAAGGGGAAAAAGACAAACCATCTAAACCTGAACGGTGGCTTGCATTAAGTGTTTCCCCATGAGATAAGCATACAGAAATGATTCTCACTGGGCTGCGTAATGAGAGTCCTTCTCTGTGTAAAGGTTCTTGCAAGTGCATGTTGAATGTAGGGCCAGTGGATACTAGGACTGAAGTAAAAGAAGTTTTGACCAAGGGATACCAGTGATATCTGAACATGCTAGATCAGACATTGCACAGAAGGGTGTTTAAATTTTCCCAAGAAAATTTCCTCCCAGAACTGGAGGTATTTATTTCTGCATTTGTCTCGAATATAGCAAATGACCTGGAAAAAAAAAAAAAAAGCAGCTTGAGATCTTTCTTTTTAATCTTCTGTAATCTTAAATATTTGTATGCATTTTCATTTATATCAAGCCAATGCATGTAGCTTTGATATAAGTAGCATTTTCAATTACCATCAAGATAAAAGACGAGAGAGAATGTCATGTTGAGTCTGTTATGCTCATGAAATTACCTGAAGTGAGGAGATCTGACACCAGGCGTCAAGGCTGGCATCCATGCAACTTCTCTGTCTTGGTGCTGTAGTATCTTGAGAAACCAGACTCAGTGCATGAAAACAATGGCAACAACTTGGCCCTGACTTTGGGAGCTTATGTAAAGGTAACCATTGAGGATGGGGATCCAGCATGTTGCATGAATTTCCTTTCAGTGTTTTGGGGTTCATTGTTTGGTATTTGTTTTGCTGTTTGGGAAATTTGAGACGTGTATCTTCAAGTGGTTTTTTTTAAAATAGAGCAGACAGAAAGGATATTTGATCTCTACATCAGATATTCATACCTTCCAAGGAAAAACTCATCAAAGTATTTTCAGTAAAGAAAGATGATCAAAGAAGTTCTGTATTATACCACTTACCCTGTCAGTTTCGCTGCATGTTAATGAAGGGAGGGTCTTGAATGACCAGTTTCCAAAATCAAATCTCTCATCCAGCATTCAACCTCCACTATTACTGAAGTCTTGTCAAGTACATCAAAGCATTCGGCTTTGTCATTGAAGTCACTGAGCAAGAATGTTCACTCAAAGACTGCTTACACTGAGTATTTAAGAGAATAGTACTTTTCTTCATCTAACCAGGTTTGTACAGTTTCTCATAATATTTGGGTTAGGGGGAGATGCAGAAAACAAGCAAATAATGTAAAGCCTGAGGTTGCTGAGCTGCTGCTGCTAAGTCACTTCAGTCGTGTCCGACTCTGTGCGATCCCATAGATGGCAGCCCACCAGGCTCCCCCCTCCCTGGGATTCTCCAGGCAAGAGTACTGGAGTGGGTTGCTGTCTCCTTCTCCAATGCATGAAAGTGAAAAGTGGAAGTGAAGTCGCTCAGTCGTGTCCGACTCTTCGCGACCCCATGGACCGCAGCCTTCCAGGCTCCTCCATCCATGGGAGTCTCCAGGCAAGAGTACTGGAGTGGGGTGCCAGCACCTTCTCCAAGCCTGAGGTTGAAAACTGATCAAAGCCAGCACTCTTCTGTATGATCAAGAAATCTCTCAAAGTCACTCATCATTCCTTTATGAACGAATGTCTAGTAGCTACTGGTTTTATAAGTGCATAGATGATGACGAGAAACACAGCAGTGAATCAGAGGGGCAGCAACTGGTTCAGGGATGAGGGTGCACCCAGGTGTTTGACTTCTCACCGTCCCACCAGTTCTTCTGCTGTCACAGATCTGGCGCTATTGGAGCACATTTACTGGGAAAATCCCTTATCAGTACACTACCATGCAAAGAAATAGAGGAAAACAGCAGAATGGGGAGGACTAGAGGTCTCTTCAAGACGATTAGAGATACCAAGGGAACATTTCATGCAAAGATGGGCACGATAAAGGACAGAAATGGTAGGGACCTAACAGAAGCAGTAGGTATTAAGAAGAGGTGGCAAGAATACACAGAAGACGTATACAAAAAGATCTTCATGACCAAGATAATCACGATGGTGTGATCACTCACCGAGAGCCAGACATCCTGGAGTGCAAGGTCAAACGGATCTTAGGAAGCATCACTGTAAACAAAGCTAGTAGAGGTGATGGAATTCCAGCTGAGCTATTTCAAATCCTCAAAGATGATGCTGTGAAAGTGCTGCACTCAATATGCCAGCAAATTTGGAAAACTCAGCAGTGTCCACAGGACTGGAAAAGGTCAGTTTTCATTCCAATCCCAAAGAAAGGCAATGCCAAAGAATGCTCAAACTACTGCACAATTGAACTCATCTCACACGCTGGCAAAATAATGCTTAAAATCCTCCAAGCTAGGCTTCAACAGTACGTGAACTGAGAATTTCCAGATTTTCAAGCTGGATTTAGAAAAGGCAGAGGAGCCAGAGATCAAATTGCCAACATCCATTGGATCATAGAAAAAGCAGGAGAATTCCAGAAAAACATCTACTTCTGCTTTATTGACTATGCCAAAGCCTTTGACTGTCGATCACAACAAACTGTGGAAAATTCTGAAAGAGATGGGAATACCAGACCACCTGACCTGCCTCCTGAGAAACCTGTATGCAGGTCAGGAAGCAACAGTTAGAACCAGACATGGGACAACAGACTGGTTCAAAATTGGGAAAGGGATTCATCAAGGCTGTATATAGTTACTGTGCTTATTTAACATATGCAGAGTACATCATGAGAAACACTTGGCTGGAAGAAGCACAAGCTGGAATCAAGATTGCTGGGAGAAATATCAATAACCTCAGATATGCAGATGACACCACCCTTATGGCAGAAAGTGAAAAGGAACTAAAGAGCCTCTTGATGAAAGTGAAAGAGAAGAGTGAAAAAGCTGGCTTAAAACAACATTCAAAAAATGAAGATCATGGCATCTGGTCCCATCACTTCATGGCAAATAGATGGGGAAACAATGGAAACATTGAGAGATTTTATTTTCTTGGGCTCCAAAATCACTGCAGACAGTGACTGCAGCTGTGAAATTAAGACCTTTGCTCCTTGGAAGAAAAGCAATGACAAATCTAGACAGCATATTAAAAAGCAGAGACATTACTGACAAAGGTCCATCTAGTCAAAGCTATGGTTTTTCCAGTAGTCATGTATGGATGTGAGAGCTGGACCATAAAGAAAGCTGAGTGCTGAAGAATTGATGCTTTTGAATGGTGGTGTTGGAGAAGACTCTTGAGAGTCTCTTGGACTGCAAGGCAATCCAACAGGTCCATCCTAAAGGAAATCAGCTGAATACTCATTGAAAGGACTGATGCTGAAGCTGAAGCTCCAATACTTTGGCCACCTGATGTGAAGAACTGACTCATTGGAAAAGACCTGATGCTGGGAAAGATTGAAGGTGGAAGGAAAAGGGGACGACAGGATAAGATGGTTGAATGGCATCACTGATTTGATGGACATGAGTTTGAACAAGCTCTGGGAGGTGGTTATGGACAGGGAAGCCACGCTGTGCTGCAGTCCATGGGGTTGCAAAGAGTTGGACACAACTGAGCAACTGAACTGAACTGAACCGTACCATGAAGCACTTTAGAGACATCAGTATTAAGTATAATCAACAAAAGCCAGTATGATGGGCTAATCATTAATAGTGTTTTCACCACAAGCTATAAGGTGAAGAACCTGATTAATCTCACTCTTGTGTGCACTGATATTTAGCGTACTTCTGCATGCAGTTACTGTGTTAGCACTCAGTACTAGGGTAGTCAAGTTTACAAGGGTAATCAAGTGAGACACTGCTCCTGCTATAAGTGGGACTTGTAGTTGTGAAGGATAACAGACAATGAAATAAGTACAGCGTTATGAACTGTATAAAACGCAATAAAGGCAAAGTCCATTGAGAACCTGTGAAACTAGAACCTAGCCTCATGAGGGACTGGGATGGGCAGGAAATACCTGGGAAGGCCTCCCTGAGAAACCACGCTCAGCTCAGATTTGGAGGACAGATGGGCAAAAGGAAGAGAGTGGACTGGGAAGCTTCCGGGCTTGTACATGTGTAGTAGCAAAGAGCATGGGAAAATCAGAGAGATGGGGATGGCAGCGCACCCCACAAATGGGGAGCCCAGGGCAGAGTGGCAGGGGTCAAGGGTGCCTCTGGGGAACTGCAGGGCCAGCCCACACTGCAGCCTCTCATAGCCAGGTCGTCACGTGGGGCTGACGCCAAGGCCAGGTGGAAGTATGAGTTTTAAGCAGGAAAGTGGCAGGATTAGATGTAGTTTTGCAGGATCCTGATTCAAAAGTTGAAAATGGATTAAGTTGGGAAGGTTATTGCCGAGGTCAGAGTTCAGATGAGAACTGATGGTAGCCTGTACTCTGACAATGGAGAGAAGTGGGTAATCCCAGAAGGGTTTAGAAATGAGATTTTACAAGATTTGATGATGGACTAGATGTGAAGATGAGAGAAAAGGAAGCATCAAGGATGACCGCCCCCCTACACACACACCCAGCTCACATACTGGGCAATCTGGTGGTTTTGATTACAATGGATGTCTTGTATAACTCTATCATTCCATGATGACAAAAGCAGATTAGACATTTCTACCCAAGGTCTGTTCACACTCTCCCAAGGTGACTCTGAAAGGCATACTGAAGGAGGTATCTAGTATTTCTTTGCTTAGTAGCTGGTCATTGCAGTCATCCTGGCCTTGATTCATTTTAACTGCTAAAAAGCCTTGTGATTGTCCATTTTTTTAAAAAGTTATTTCAGAATTTTTCTCCCAGAAGAGACATCAGGATTTAGGTTCATTTATAACTCCATAATACACAAAATCAATCAATAAAATTATTAAAATCAGTGTATTAAATAGTTACCTATGTAAATCTTATGCGTCTAAGATTGGCAGCTGCTGTCTACAATTCCATAGCTATGGTTTGAAGTGGAACATCCTTTTCATGCCCAGGTTCATGGCAGAGTCCCCAGGACGGGGACATGTCACTCACCTCGTTCAGTTTCAGGCTGTTCTTAATTTTCTTCATCTTATTTATTTTCACTGATTTTGAAATTGTTTCAGACTTCCAATTTTTAGCTATCAATCTATATTCTCAGTTGAACATACAATTTTCTCAATATTTTGTTATGAAAATTTTCAAACACAGAAGAGAAAAATTGTAAGTAAATACACATATACATACCACCTAGGTTCCGTAACACTTGGCTCAATCATCTATGTATCTGTCAATCCATCTATCCCTCCCTTGATTCATCCATCACTCCATCTTGTTCTTCGATAGATTTCAAATTAAGTTGCAGACATCAGGACATTTCACCCCTTGGCAGTTTGGCATGCATATTATTGATTCGAATTTAGTATGTGGTTGAGAGGTTTTTCATTTCCTAGTAAAGGTCACATACGGTGGAGTGTACGAACCCTAAGTATGACAGTCCTTGTATTCTGACAAACGCACGCGCCTCTGTAGCGCAGACCCCATCAAGACTTCAAACCCGCCCGCCTGCCCCAGACACTCCCTTGCACCCGCTTCCCGGCTATCCCTGCCTCCACTCCCTGCCTTCCCACCCCCGGGGGTAACGCTGTTCTGACTTCTGTGACCATAGGTTAGTTTCGCTGGTTCCAGAGCTTCCTGAAGCGTCTCCTCTTCTGTGTCAGCTTCTTTCATTCATCATCAATGTTTTGAGATTCATTTATGTTGTACGTGGGCTTTTCCCAGGTGGCTCAGTGGTAAAGAATCCACCTGCCACCTGCAGTTCAGGAACCACAGGATATGCGGGTTTGATTCCTGGGTCAGGAAGATCCCCTGGAGAAGGAAATGACAATCTGCTCCAGTATTCTGGCCTGGGAAATTCCATGGACAGAGGAGCCTGGCGGGCTACAGTCCAGGGGGTCACAAAGAGTCAGACACGTGACTCAGCATGCATGTATGTTGTATGTATCCGTATTTTTTTTCTTTTTATTTCTACCACAGTTTATTTCTCTTGTTGATAGGCTTGTAAGCTGCTTTCCGTTTGGATTCCTTTGAACATTCTTAGACAAGTCTTTTTCTGATATATGCTCTCATTTATCTTCGGTAGATAACTCAGGAGTAGAACTGAACACAGAAGAGCTGGGTCACAGGGTAGGCATGCATTTAATTTTATAAGAAACTGCCAGACCTTTTTCATAGTGACTGTACAACTTTATACACCCTCTAATGTGTAAGGGTTGCAGTTGTTCCATATACCTGACGGAATTTCTTTTTAGTTTTAAGCGTTCGGGTGGATGTGCAGAGAAAATATCTTTTTACAGTTTTATTTATTTAGATGCTTACTTATTTGGCTGTGTTTGGTCTGAGTTGTGGCACACAGGCTCCGGAGCGTGCAGACTCAGTGACTGCCAGATGCAGGCTCTCTGGGTGAGTCGTGTGGGCTTCAGTCAGCTGAGCTGCCCTGCAGCATTTGGGATCTTAGTTCTCTGACCGGGGATCAAGCTTGCATCCCCTGCATTGCAAGGTGGATTCCTAACCACAGGACCACCAGGGAAGTCCCAAGAATATCACTGGAAAACAGTCATTCTTTAAGAGAAAAACAACCACATGACCTTGACATGCATGGACACACACATGTAGAACCTGCAGCGTTTTTAGGAGCCAAGCATAACCCAGGGTCTGTACACAGAGCATTTAACCCAAGGACAGCAACACTTGCGGGACCCTATTGCATGTTAGGTAACTAAAACATTGGAATTATGAATTTCTTTTCCCCCAAATAGGCTGTAAGCCTCCAAGGCCTTGCTGTTAATAAGAAATTCCAGTTCTGAGCTCTGGCAGGCGTGGCACCGGCCTATTGCAGCACCTTAGTGCTGAAGCCCGTGGGACACAGGATACCAGAATTCTTAGTCATTTATAGATGCATTTCCTTTGCAAGAGGGGGAACAAAACACCATACTCTGGAGAGATTGGCTGTCACGTGGCCTTTAAATTAGGATTCTTTGCTTCGCTTTAGCGTGCACACAACAAAATCTACCCATAGCAGAGTCATGTCTTCTCCAGAGTTACAAAGGGAATTATATTCAAACAGATGCCCTTCACCGAACCAGAGCACTGTGTCCTCAGACCCCAGTTTAACAAGCCTGAACCCCAGGCTGCCCTTCTGGGGCCTAACCGTAGAGAGCAGTGTGACAAACAGGAAGTGGCTTTAGGTCTAGAGAGAGCCGGGTTTGGAATTGAGATCTGCCAAGTGCTGGCTGCGTGGTTCAGGGAAGTCCCCCAACTTCTCCATCTGTCAGAAGGAATGACGACCCTCCCTCCCTTGCACGGACATTGTAATGACTAGGTTGCTGGTGTAGAACTGCTGCGGCGGCGGCTGCTAAGTCGCTGCAGTCGTGTCCAACTCTGTGCGACCCCGTAGATGGCAGCCCACCAGGCTCCCCCGTCCCTGGGATTCTCCAGGCAAGAACACTGGAGTGGGGTGCCATTTCCTTCTCCACTGCTAGCACTGTGCAAACATGGAAGAGAAGGCTGCTGTAGTCACGGGAGGAGCGGCCCCTCTCTTGCTGCCCACAGTGTGCAGGCCCGCGAGCCTCCTCTGCCCGCCCAGCAGTGAATGCCCAAGCACACAACCGCTCACTTTCTGTGTGTTCCCTGTCTGCTCAGTCACTTCAGGAACGTCAGACCCTTGGCAACCCCCTGGACTGTAGCTGGCCATGCTCCTCTGTCCATGAGTTTTCCCAGACAAGATGACCAGAGTAGGTTGTCATTTCCTCCTCCAGGGGATCTGCGCGACCTAGGGATCGAAGCCACGTCTCCTGCCTTGCAGGCGGATTCACTACCACTGAGCCACCAGGGAGGCCCGCTCTCAGTGAGTGAGAACGATGAGGAAATAGTTGTAGTGGAAGCATTCATACCAAGTTATAAATGATGGATGGGTGTAGCCTTCCAAGAAAATTGCAATTCTCTAAGATTTTTTTCATTCAAGTGAACCTTTGGTTGTAAAAGGAGGTGTCTGGAAGAGGCACGTGGATTGTGAGTCAGAAGCTTCAGTATAAACCTAGCCCTGCTGAGGTGTGCGGGGCCAGCTGCCGCCGGGCACAGTTCTGACCACAGCGGACTGTGAAGTGAGTCCTGGCCTGACACGCACTGGGAAGCTCTGCGCGTGAAGCCGCTGACGGTCGGCCGGTTGAGGAGTGTTTCCAGTCTCGCTGCTGTCCGTAACGTGGAGCCCGTCATCCTAAAGGCAGGGCTGGCCTGGGCCTCGCTTGGACCTTGGGCTTCCTCGACCTCGGGCTTCCTCGACCTCCATTAGACTGAATACAAAGCCTGTGTTGCCCTCCCGGGAGGGCCACAGTCCAATCAGCGGGCCTGGGGAGGTCAGTGAAAGACAAGAAAGGGTTTTTGGTGTGTGATCTGGGGAGCCACGGGACTTTGGTCCTTAAGGAAAGGTGGATTGTAATTCAGAGAGAAAAGCTTTCATTTAACGATGACTTGCTTTTGAGCTAAAAAGTTGACTGAGAAAAAGCTGTACTCATTTGGTATATCAAAAATTCATATTGCACTCAGTAGCTTTGAGCAAATGGTCTTCATTTGTAAAGAAAAAACCAAACCAGGGACTTACTTCTCTGCTGGTCCAGTGGCTAAGACTCTGCACCCCTAATGCAAAGGGCCCGGGGTTCTATTCCTGGTTGGGGAATTAGATCCTACATGCTCCGACTAAAACCCAGTGAAGCCAAATAAAATGTAAGAACAAGAAAAAAAACAGAAGAAATTTAAAAATCCCATAATTGTGGGATAAATGAGTCAGGAGCCCTTTGGTCACCTGTAAGACCAAGATGTCACACAGGCTGGCCATGAAACTGTTTCTGTAGTTACATGGAATGAACTGTGCAGAACAATTTGTACAAAACTTCAGTTTTATGTGATTATTTTTCAATGGGTCAATCAAGCTGGAACATTTTTGCCCGTATCTAATATATTAATATATGGGACTTCTGGCTGTTACAGCTGACATTGCTAAACCATACTATCTTCCTCCATAAACAGTCCTACACACTCGTCTGTCTTGCTCTTCAGGTTAACTTACTCCATTCATTCGGTGCCTACAAACGTATCGTGGTTTTAGAAACCAAAAATAGATGGATTTAGCAGCAAAGCAGCCTGATTATAATCGGCTGGATGTGTCCCAGAATCAATGTTTGAGTTATCAACATAAGAAATGCAGAACACCCCAAAGAAAGCATAGTTATTATTTCTACTGTTAATGACTTCACTTAGCATTTGACAGATATTTACCGAGCATTAGCACAAAAAATTGATACTAAGTAAGAAATAGGTGCCAAACTGAATCTAATGTTAAGACCTTGTGAAGAAACATTTAGTAAATTGACTCTGTCTATAACTGATGTGTGTTTGAAGAGCTTTTTTGAAAGCTTTTTTTTCTTTAATTCTAGGCTTAAAATCAGACTGCTTTTATATTACAGGAAAAATGTACATGTCTGAAATAAAAACAGGGGTACATATGATAGCCTGATAAAAATATTTAATCTTGTTTAAAATTTCTTTTGTCTTTCTGCATTTCTGTAGACTGTCAAAAATGAAAACAGCTGACTGGAGGTCTAGATGTCTTGCTTAGCAAGAGCTTCCCTTGGATGTCTTCCTGTTCTCAGACGCAGGCATTCTGTGTGTCTGGATGTCACAGAGAATTTGTAGAGTCATCATCTGTGTACATCTTTCATCTGTTCATATTATCTGTGCAACGTCTTCCTTTCTTGAACTCATCAGAGTTTTTAATGAAATTGGTTGGAAATGTAACTAATACCATATTTTAAATCTCTTTTTCTTGCTTTACCAAACTTCTGAACAACTTTAGATTCTGAAGATTCATCATGATTCAGGAGACAATTCTCAGACAGGTGAGAATACTGAAATTTCACTCTTACATGGTCCGGTGGGATTTGTGGGCTCGTCTATGAATCGGTCTGAAGAATCCTGGATTGACAGTTTCACCACCCAGAAACTTGAATTACTGATACCTCAGTGGTGATAATGAAAAGTTGGAGAGCCAGGTTAAAAGCCGGATCCCTTAAAAGGCTTTGAATCTTCATTCATGGCAAGGTTTTCCCCTGAATGCCTTCCCCATCCTGGCTTCCTTTGCTGCCTGGAAACCATGAAGAGCAGATAAACTCAAAACAGAGCGTGGCCTGGAGGTCCAGAGAGTACACTGTTGTCACACCGCAGTCAGGCTCCCCTTCTCTGCAGCAGTCAGTGAAACGTGAATAGGCCCTCCTGGGGCTCAAGGGCGGCAAGTCACCATTTCAGCTGCCCACACCCGCACGTCATACCTTGAGCAAGACTCACTGACTCCTGGTTTCCTCTCCCATGAAAAGAGGGGGCTGAACTAATGACCTCTACATCAGAAAGGTCTGGAATTCTTTAATCATTAGAGGGAAAAATCAGTCTGCCACCAACAATGTACAGCTCTCATTCCTGTACAGACAGCACCTTCTCCCCACTGCTGGGGGCTTCCCTGCCGCTTAGGCGTACTTACGTAGTACATAGTTACCGGGGTCCAGCCCCGGTGGATCCAGGGTGATTCGAAGGTGGGGGGACGGAGTCAGAGTCTTTGGAAAAATACATATTTAATCACAGATATAGAGAGATTAGAAATGGATAGTGTAGTAGGAATATTAGTGGAGAAAAAGAGGCTGAATAACTTGGATTACGTGGAATAGCATCCATGCCCCAGATGGGAATTCAGCCAGGAAAACGGGAGCAAGAAAGAAGTGACATGGGGGAATCAGTCTTTCCGGAAACTGATCCGATTTCTTTATTTTTGGGTTTGCTTATATACCTTTTGTTACACATAGGGATGAATACAGAGTCATGTGGGGGTCAGCAGTCCTGACCTTTATCAAAATCAGGTGCTTCACATAAATGTGTAAAAAAAGGTCTTAGGGATATTACATCATCTTCTGGCCATGAGTGAGACCTGCTGACATTTTATGATCCTTTCTTTCTGATATCCAAAAAACTTATTTTTTCCAAGTGTGTTTTTTCTCAAACCAGGCACCACCCTCCAAATAAAGCTGCATTCCTATAGGGTGAGGGTGTAGTGAGTTACAATCAAGAAAGGAATTTATTTAACCCAAGGTTAACAGGATTAATCTTAAAGGTTAATACTTATTTTTCCTATATGCTTAAAGGTTAATACTTATTTCTTCCTATATGCTAGTTATATTCATTATAAGTGTAGGGAACATGGAGATTTAGCAGCAAACATCAGCCCAACAAATGAAAATCCTTTCACCAATGCTCCCCTTAAGATCTATTTAGTCTTAAGATATGATAAAGTTACATTCTTACATAGTAAGGACACAGTGATTTATAACAAAGTACAGTGATCTATTACAAAAGAGAAAATCCATTAACTCAAAAAGTCTAGTATTGCTAACATCAAAAATTACTATATTTCCTTTGCTATATTCCAAATACATTGATTAATATATTCCCAGGTGCCTAAGGATATGGAGGCCTGGTGGCAATCATTGACTCAATGAGAAGAAAAAGCCCCATGCTAATTAAGACTCTCCAAATACTCCAAAACTCTCTGTGCTGTTTATGGTTGAGACGTAGTAAACAATCATGTGGCAGGAGTATGGATAATCCTGTCACACAAGCTAGTCTGTCAGCAGAGAGGTTTGACCTGAGACATCCTTGTCCCACCCAGAGCAGGGAATTAGCAGCAATTATTGACACAACAAATGAAAAACCCTTCACCAATATAATTCGCCTTTAATAAGCCTAAAACATCTCGTGCCTCTCAGATTTGGAGGCTGTAAACAATCACATGTGGCTGGACGAACCTATACAGGCGGGCTAGATAACCTTCCGTAAGCTGAAACACTCTTGTCACGCCCAGGAATTTTTATTGCCTTGGAGCTGCACGTTTACTCCTTCTCCGAGAGAAATGGTTATGGGGGAGAGCCCCCCGTAAAGTCAGAGGTGTAGGTGAGAGCATAAAACAGACTCTGGTTTGGGGGTTAGATGCTCGGGAACAGGGGGTTTCCTGAGGCTTGATCACGCCTTTGCGTATGCTAAGCCTCCTTCCTCATGACCTTTGCCATGGGCGGAATTCCTCACACTGGCCCCCGGCACATAGTGGGCCCTGGCCTACTTCAGTTCAGTTCAGTTCAGTTGCTCAGTCATGTCCAGCTCTTTGCCACCCCATGAATCACAGCATGTCAGGCCTCCCTGTCCATCACCAACTCCCGGAGTTCACTCAAACTCACATCCATCGAGCCAGTGATGCCATCCAGCCATCTCATCCTCTGCCGTCCCCTTCTTCTTCTGCCCCCAATCCCTCCCAGCATCAGTCTTTTCTAGTGAGTCAACTTTTCGCATGAGGTGGCCAAAGTACTGGAGTTTCAGCTTTAGCATCATTCCTTCCAAAGAACACCCAGGACTGATCTCCTTTAGAATGGACTGGTTGGATCTCCTTGCAATCCAAGGGACTCTCAAGAGTCTTCTCCAACACCAGTTGGAGTTCAAAAGCATTAATTCTTCGGCGCTCAGCTTTCTTCACAGTCCAACTCTCACATCCATACATGACTACTGGAAAAACCATAGCCTCGACTAGATGGACCTTTGTTGGCCAAGTAATGTCTCTGCTTTTGAATATGCTATCCAGGTTGGTCATAACTTTCCTTCCAAGGAGTGAGCATCTTTTAATTTCATGGCTGCAGTCACCATCTGCAGTGATTTTGGAGCCCCCCAAAATTAATTCTGACACCGTTTCCCCATCTATTTCCCATGAAGTGATGGGACCAGATGCCATGATCTTAGTTTTCTGAATGTTGAACTTTAAGCCAACTTTTTCACTCTCCTCTTTCACTTTCATCAAGAGGCTCTTTAGTTCCTCTTCACTTTCTGCCATTCCTTTCCTCCGTTCTGGAGTGGACCGTGTTTTCACATACTCAGCAAGATTTCATCTGATCTGACCTTCAGTTTCTTCATTTGTCAAATGAATTAACTGTTTGTTATCTTTCTCCTCTTCCCTCCACACTTTGTTTCTTTCACAGATGGTTTAGTTTATTTCCTTAACCTAGTGAGAGTATTGTTTTAACTAACCTACCAGCTAAAAACTGTTACAAGCATTTTCATGTCCTTTATGGTGCCCAGTATTGCCTTGCATATAATAGACACTCAACAAATACAGAACACTGATAAACTGGAACCATCCCATCTTGGAAGGCAGAAGTTCTGCCACTTATTAGCTCTTTGACCTCGAGCTACCCACACAATTTCTCCAAGTTTAAATTTCCTCATCAGTAAAATGGAGATTGTACTTTGTAGCTTACAGAACCGTTGTAATGATTATATAATTACTATTGTTAAATAAATAGTAAAGCACAATGTCTGATGCATAGTAGGTGCTCAGTATATGGTAGCTGTTTTTTTTTTTTAATTGATGACACTGTATCCTTTTTTGCCATTGAGTATGGCTGTTTGAATCTCTCATCCTTCGTTTCTCTGTCTTTTTAAATTCAAATTCCACAAAATCTGTTGATTGAAGGACTAAATGAATTCTTTGATTTAAGTGGCCTTTATTGAAGAAATAATTTCTGCAAACCCTTGATCTTTTCTGTTGTTAAAGATTTTCTTAATTTTAGCTGAAATGAAGTCTGAAAGAATAAGCATTTCCCATCTTTGAATAATTCTAATGAATGATTTAGAATTCAGCCAGCCACCCTGGGCTGTATATAGTCTCTCTAGTTTAGCTTTATTTGGAAACTGCACTTTGAGGAACTCTTGTGCTCTTTAATCCTGAATTTAATCTTAAATATTTAATAAGTCGGCTTTAATTTGTTATCTGATAAACAAATGTTATGGGTGTATATGATTATTAAGCTCCAGAATAGGCTCAAAACCAGTGTCTTGCAAATGACCATCAGTTTCTCAGGTTTGAAAGATGCAATATGATCCTAACAATATCACTTGAAGTACTGCCTACTCTAGATACCTTTTAAAGAAATACTGAAGCTCAAATCCAAGGCCAGGGTCTGAAACAAAAATACACAAAGGGATAGTAAAATATTTCAAGTCAGGTGATGTAAGTCAAGATCCTAAGGCGTTGTTCAGATTAACTTTGTAATACTTCTGCCCTCCACTCTGGGCATCCCATGTAGCGCTAGAGGTAAAGAACCCACCTGCCAGTGCAGGAGACACAAGAGACCTGGGTTCAATCCCTGGGTCGGGAAGATCCCCTGGAGGAGGGCAGGGCGACTCACTCCAGTATTCTTGCCTGGAGAATCCCATGGATAGAGGAGTCTGGTGGGCTGTGGTCTATAGGATCACAAAGAGTCGGACACGACTGAAGTGACTTAGCACACATGCACCTTCCACTTTAAGCTATATAAATATAATTCAGATTTAGTTACTACTGATTTAAACTTTTAAAACTCGAATCAGATTTTTTAAAGTGCTATCTATAGTTGCTGATTTAAACTGTTTAAAATTGAATCAGATATTTAAGAACATTAAATAGTTAAAAAGGTGACCTAGAGACTTATCGAAGACATATTACAAAGTGATAACAAGTAGTAAAATAATATTGTAATATGATCCCATGTGTGCTTGAAAAGAAGTTATACATGCAGATGAACAGATGTGATTCATAATAACGGACATGAGCTGTATACTTACTACGTAGCAGGCACTGGCTGTCCCAAGAGCTATGTATGAATTAACTCGTTTACATCTCACAATAATCTGTGAATGAGATGCTGTAATCATCCCCATTCTGTGGATACCGAGACACAGAAGGAACATTCCCAAGGTTACACTGCTTTCAGATGGCGCAGTGGAGATTGGAATTTCAGAAGGAACATCCCCAAGGTTACAAGGCTTTTAGACGGCATAGTGGAGATTGGAATTTCAGCAGTTTGGCTCTGGAACTGGTTCTGTTAATTACTGTGTTCTCTTGTACTTTTTTGGTGTCACTAGACAATTCTGTAAAAATCACTGTGTCTCTTTTCTCTCTTGAAATATGGTCACTTATTGGTGTCTGAGAAAAGCATTTCCCCTGCTGAAACCTGCACATTTGCGCAGTGAGGGAAAGCTCTGTGTTATGGTTAAGTTTTTCTCCTTGCTCATGGGTTACTCGGACAAGCAGCAGGTGCCCTGAAAATGTATCTTTCTGAAGCCGCCCTCTGACATGTTCACCCTTTGGTCCTCCTTGGTAGCATCGGTAGCACTGTTTAGATTTCACATTACTGTGACAGCACATTTTGAGTGTTAAATTCAAAGTCTGCAAAGACACAAAGTTTTTAAAGTATTTTTTTCCACCAGAAAACAGGGATGAAAGTGAAAGTTAAATGGTTGGAAATTGTTGAGATTATAAAATTGCGTTTTCCTCTCTTCATTCCCGGGATCTGCATCATTTGATGAAAACATATTCTCAGGAGAACTTAGAAAACCATCTAGAGGTCTGACTTTTCAGAGGGACCTAAGATTGGTCCACATTGATTTCTCAAATAAATTCAACTCTCTATGGATTTGACTAGCAGTTTATTTCCTCAGATATCCCCACAGAAGCCTTTCCCATCCTTTATCCTTCAAGTCAAAAAGAACTCCTCAAAATTCTCCCCACATTTTAATGTCTATTTTCAAGAAGATATTTATTAATGGAACTAAATAACCCTTAATAATAAGCTGCACTACAATGTAATATGGTACCGCAAGAAAAGGGCATCTTTTTACAATTAATATTATTGATAATACTGTGTGTGCTGAGGATTTAAAGACATAGTGGTCCGCTATTTCTTTAAAAATATTTTTACAGTGCTTAAAAAGTAACCTTGTTTTCTTTGGAGAACGAGGGAAAAAATGTGTGTAAACTTTGCTGTGAATAAGCTGTAAACTAATCACTCTCCATTACTAATCTGAAATCCTTAGAGTCTCATTCATTCAGATACAAGAACAGGAGGAAAGAGTCCGTTGATGTGAAATCAATATCATCTCGAGGCAGTGATGGTAAGAAGTGCATATTTCCTTGACTTTAAAGAGTAGGAAATGACATAGGAATATATTCAAGAATTCGTCAGCATATAAACTAAATCCCAAAGAGTAGATTATGACTAAACTGGCTTTTTTTTCTTGTAGGCAGAAAAATTTTAGGCCTTTTTACTCTTTTTTACTTTTTATAGTCTTTGTCTTCCCTATGAAATGACGCTAGGCTTGTTCCTTTATGTCTTAATATGTGTTAGGACACATAACCGCTGGAGCAGCTCAGTCTCAATAGCTGAGTCCCTCTTAGCGGCTATCCTTCAGGTCACAGTGGGAAATGTGAGCATGAGGGAAGCGGCTGAACTAACACGGACCAAAGAAATAAGACGGATAATTCATTGAGAAAGATGGCTAAAGCACACAGCATGCAAGAGATTGGGACCAAAAATGAGATAACAAAAATGGACTGACATTTTCCCCAGTGGGTTGCGGGTGTAGACAGATGGAGAAGATAATGGATGAGGGGATTTCAGCTGGACTAGCTCAGTTTTTATAGATGAGAGCCAGACCCACCATCAGTTCTTGGTGTTAAGACCCTGAAGACTCAGAATGAGGGGGCCTCGTTCTCCTGCCTACCCCCACCCTAGTCATGGATCACACCTTCCCGCCTACACGGCAGTTATTTGGCTACATGATCTGTGGCTGAGGGCTGAAAGTGATGGGCCTGCCCAAGTTGGGCTTTAGTGACTTAGGGAAAGTGAGTCCTGGTGCATCGTCAGGCTCTTGGGATGAAGTTTCCGGATCCCATCAACCCTCTCTGAAATCCCCCCTGTGGGCCTGAGACTCATAAAACCTTCCTGTCATCAAAGTTCTAGGCCAGAGCAGCCTTTGCAGTCCCTGGCAAGTAGTGGCTGAGCTCTCAGCAGTTTAAGATTAAGAGATGGGTGAATTCATTGCTTTGTGGGGTGCAGTGGAGGACAGTAGTCCTGTGAGAATCAGGCCCCCGGTCCATGAAGGGTTCCTTTGCTGCACTGAAACCCAGCTGAGCCACCAGCAACAGATTGAGCTTTCCCGACTTCTCTCCAGCACCAAGTCTGCAGAACCGTCGCTACCCATCCATGGCACGGATCCACTCCATGACCATCGAGGCGCCCATCACGAAGGTGAGTGGCAGCTGTGGCCTCTGCTCTGCAGCCAGGGCCACCGAGCCCTCGCTGTATTCTGGAGATAGAGTGATGAATGGTATACTACCGATATCATGGAGTTTACAGGAAAGGAAACACATTAAACAAATAAACACATCCTAAATACATAGTTAGAAATGGCAGTCGCTGTCATAAAGGAAAACAACAGGTGTCTATGAGGGAGAATTAGGTTAGGGCCCTGTTTGGGTTGGGTGAAAGGAGTGGTCGAGGAGGGTCTCTGTAGAGGAAGTAACATTTGCAGTAAGACCTGAAGCATGCAAGAATGTTAGGAGAAGAGGATTCTAGCAGGCGCAGCAGGGGACGGGCACCGAGCTGGGAGGAGGGGACGGAGCAACAGAGGACGGGAAGGGAAGCAGCGTGACCGGATCCTGGCGAGCAGCGGGGAGTCACGGTGACAGCGATGTGCAGGGCTCAGTGCGTCCTGACCAGCTGACCCAGAGGAAGTGTATGTTCCAGTTTATGTGCAGCAGAAACCACGGAAGAGTTCAAAGGAGGGAAGTGATGTGGCCTGGTATGTTCATTGAAAAGAACCCCCAGCTGCCATGCAGAGGATGGGCTGGAGATGACAAGAGTGAAAGAGAAGAAGCCACTTATGGACCTATTCCAGAATCCTAAGCAAGAACGGTGTCAGCTGCACAGCGGTCGAGGTGGAGAGAAATGAGTAGATCCAGAAATATTTGGGAGTAACTTCAGTTTCTCTTGATGATGAATTATACTGTCAGGTAGGGCGAGAATTGAGGGAAAGTGACATGTCAACCAGGGCCCCCCAGGTTTTGGTTTGAGCACAAGATTAATAGAAGTTTTTTTTTTTTTTTTCCCAGCAATGTAGAAACCGAAGGAGTGCAGCTCTTGTCTTTTTTTTTTCTTAATGTTTACTTGCTTGCTTTGGGAAGAGGGGAGCAAGGTCATGACTTTAGTTTTTGACATGTAAATAAGATAATCCAGTAGATAGGTCAGGCAGGGAACTGAATATATAAATCTGAAGGTCAAAATAGAGTTCAGGGCTGGGGTGTAATTTTGAGAGTCCTCAGCATGCGGGTCGTATGTGTCCAGAGTCGTGGAAAGGAAAGAGCTCATCACTGAGAGAATTGTAGAGAGAGGGAGGCCCAGCATTAATCTCCAAGGGACTGCAGCCCGTAGCAGAGAGCTGGAGGAGACAGATCAGCAGAGGAGCCTGAGAAGATGTAGCTGCCGAAGTAAGAGAGACACCAGAGAGGGTGGCGAGAGAAGCTTGCCTCAGTACGACGAGGTGCTGCCGTGAAGACACCAGGCATTTTGAACAATAAGATGTGTTATCATCTAATTTCTTTTAGATTCTGGGCTCATGAGTGGCTTTTGGGAAGCAGAACCCTAATGTCCTCAAATTTATTGTTTCTCTCTCTTCCCTTCCTTAGGTTATAAATATAATCAATGCAGCCCAAGAAAACAGTCCTGTCACAGTGGCAGAAGCCTTGGACAGAGTTTTAGAAATTTTACGAACTACAGAACTGTACTCCCCTCAGCTGGGTACCAAAGATGAAGATCCCCACACCAGTGATCTCGTGGGCGGGCTGATGACTGTGAGTGATGAGAAAGAGCCGGAAATGCAGGGCAGATGACATTAAGGGTACTCCCAAGTACATGTGACCGATAGACTATTCCTGGCAGGTGTAGAAATACCTGCTGTATGAGCTAACTAGAAGCAGTGGCAGGAACACAAATGAATAATTTGTCCTTCAGAATTCGTGTTGCAGTAAAGAGTGAATGGACAGTTGATTGAAGGCTAGCTGTCACAATGGGGCCCTGATTAACTTCTTCCCCTTGACCTGGTACAGTTATCCTTGGGTTCCTCGGACCTCAGGCTCTTTATATAATGAAAGGGTTGGTACTTAGATGACAGCACTAGTTTCCAAAATCTTACCTGTAGAATCCTTTCTTTAAATAAAAGCTTGACATAGCATTCCCTTTATAATCAATAAAAACAGAGGGGGGCCACTGTGGCTCAGTACAGGGAGGAGGGGAGGGGCCACCGTCTGTAACCACTAGGAGTGGCTGACTGCTAAGGACCTTGTCCTGGCCTATTGGTGTTGCGGTGATCTGTGTCTGTAATCATCATCTATCAGCAAGTGAAGAAAAATAAGAAAGTTCAAATTATTCATTTGTGCTTCTTATTGGAGACTGAAGCTGGAAGAATTCTTTGGGAGGACAAAGTCTGAGGCACCGAAGAGTTTTACTTTCAAGTTTTCTGTCCAGCCCTGCCAGCAGATGCTGAATGTTGCCTGGCTTTCTGGTCCATTGTCCTTGTTCTTACCAAAGGTCCCTGATGCCCCCATGATTTGAGTAACCTCCTGTTCCTTTCAAGGCCCTGGGTTGGCCTTGGTCACCCATCCCAATGCAGTGTAGACTCTATTTCTAAAGGACACACACACCACACCAGAATATTATTCAGCCAGTAAAAAAGAATGAAACAATACCATCTGCAGCAACATGGTTGGACCTACAGATGATCAAGCTAAGTGAAGTAACCCAGACAGAGAAAGACAAACATCACACGGCATCCCTTATATGTAAAATTTAAAATCATGATACAAAGGAACTTATTTATGAAATAGACTCACAGATATAGAAAATGAATTTATGGTCACCAAAGGGGAAAGGGGTGGTAGAGGAGATAAATTAGGAGATTAGGGTTAGCAGATACAAACTATTGTATATAAAACAGATAAGAAACAAGAACCTACTGAATAGCTCAGGGAACTGTAGTCAGTATCTTATAATAATCCATAATATAAAAGAAAGTGAAAAAGAATACACACACATATATATGAATAACCACTTTGCCATGCACCTGAAACTATCTCAACATTGAGGGTCAACAATACTTCCATTAAAAACACAAAGGAAGACTGGCAAGGGTCTGTGAGGAGGCTGGCCGCTGCAGAGCCGCTGCGGGGAGATTCTGGTTCCCAGAACAAGTGACCTGCTGTCCTTTCCCTGCTGCCAGACCATGGGCTTCCTCTCCAGGTCATGCAGTGAGGAACCAGTGCAAGCTTCCACCTATTCTTATGAAGCGTTAGGAAAGAGAAGAGACAAAGGCAAATTAGAAGCAGAAGGAAAACCTAAGAACCACGACAGAGGAGCCCCTTGCGATGCCCGCCCTAGAGGCGGGACAGTTCTGGCCGTCATGCCTCATCTGTTTATCTGGTTCTGAAAGTTTAAGCTCTTGGCCTGAAGACTCTAAGTGTGACTTCAGGAGAGCCCTTCATTAACACTTTAAACCTTAGCACATACTTTTGCGGGATGACAAGCACTTATAAATGACTTTCAAGCAAAGATCTAAATAATGAGGTACTCAGGTAGAAGGTCGAGGATAGGAACTGACACTGAAGAACATCTGGGGACTAAAGTTCAAGAGCCTGTTAAATGGTGGGACATGGGCATTCTGTTCACTCCCCTGTGCTGCCCTTCCCAAGACCTCAAGTCCAGAAACTTCCTTTGAAGGCTAACAGCAAAGCTCATGTTATAAGATAGAAGTTATAACTGGAAAAAAGTTAATTTAGATGTTAGTCAAAAATTAACCCAACCTTTAAAAGCTTTGGGGCTTCCGCAGTGGCTCAGTAGTAAAGAATCCGCTCAGCAGTATAGGAGATGTGGGTTTGATCCCTGGGTCAGGAAGATCCCCTGGAGGAGGGTATGACAACCTATTCCAGTATTCTTGTCTGGAGAATCCCATGGACAGAGGAGCCTGGTGGGCTACAGTCTACAGGGTCACAGAGAGTCAGTACAGCTGAGCGACTGAGCACTCTAAAGGCTTTACGTTAAATCATACCCCAAATGTGGCCCATGCATTTGGCTCCCTAGGATGTAAGTCTAAGGACACCAAAGTAACAGTCCCTAGGGCTTCCCTGATAGCTCAGTTGGTAAAGAATCCGCCTGTGATTCCTGGCTTGGGAAGATCCCCTGGAGAGGGGATAGGCTATGCACTCCAGTATTCTTGGGCTTCCCTTGTGGCTCAGCTGGTAAAGAATCTGCTTGCAGTGTAGGAGACCTAGGTTCGATCCGCGGGTTGGGAAGATCCCCTGGAGAAGGGAGCGGCTACCCACTCCAGCATTCTGGCCTGGGGATTTCCACGGACTATGTAGTCCTTGGGGTCACAGAGACTTGGACACGACTGAGTGACTTTTACTCTCACTTTCATGAGGATGCCTGGGGTCCTTTCAAATTAACATGCACCCAAAACAAGATTACTTTTGTGATTTCATTGATGTGGCTTCAAAATGTCACAGAAGAAAGACGGCATGAGAACAGAGCCAGCTCACAGCTCAGGTGAGAGACTTGAATGCAGACAGAGTCACTTAAGTCTCGGTTCTGCATCTCCTGCAGCTAATAGCCATGAAAAGGAGAGCATCCCCTGTTCTGTAGCTGCTGTTCTCATCCAATTTTGAGCTTCCACCTGGAGTTGCACATTGACTGAGTTATTCAGGATTCAAATCCCTTTGGCTAATTAAAGAACTGAGAGAATAATGATAACGGCATAGAAAGCATGCTTCTCATAGCATCTGTCTTTATTCCAGGATGGCTTGAGAAGGCTGTCAGGAAACGAGTACGTGTTCACTAAGAGTAAGTTGTCCTCTCCACCTGTGGCTGGTAACCTGTCTCTGGGCTTCTGTCTCCCTCGGTGTTGTGATTATTGTTTGGGGAGGGTGTTCGTGATACTTCCTGTTGGTCTACATTGGAGTTTAAACATTTCTATGGTCTACATTTGAAACCAGGTCTCCTAATATAAATTACTTCCCTGTGCACTGTCAGAGTAAGAGTCACAAATCTGTCCATGTTTAAACAGTTAATTCAGTTAAGCTGAATTATTTTTCTACTGGGGGATCTTGAAGCTCAGAAGTATAAGAAAACCCTGAGGTGAAAATCTTCCTGCCCCTGGAAGTTCAAGACTTACTTTCTAGCAGCACCCATGAAGATGACAGATCCTCAGCAGTGCTCACGGGTCCCCAGTTACCCACCCTTCTTGCCCCATCTGTTTGCTCAGACGTGCACCAGAGTCATAGTCACCTTGCGATGCCAGTAACCATCAGTGATGTCCCCCCCTCCATCGCCCAATTACTAGACAATGAGGAAAGCTGGGAGTTCAACATCTTTGAGCTGGAAGCTGTGACGCACAAAAGGTATGGGGCTCCTCCGGCTGCCGGCGGGGGAGGGTTGATGGACACGCTCTAGACTTTCAGATCTGGAAACTGTGAGGGAGATGAGTCCTTGCCACAGGTGACCACCCAGGCTCTGCTTTTCATGCCGTGCTGGAGGAGTTTCAATTATGCGGAGAGGCCATGGTCCCTGGAGTGAGCTCCCTATGGAGCAGGGAGTATCAGCGGGTAAGATCTGGGATCAGCCTGGTGGCAACCCAGGATGAAGAAATACTGTGTGTCTTCTTCAGATCTAGCCAGGTCATCTTTCTGCCAGTGAGCCAAGAGTTCTAAGCATTCTCGGGCCCGAACTTGTTAAAGTTCCAGCTTACAGCATGAGTTTGAGAGCACTGTAGCCTCTTCCTTGGATTCACCCTATAGGCAGGAGAAAGACCCGATAACTCAGAAAGTCCTCTCCTATTAAACAGAAGTTCATTTCTTCCAGGGGTGTTGGATATGAATGATACTCACCTGTAAATAAGTAACTGACTCTCTGACATGACCCTGCTGAGCCCACACAAGCCATACCTCTTGTCCCCAAGCTTAGTAACTTCCTCAGGGAACACAGAAGTGTGGAGCTTACGTGGAAGCAGAGAGAGGGACTGTAAGAGGCCTTTCCTGGCTGTAGAGCCACTGAAGGGCAGATGGCTTAGAGACAGTCTACAAGTCATTTGGATTCGCCACCACGAGGCACCTAGTTTTAAAGAAGTGACGGGTGAGGTGGAGAGGCTCGATCACCTTCTAATTTGGAGAGGACGATTTTTATGCCCCTGTGCTTGTGGAGTAAGCATCGGAGGGAGGTGAACCAATTGCCCAGTCATCTTCAAAGAAAGCAGTTTCTGGAGCAGTTAATACAATGAATCAGAGCGTACATTCCTGTTTTTCAGGCCATTGGTTTACCTGGGCTTGAAAGTTTTCTCCCGGTTTGGAGTATGTGAATTTCTACACTGTTCTGAAACTACTCTTCGGGCCTGGCTCCAGGTGATTGAAGCCAACTACCACTCTTCCAATGCTTACCACAACTCCACTCATGCCGCTGACGTCCTGCACGCCACAGCCTTCTTCCTCGGCAAGGAGAGAGTGAAGGTAGAATTTTGATAGCGCAATCTAGTTACCTGC
This sequence comes from Capricornis sumatraensis, assembly GCF_032405125.1. Taxonomy (NCBI): domain Eukaryota; kingdom Metazoa; phylum Chordata; class Mammalia; order Artiodactyla; family Bovidae; genus Capricornis; species Capricornis sumatraensis. The sequence continues at coordinate 92,111,167 of NC_091070.1, read as the reverse complement.
ACAGCTTTTGGAGAACTAAGAACTCAACCTTCATAAATATATAAAGCAAACAGCTATTTTGGACCCAATTTGACAGAGTCTTTGAACTACCAAAGGGACTGATCCTTTCAGTGTTGTAAAGACACTGCCTTTTCTCCTAGTCTTCCCTTCCCCCAAACGCCTAAAATAATCATTTATGCTGCCATAGGGACTCCTTTACATGTCTGGCTGATCCATAAACCCATTCTCCAAATGTTCACTAGGAGCCCTTCATGATACCAGCTTAGAGGACAGAACTTAATTATTAGAGCAAATGGTTACTAGGTCTAGAGATTAAATTTTAAGATCCGAGTTTTGTCATTGGTATGTTATAGTCCAGATAGCTATGAAGCGTTCAGCATCCTTCTGATTTATATACGTATGTATGTGTTCTGTATAGGTGTGAATTGTGTACATCTGTATGCTAATGATTTCTGTACTTCTGGAAGAGTTCCAAGTTCCTTAGTCTGAGAAGTCAGCACCATCGTTTAAGGTGCTGGTTTGCAGGGCAGCTCTGTGTATACCCCACGTGTGGCTGCAAGAGATCCCCGGCTCCCCTCTTTTCCAACTATCATCACTTTCAGTGCAGCTTGTAATTCTTTGCTGCTACAATTAGAAGTGAAGCTTAGAAAGTACATACCCTTGGAACAAATGCTGTAGAGACAGACTGACATCAACCTGCAGATGCTTACCCCGCAGTCGTTCCCTTACTTAGTCGTGGACCCTAGGTGCTCAAGGAGAGTGGTAGTTGGACAGGCAAGAGGGGCAGAAAAGGCACCGACACGGGGAGGGGGCGGTGTTGCCTTCTCAGTGCTGCCAAAGACTGACCCTGGCATTAATTTTCATCAGCAAGAAAGCAAATAAGGAGGTTCAAGGACGATGCTTTTGTAAGGTTTTTCTCTCTTTTACAAAAGGTGGTATCACAGGTGATAACAGCCTGTTTCTATGGCACCGTTTTTGGCTGCATGGGCTTTCCGTCGCGGTGCACAAGCTTTCCCTAAGTGAGGCACTCCTGGGCTTCTGCAGCCACAACACGCAGGCTTCTCCTTCTGTGAGGAGCTAAAAACACTTGGAGATTCCTCTCCAGTTTCACTTAGCTCCATCTTCCACATGAGAGAGGATAGTGCAGTGTTTGCACACGGCCAAAGGAGGACAGGAGCTTGGGCATTACCGCTGAGACCAAACTGACCTGTAGGCACTGCAGCCTTGAGTTCAAGATGAAGTCTTCTTAAACAGAATCACTCTAGAAAAAATATGGATTAAATGCTTGATCGATTAGGGAATGCTTAGTCACTTTATTATCTCCTTTACTCTCCCTCCGCTAAAATAAGAAATTTTCTTTAAATTATTTGTTCTGCTAGAGCATTCAGAGTCTAATTAAATTCTCAAATAGCAATACAATTCAGTCTAAGACTAGATACAATATGCTTGTAATCCACAAGACATTTTCTAAGAGGCCAAAGAATCAGATAATTTAGAGCGGCAAGGAACCCTGGAGAATTGGGCTGGAAGGGACTCCTGAGCTCAAAGGTTTACTAGCAGCCCAAGATCACTGGTTAGTCCACTGTGAAGCGCTTCCTGAGGCCTCGTCCACCAGACCTGCTTCCACTGCTCAAGAGTCAGAAAAACGTTCTTACCAAATGCCCATGTCATCGGTCACCCCACACTTCTTTAGAAGGCTAAAGCTCTTAACGTCACTGACAGCTCCACGTCCTCAGCCAGATCGAGTGCATTCTCCTTCAGCGCCTTACAGACCCTGCCCCCTCCCCACGCTTGCCTGTTCCCAGGACCCACTCTTAGTGGAGAGGTCAGGATAGCCAGCGTTCCTTTGGTATTGTCTGTGTGTGACTGTTTATCCTGGTAAAGGAGCTGTCGCAAAGGCTAATCTAGGATGGAGTCCATTCTGGCCCTGCTGGCTGAAGGAAGACAGCCCTGCAGAATTGTCTGCATTCCTCCTCCCATGGGTCTGGCGGGGGGTTTCTTCCATAGACAGTCGTCCCTGCCGTGGGAAGAGCCTCGCTCCTCCCATCTGCTAGTGAGCAGCCTGGCCTTCTTTCCCTGCCTCCCTTGCATTTATCAGACACTGCCTTAACAGACAGTGCCCACCAAAACTCAGGGCATGGCCCTGATAGCACTGTAAGGGGCAGGGTCTGAACCAGCGCGAGCTGGCAGGGCATGGCTCCTCTAATGCTGTTTGCTGTCTACTCTAGTCATTTGAATCTATGTCATTGAAGAACGTAAAAATAAATCGGCCCCGTACTCCAAGCAAGGTAGAACACGCTCCAAGAGCACTGGCTGGAGGCCCGAAGTTTGGGCCTCAGGGGCCTCACTGCGCAGGGAGCATCAGTGAGCATGGAGGCCAAGCAGGGGCAGCCCGGGCCCCTGACTGTCCCTGCGGGTTACCATGGCCCCTCCTAACCAGCATCGAAAGGGGGCTAGGCATGTTTGCTCGCCCTGGGCATCACAGCACCCGTCTCTGGGAAGAACCAAGAAGAATGGCCTTGACTGCTCTGCCCGCTTGAGAGGGTGGTTCATGTGGGCCGAGGCCGAGCCAGGACTGTCCCCCAGCTCTGGGAGGTCAGTCTGAAAATGGAAATGTCTTCCTTCTGGAAGGGACAGTTTTCAGAAAAGTTGTCAGGGCTGAGCTTCAGAATCACTGTTTCTTACCTGTTCGCATCTGAGAAGCAGTTTGCAGGGTTTTCCTCCAACAGCCTAGGAAAGCAACTCGGGAAAATCAAAAATTATGCCCACACCACCCCCTACCCTGAGCCTCATCTTGGGAACCACTTTTCTTCTCACTCACTACCCTTCAGTCACAATGATGCTCTTCTAAGTTCCCTCTCCATAAATCACTTTGTTTCGCATCAGAAGCATCACATAGACTGATCTTTCTGCCTGGATTTCTCTCCCTTGCCATTTTTTGCCTGGCTGACTCTTGCTTATCCTTCAGTTTCCAGCATAAAAATCGCTCCCTCAGAGACCCCATTCTTGCCCACCCTCTGCATCCACATCATCCAGAGTAGCCAGAAGCCACATTTAATTAAAACAAAATGAGCCATTCCATTCCCCGGGTGCACTGGCACATTTCAAGTGTCCAGGAGGCGTGAGGGATGAGGGGTCGCTGTATTAGAGAGCCCACGTGCAGACTTCTCCATCAGCACAGAGAGCTGAAAGGACAGCAGTGCCCTAAACGAGACCAGGCCTCATGGCTACACTCACAAAGCACCTGCACGTACCTCCTTAGCCCACCTTCCAGTGAGTTACTTATGCTTTCCCCAGTAAGTGGCCAGCTGCGTTAGCACAGACACCATGCCAGAGTAATTCACCGTGACTCCTGCAGCCTGCAAGACAGCTGGCGCTCAGCAAGCCTCCAATAAACGGTGGCTGAAGGAAAGAGTTCATAAAGCACAATGTCTTCCACAACAGCAGGCCATTGGATAACTTCTTCCTCAAGCTGTGAGCTGAGAAAACCTTGTGCCTCCCGATGCTCTGGGTTGTGTTCTTTAATTATATAATGAGTGCGTTAAGAAGAGGGGCCTCCCTGTTTGCCTTTGCCACCTGCTGGCCCAGAGCGAAATTGTGTTTCTTGACTGGGAGAGCCCCCTTAGCGTCAGTCTTCCTGGGAAAATCCTTCTTGCCCTTGATCCCCTTATGTTACTTGGCTCTGCTCCTTTTATGTGTGTGTGGAGAGTGTTATCTATTGTTTCATCTGTGCTGTTTGCTGCCACACTCTCAATCTTTTCAGAAGTAGGCAAGTAAAGTAACGCTTGTGATCCTAGGCCACTTTCTTCTCCGTCCGCTTATGGAAGAGTCAGGGCACTAGGCCACACTGCACGCATTCCTGTTTGGCACTTTCCTGCAGAACCACTAGAGTAAATGGACTCTGGAGAAAGAATTTAGGTATCCATTATAACCACAACTCAGATTTCTGTTTCCCTCCAGATAATCCACGGTACAGCAAGGTGATGTGATGTATCCTAGGTGGCCTCTTAACTTCTAGGAAGTCAGAGAAGGATCCCCTGGCGTATGCCCTCCTGGGAGACAGGGATGAGTGTAGGTCTCCATTATCCAGTGGGTAACTCTCAACCTTGCCTCCCCCGGGCCCCAGGGAAGCCTCGATCAGCTGGACGAGGTGGCCGCCCTGATCGCTGCCACAGTCCACGACGTGGACCACCCGGGAAGGACCAACTCTTTCCTGTGCAACGCCGGCAGTGAGCTCGCTGTGCTCTACAATGACACCGCTGTCTTGGAGAGTCACCACACGGCCCTGGCCTTTCAGCTCACGGTCAAGGACAGCAAATGCAACATTTTCAAGAATATCGACAGGTTTGTGTGCTAAGGCTCTTGTGATTGGGTTTGTAAAATGTAAGGCGGAAACTCAGTTTTCCCTGACTTCTCCAAGTACTTAGCTTCTTCTTGGTGGGGAAGAGGAAATAATGATAGTTTTCCCATTGTATCAGACAGTAAAATAATAGCCTTGCTCTTCTCATCTTAACTGTACTTTTTAGACTGTTTTCATCTTCTTAAACTCCATTTGGTCTCCAGTGAGTTCATGAAAATGCTTTATATGCTGCAAAGATTTCTACAGATTATTGCTACTGATAAATGTAACAGATATTTCTACTCTCTCCAAAGGACTTCCTATCTTTGGTGTAACTCGAGGAAATGTATCCTTCCCCATCTTTCCCCAGCTCAGTTTTTGGGCACTTAAAATCCTAACTCATGAGGAGACCGTGTTCCCCGCTCCCAGCAGAGCTCCTGGAGTCCACGGTGGCGGGGGTGGGGGGGGGTGGGGGGGGGTGGGGTGGGGTGCGGCTTCCCCACTCACTGTTGTACTCTCTCTGGTGAGTTTGCCACATGTGAACAGATAGGAGACATTCTTCTCACCTGACACAGCCCTGCAGTCAGACTGAATACTTCCAACATAGTACCAGCCAGGCTGGAGAGAAGACCCCCCGACCCCCGCCCCCCACCGAGAGAGGGCAGTGCAAGGAGAGTGCAGAGCTCGCTCGGGCCTCAGTGATCACTTGTCACCATGAACCCGAACCGATCACCTTGGTCTCTAGAAACCTGAGAAAATCTCGTTATTATAATATGAAAATATTCAGTTACTCCACCTTCAGCTGAGGGCTTCGTCAGTATCAGGTTCCGTCTTTAAAACTTTCCGAGGAGGAATTGTTGCCGACAGCCAGTTTTATTCAGCTCCTCATTCTGGCTCCTGGACTTAGAAAAAGATGGCAGGAACTGGGCAGTGATGGGGCGGGGCTGCTGCTCCTCCCATTACAGCTTCTGTGTGACTGTAATGTAGACAACTGCTCGCTAATCAGAAAACTCTTCCAATGCCGTCATCAAAAGGAATGACAAGACTTCTCTGTAATAAGAATCGCTGTGTCTGCAGCAAATGCCAAGGGACAGCTCATCAGGTTGCTGCGCCAGCCTCACAGGGAAGAACTCGTCATTTCCTTCTGCCTGGCTGTTCTGATGTTGCCAAGGGCAGACAGAAGGGCACCACCTTGTAAGATAAGTGCCCATGTGACAGGTGGTGCCTCTTTTAATACTCACGAATCATATGAGGGTCAGCTATCTCTGGGAAGATGGTATAGTGTCACCAAGTCCCGGATTGGTAGGAAGATGAGCAGGTAAGCTCTTGTGGTCTTCTCATTTCTTCAGTGCCCCTAGCCTCCTCCTGGACTGTGGGGAGTGTGGTGAAATGGCAGAACAGTTCTAATTCAGGGGCATGATTTGAACAAAGGCCCTCTGTCCTCTGGTTATTTCAGGAACCACTATCGAACACTGCGCCAGGCTATTATTGACATGGTTTTAGCAACAGAGATGACAAAACACTTTGAACATGTGAACAAATTTGTGAACAGCATCAACAAGCCAATGGCAGCTGAGGTAAGCATTTCACATGTAATAATACACATCAGAGTGTATTTCCGTTATACCCTATACTCTGGCCTCAAAGCATTTTCTCTCCGTCTTGAATACAAGATGGCTACTTACTTGGAGTTGGTAAGGAAGGGCTGAGTGTTGGCCACTTGTTTTCCCTGGTAACAAGAACAGATTGGGTGTCCATAGCAACTCTGAACTCCCTGAAAGAAGAGCCCTGAAATAAAGCCACTGGTGACAAAAGGAAGTAGGCCCAAAGACGACGATGAGAGGACCCTGCAGACAGCTGAGACTGGAATAAATGGTGGCGTTTTAGAGGATTCAAAGCCCTTCTAGTTCTCTGTTCTTTGGGCTCTTGGGAGACCTTAAAATTAGATGCTTTAAAGAATTATATTCCTGTTGATTTTCATTAAATGTCTATCAGTATCTGAAGACTGTAGACAGTTAAATTGGGAGTGACTGGTTGCAAACAAAACCACAAGGTGGGTGGTGATAGGAACACTGAACTTTTAAGCCCTATGTGTTTGTATTGCTTGAATATGTCAGCATACCATATATGGAATTAAACTTGGGAACGCCTCCTTCAACCACATCTCATGCTGAGGTGGCCTGGGTGACCGCGGTCTAGTATCTAGACAGTTGACTCTTGTGGGCTTCACCATTGTATTGCACCAACTCTTGTCTGCTTTCCAGATTGATGGCAGCGACTGCGAGTGCAGCCCTCCCGGGAAGAACTTCCCTGAGAACCAGACCCTGATCAAACGCATGATGATCAAGTGTGCGGACGTAGCCAACCCCTGCCGCCCCTTGGACCTGTGCATTGAATGGGCTGGCAGGATCTCTGAGGAGTACTTTGCGCAGGTGGGCTGCCTCTCTGGGGAAGCGCCATGAGTGAACAAGTTAAATGACTCTTCCTCAGAAAGAAATGGCTCACCCCTGCCTGGAATAGGATTCTGGTCCCTCAAGAGACTAACTGGTATGGCTGGTCACTACTCAAAGTCTCTCTAGGGGGAAGGAGAGAAACTGAGCCTTTGGGATTCTTTTCATTCTTGAGTTTTTAGATCCTGAACTTCCACAAAAACTATTATCTCCTCGTTGTATTGTGGGAAACACAGACATAAGACACATCTCTGCCTGAGGGTACCTCATAATGCAGTAGGGGGCATAGACATAAATAGGTCCACACAATATATTTTTTTAAGTGAAAACACTTCTAAAGGAGGTATATGTTAAGTCCTAAGAGTTCAGAAAGGTTTTTTTTTTTTTTTCCTAGATAAAAGAAGGGCTTTTATCTAGAAAGGTGGAAAAGGTGTTAGAGCTGGGTTTTTTTTTTTTTTTTTTTTTTAAGGATTTCAAAATTTAGAAATGAGAAAGGACATTCTGAGAGAACCAAGTGTTATGACCAAAATTAGTAAAGAGGAAACACAGAATTTCTATATAAGAATAGTAACTTTGCAGTGTGAAGAGTTGAAGAATAACCCAAAACTAGCAGACCACAAGATGCCATTTGAAACAGAGGCCTACTTCCAAAGAAGAGGCTTTAGGGACTAATGTTTATGATGTGGGACAGAAAGACAAACATATCCCAAGTGGCTGCAAGTAATTATTTGGGGAGGGCAAGTGCCGATCTCACTGGAATGTACTACTGAGTCAGGGGTAAAGACTAGCCAATGGTGTCTAGAAGGGTTGGCAGAGCAAAAACCAGCTAAGGATGCAGTAAGTTAGCTGTAGCGTTCAAGGATGGGAAGAGAGTCCATGGGAATTAGGACAGCCAGCTCTGAGCTTGCCAGAAAGAGAAGAGGCAAAAAACCCCCAAACCTCTCCTTGAACAGCAGTGGATATTTTAAGGCTGCCTGATCGACTGACCTGAAATGAGCAAGCTGAGCCGAAACTGGTAGGACACCATTAATGGGGCTTTCCAGGACCCACAGAGAAGACTTAAAATCCTACTCCTAGATAGACTCAAAGTCTGTGAATGGGGAATGGGGAAGAACCACTTTTAAGTTCTTTAATGTAATTTCCCTGTGTAGGTGTCCTTTTTTCCATAAAGGACAGGTTCACACGACAATGTGACCTAACACTCGAGTTACACATGAGGCTTCTGGCCAGCCAGTCTCTGGCTCAGTACACCACCAGTAAGTGTGGATTTTAATTTCAGTCCTGTGAATTATGACCTTAGGCATTATAAACATACACTTCAGTGTGCAAAATGCTCAATTTACACATATCATCAGAATCGCATGCATGACCAGTACAGACAGCCAAACAGTTTGTCAGTCATTCTTTTCAGGTAAAAATAGTTATTCCATGAAAAAGAGAATCGAGTTCAGCTCACCTGCCTACCTGGTTTTCCTCCAGACAACCTTCACACCCTTGCATGTGCAGCACAAGGGCTTTGTATGTACTTTGGGTTTTGTCACACAGAATATTTTAAAAAGGTGTTTTCAAAGGTCAAGTTTAGCAAGATTAATAATTCTTACTGCTTTCATTTAGACAGTCTTAAGTGAAACTGACTTTCTGTTTAAACTGCAAGCATATAACAGTGAATAACACACTGTCTGTTGGTACAGCTTGGTTCCAGTTCTTCGATTCGTGCTGAAGCGCCTGCAGCTTTGAACCCACCACTGCTTCTGTGCCCTCAGTGTCAACTCCACTTAGTCTTTAGTAGTATTACTCTGAAAGTTGTCTACCTTGCAATCTTGAAAACAGATCTTAGAAGACAGGGTATGAATCCTGAGATCAGTGCTTCGGTGGGGTCGGGGTCGGGGGGTGGGTGGGTAGCTGTAAGATAGTATCTAACACATTTAAGAGTCAGAAGACCTGAATCCAGTCACTGCAGCTCTTCAGGTAGCTGAGTTATGGAAGCCCTGAGAAATGCTGAGCCTATTTCTTGATCGATACAACTGGATTGTGACCCCTTTTTCACAGGGTGGTTCTGGCAAACTCGATGCTACTGTGACACCTCCTCGTGTCCCCTACAGCCCTGTGTGTATTATTTCTTACAGACGGATGAAGAGAAGAGACAGGGGCTGCCCGTAGTGATGCCAGTGTTTGACCGGAATACCTGTAGCATCCCCAAGTCCCAAATCTCCTTTATTGACTACTTCATAACAGACATGTTTGATGCTTGGGATGGTAAGATGGCTCATGTTTTGTTACCCACAAACAGAATATCTTGTTATGCTTTATAATGATTACCTTTAATGACAGAGGCCAGGCCTAAAGGTGTTAAATGTTACTTTTTTAAAAAAATGTCAGCTGTTTGTGGCCAGATATGGCGGGGGGAAAGGAACACTTTCTGCATCCTCAGCACAGACCATGTGTATGGAGGACTCAATGGATGGCCGATAACTGGATAAACAAGTGTTTAACTCTTCAAAGGACATATTTCCAAAGCTGAAAGGAGTTTTATATCACTGGAGGAAATTCTAGAGAACACAAAATATGTCTACTCTGAATAACAGATTCTTTTGGTAATGTCACTTGATAAACAGCTTTTCACTGAGATTTGTTTTTATTTTTATGTTGGATTATAGTTGATTTACAATGTGTTACTTTCAGGTATACAGCTAGGTGATTCAGTTACATATATACATATAGCCTTTCTCTTTCAGATCCTTAACCCATATAGGTTATTACAGAACATGATCTACTGTTGAGCAGAATTACCTGTGCTGCACAGTAGGTTCTTACTGATTACTGTGTACATAGTAGTGTGTAGATGGTAATCTCAAACTCCTAATTTATCCCTCCCTCCACGTTTCCCCTCTGGTAACCATAAGTTTGTTTCTAAAGTCTCTGAGCTTGTTTTATAAATAAGCTCATTTTCATCCTTTTTTTTTTCAGATTCCACATATAAGTGATACTTCTTTCTAGGACTGACTTCATGTAGTGTGATAGTCTCTAGCTCCATTCATGTTGCTGCAAATGGCATTATTTCAGGCTTTTTTTTATGGCTGAGTAACATTCAGTTCAGTTCAGTCGCTCAGTTGTGTCCGACTCTTTGCAACCCCATGGGCTGCAGCACGCCAGGCCTCTCTGTCCATCACCAACTCCCAGAGCCTACTCAAACTCATGTCCATTGAGTCGGTGATGCCATCCAACCATCTCATCCTCTGTTGTTCCCTTCTCCTACCACCTTCGATCTTTCCCAGCATCAGGGCCTTTTCCAATGAGTCAGTACTTTGCCTCAGATAGCCAAAGTATTGGAGTTTCAGCTTTAGCATCAGTCCTTCCAATAAATATTCAGGACTGATTTCCTTTAGGATGGACTGGTTGGACCTCCTTGCCATCCAAGAGACTCTCAAGAGTCTTCTCCAACACCACAGTTCAAAAGCATCAATTCTTCAGCGCTCAGCTTTCTTCATAGTCCAACTCTCACATCCATACATGACCACTGGAAACACCATAGCTTTCACTAGACAGACCTTTGTTGGCAAAGTAGTATCTCTAGCTTTTTAATATGCTGTCTGTGTGTCTGTGTGTGTGTTAGTCGCTCAGTCGTGCCCGACTCTTTGCGATCCCATGGATTGCAATCCACAAGGTTCCTCTGTCCATGAGATTTTCCAGGCAAGGATACTGGAGTGGGTTGCCATTTCCTTCTCCAGGGGATCTTCCCAACCCAGGGATCAAACCTGGGTCTCCTGCACTGCAGGCAGATTCTTTACCAACTGAGCTCTAAGGAAAGCCCTAATATGCTGTCTAGGTTGGTCATAACTTTTATTCCAAGGAGCAAGCATCTTTTAATTTCATGGCTGCAGTCACCATCTGCAGTGATTTTGGAGCCCCAAAACATTAAGTCTGTCACTGTTTCCTCTGTTTCCCCATCTATTTGCCATAAAGAGATGGGACCAGATGCCATGATCTTAGTCTTCTGAATGTGGAGTTTTAAGCCAACTTTTTCACTCTCCTCTTTCACTTTCATCAAGAGGCTCTTTTGGTTTCTGCCATAAGGGTGGTGTCATCTGCATATCTGAGGTTATTGATATTTCTCCCTGCAGTCTTGATTCCAGCTTGTGCTTCATCCAGCCCAGCATTTCTCATGATGTACTCTGCATATAAGTTAAATAAGCAGGGTGACTATATACAGCCTGGATGTACTCCTTTCCTGATTTGGAACCAGTCTGTTGTTCCATGTCCAGTTCTAACTGTTGCTTCCTGACCTGCATACAGATTTCTCAAGAGGCAGGTCAGGTGGTCTGGTATTCCCATCTCTTGAAGAATTTTCCACAGTTTGTTCTGAGCCACAGTCAAAGGCTTTGGCAGAGTCAATAAAGCAGATGTTTTTCTGGAACTCTCTTGCTTTTTTGATGATCCAGCAGATGTTAGCAATTTGATCTCTGATTCCTCTGCCTTTTCTAAAACCAGCTTGAACATCTGGAAGTTCACAGTTCACATACTGTTGAAGCCTGGCTTGGAGAATTTTGACCATTACTTTACTAGCGTATGAGATGAGTGCGATTGTTCAGTAGTTTGAGCATTCTTTGGCACTGCCATTCTTAGGGACCGGAATGAAAACTGACCTTTTCCAGTCCTGTGGACACTGCTGAATTTTCCAAATTTGCTGGCATATTGAGTGCAGTTACTTTCACAGCATCATCTTTGGGGATTTGAAATAGCTCAACTGAAATTCCATCACCTCCACTAGCTTTGTTTGTAGTGATGTTTTCTAAGGCCCACTCAACTTTGCACTCCAGGATGTCTGGCTCTAGGTGAGTCATCACACCATAGTGATTATCTGGGTCATGAAGATCTTTTTTGTATAGTTCTTCTGTGTATTCTTGCCACCTCTTCTTAATATCTTCTGCTTCTGTTTGATCCATACCATTTCTGTCCTTTATTGAGCCCATCTTTGCATGAAATGTTCCCTTGGTATCTCTAATTTTCTTGAAGAGATCCCTGGTCTTTCCCATTCTATTGTTTTCCTCTATTTCTTTGCACTGATCACTGAGGAAGGCTTTCTTATCTCTCCTTGCTATTCTTTGGAACTCTCCATTCAGATGGGTGTATCTTTCCTTTTCTCTTTTGCCTTTCGCTTTTCTTTTCACTATTTGTAAGGCCTCCTCAGATAACCATTTTGTCTTTTTGCATTTCTTTTTCTTGGGGATGGTCTTGACCCCTGCCTCCTGTACAGTGTCACTAACCTCTGTCCATAGTTCTTCAGGCACTGTCTATCAGATCTAATCTCTTGAATCTATTTGTCACTTCCACTGTATATTCGTAAGGGATTTGATTTAGGTCATACCCAAATGGTCTAATGGTTTTCCCTACTTTCTTTAATTTAACTCTGAATTTGGCAATAAGGAGTTCATGATCTGAGCCACAGTCAGCTCCCCATCTTGTTTTTGCTGACCATATAGAGCTTCTCCATCTTTGGCTGCAAAGAATATAATCAATCTGCATTTCAGTGTTGACCATCTGGTGATGTCCATGTGTAGAGTCTTCTCTTGTGTTGTTGGAAGAGGGTGTTCACCATGACCAGTGCGTTCTCTTGGCAAAACTCTTTATTAGCCTTTGCCCTGCTTCATTCTGTACTCCAAGGCCAAATTTGCCTGTTACTCCAGTATTTCTTGACTTCTTACTTTTGCATTCCAGGCCCCTATAATGAAAAGGACATCTTTTTTAGGTGTTAGTTCTAAAAAGGTCTTATAGGTCTTCATAGAACTGTTCAACATCTGCTTCTCTAGCATTACTGGTCGGGGCATAGACCAGGATTACTGTGATATTGAATGGTTTGCCTTGGAAATGAACAGAGATCATTCTGCTGTTTCTGAGACTGCATCCAAGTACTGCATTTTTTTTTTTTTTGGACCCTTTTGTTGACTATGATGGCTACTCCATTTCTTCTGAGGGATCCTTGCCCACAGGAGTAGATACAGTGGTCATCTGAGTTACAGTCACCAACTGTGTATGTCTACCACATCTTCTTCGTTAATCTGTCAATGGACATTTAGGTTGCTTTCATGTCTTGGCTATTGTAAAGTGTACTACAAGGAACACTGGGGTGCATGTATCTTTTGAATCGTGGCTTTCTCTGGATATATGCCCAGTAGTGGGACTGTTGGGTCATATGGTAATTCTACTTTAAGTGTTCTGAAACTCCACACTGTTCTCCACAGTGGCTGCACCAATTTACATTCCCACCAACAGTGTAGGAAGGTTCCTTCCTCTTCACTCTCTCTTCAGCATGTATTATTCATAGACTCTTTGATGGCTATTCTGACTGGTGTGAGGGTGATAACCTCGTTGTAGCTTTGATTTGCATTTTAGTGATGTTGAGCTTTTTGGCCGTCTGTATGTCTTCTTTGAAGAAATATCTATTTCAGTCCATTTTTTGAATGGGCTGTTTGATGTAGAGCTGCATGAGCTGTTGGTATATTTCAGATTGATCCCTTGTCAGTCACTTCATTTGCAAATATTTTCTCCCATTCTGCGGGTTGTCTTTTCGATTTGTCTATGGATTCCTTTGCTGCGCAAAAGCTTTTAAGTTTAACTCGGTCCCATTTATGTCTGTTTTTTTCATTACTCTAGGTAGGAGGTTTCATTACTCTAGGTAGGAGGTAGATCCAAGAAGATACTGGTGTGACTTGTGGCAACTAGTGTTCTGCCTATGTTTTCCTCTAGGAACTTTATAGTGTCTGACTTTACATTTAGGTGTTTAATCCATTTTGAGTTTATTTTTGTGTATTGTGTTAGAGAACATTCTAATTGAGTTCTTTTACACCGAGTTGTCAGTTTTCCCAGCACCACTTATTGTAGACACACTTTTCTCCATCATATATTCTTGTTTCCTTTGTTGTAAATTAACTGACGATAAGTGTGTGGGTTTATCTCTGGGCTTTCCATTCTTTTTCATTGATCTCTATTTCTGTTTTTGTGCCACTACCATATTGTTTTGATGATTGTAGCTTTGTAGTATAGTCTGAAGTCAGAGAGTCTGATTCCTCCAGCTCTGTTTTTCTTTGGGTATTGGGGGTCTTTTGTGTTTCCCTACAAATTTTAAAATATTTTTCTAGTTCTGTGAAAAAATGTCATTGGTATTTTGATAGGGATAGGGATTGCCTTAGGGTAGTATAGTCATTTTCACAGTATTGATTCTTCCGGTCCAGGAACATGGTATCTTTCCAGCTGTCTGTGTCATCTTCAGTTTCTTTCATCAATGTTTCATAGTTTCCAGAGTATAGGTCTAGGTCTTTTGCTTCTTTAGGTAGGTTTATTCCAAGGTGTTTTATTCTTTTTGATGTGATTATAAATAGGATTGTTTCCTTAATTTCTCTTTCTGGTCTTTTGTTAGCAATTTTTAGTTAAAAGGACCTGTTCCTATTTTAGAAACCAGTACTTAGTGATTTATCCTTCTCACACTTGTGTATTCACCTTAGGCCTAACCTAGGGTACCTCACTTCCAATTCTGATCCCAAATTTGTCCCAGAGGGCCTCAACCTTATAAATGCTCCTAGAATCTAACTTAACAGGCTTCTTTTTATTTGTTTATGTCCTTGCAGCCTTTGCACACCTGCCAACGCTGATGCAACATTTGGCCGATAACTACAAACACTGGAAGACATTAGACGACCTAAAGTGCAAAAGTCTGAGGCTTCCATCTGACAATTAAAGCCAGGACAGAGGCGGTGACCTCTGGATCTGCAAAGGGCACTGTGAATCACAGTAGTGTAAGAGGCATTCCTTCATAATGAAAATGACAGATGTAGGTTAAGGAGCTAATGTTTAATGTCTGACCTTGAATCATTCAACTTCCCAAATTTCATTTTTACAAAACTATGTTCTGTGAAGAAAAACATTAATATATGTTCTTTTGAACAATCACTTAGTGACAGAACGAACACATGGCAAAATCCATTGCCTTGCTCTAATCCTGTGTGCTCTCATCAAACCATGCAGCTGATTCACTGTAACTAGCAGGACACATGCAGCAAAGACTTGGTGCCCACGTGCCCACCATCTCTGTGGATGCGGGACCATGACGCTTTGCTAGTATTTAGCTCATCCTTTACCATGAAAGTCTCTATCACTGTTTGGCTTGACTATTTTCCTCAAGAGCATCAATCTAAAAGATGCCTAAGAATATCTAATTTTTAAAAACCTATATAAAATGAGCAGAACAGCTGGGACCAAACTGCTGATAAACTAGTTTCAGAGCCTCCATGGCTAGGTGGTTCTTCTGACTAATGGTGTGACACTCAAATCAGAATATAGCCTTGGCCTAGTGAGTGCCTTCTTTAGACTGGTATCAGCAGCCTGCATAGCCCTCTCTCCCAAAAAAGGGATTCATCCTAACAGAAAGCCATCCATGAAGGGGAAGGAAGTGACATCTTGTTTGGGGGTATTCAAAGAGCTTTATTTCTGGTTTGCAGAGGCAGTCACAAGGCACTACAGTGAGTATTATATACAAGCCATTAATCTGACTACCCTTGGACAAGCTTGTTTTTTAAAAAAATTTATATACATTTGCTGTTTAAAATTTTTTATTAGAGCAATCTAAATTTTCTGGGTTTAAGTCCACGGAGTATGTTGTGCCATGTTACCAAGGAGAGAGAGAAAGTTTCAAGGTTCAGATGTTTTTAACCTATCTATATTTATGATCATGCCATTTTGCTTTAATGATGTAAAAAAAAAAAGACTGCAAGATGTGTAAATATATCAGAAAGTAGGCGTATGGGGAAGCAGTAAATACTATTTTAAGCTATTAATTGTATGCTAAAAGCTTCTAAAGCACAAGTGCATATTTTTATACAGCTCTTTTCACAACCTTCTGTGATCTACATCAAGTCAGTCTTGAGATTTTCCCTTCTCTTTTACCAGCCAACCCTTCTGTGTCTTATAAATATTAGAGATTTAGCAAACAAGATCTTTGTTGTTCTTTTAGATTCTCTACTCCATGCTGCATTCCTGAGAGGTATAGACAGAGATTAAATTAACTGCACCAGTAGTTACTTTTTTCCAAATGAAAATCTGAATGCAGCGCACTTGGAACTAGTATCTGGGGGAAAAAATGACTTAATCCTACATAATGTGCCAATGCTTTTTTCTATGTTTTGTACCAAAAAATGCAAACATATATGACAATTCCATGCAAAGAAAGAAATGTACCTAAATTATTTTTGTTAGATGCTAAGAGAACTTGCTTGGTCAGGGGAGCAGCTAGCTTTGTATTGTAATGCTGCATTATGTAAATGTGATGAAAATGTTTTTGTGAAGTACTTGTAACTAAATTCCTACAGCCATTTTTCATTCCTAACAAACAGCTGTTTTTATTTTAACTCTTTGGCCTAAATTTTTCATAATTTCAAATTTTTGGTTAAGTGTTCTTTATTTCATGAGCCACACACTTTGTTTTCAGAACACATTAAATTCAGGATGTCAGAATCCCATTTTAAGGAGCTAAACAATTTGCCTAAGCTTCAGAAGCTTGCTTGAGACAACAATATCTTTTCCTGACCATCTCGCTTTTGGTTACATTTGGTAAGTGACATTCATTGGATGTCTGACATTTTTCTATATGAACATTATAGCTGACTCAGTTTCAAATTAATTTCATATTAACACTGCTAAAGCTAAAGCTTTAGCATACCTCTGCTCTTTACCAGTGTAATTTACTATGGTGTAATTTACCAGTGTAATTTACTATGGTGTAATCTTTCACTGAGTTGGTAATTACATAGTGCATTCCTAAAAATAGTTTATAAGAAATAGTCTTTTAGATGGTATGTGTATCAGATAGATATAAATTATTGTCTCTTATTTACTAATCAGTAAATAAGCTATTTACTAAAATATTCTCTGTTGAGGGGAGCCTTATTAATTTAGGAAAATAAAATCTCATTTAGAGAGAGGTCATATTACTGCTACTACTACTGAACCAGAAGTTATAAAACACTGTTGCCCAAACCAAAATAACACTATAATTTAATTAGGTTATTTTTTTACTTCCAATTTAAGATTTTAAAATTATGCTTGCCTTCAGAGTTAGGATGCCTCATCTATTCAATCTGAAGCCACTCAACTTGACAAAGATAAATACAGTGTCCCTGAAGTTTAGGCTCTTATGTGAATAAGCCAGAAAATGAAGTGATAAGGGTATTTTTAAGTAAAAATGACAAGGCCCAGTGTACAGATATTATATCTGGTGTTGCAAATATAATAGCACTGAAAGCTAAGCTAGGGAAGTGGGGAAAATGCATATACTATATATTGATGTCAGTTATAGTATTCTCCTAATCTGAAAGTTCAACTTTTAGCAGTAGTCTCCATACAACAAGTGAACAGCCATCAAGTATGAGTCCCTGCTAGATTCTCCTATCTCGTTGTTTTCGCCTATCTCTGACCTTAGGGCATTCATGAAATCAAAACCATCAAGTTTCTCTAAATTTTAATAACAGAGGGACTCATAGTGGTACTTACTTATGCTATCTGCTCCCCAAACTTACCTAGGATTTCTAACATCCCTTGTGAATAGATTGCTGTCACTTAATCCAGAACAAATCAGGAAAAGCAGTTAAGAATCTATGAATTCCTTTATAATTCATTGAATATCTTATACAATTCAAAAAGAGTTTATAAACTCATGACCTAATACTATAGACCCTCCAAAGAAAAAGCTAATTAGTAATAGGGTAAAGTCCATCTATGGAGAAAAATTAAAAGCCTAAAAATGACTGATCAATAATCTGATGCACTCAGACCAAAATGCATGTTGGCTTGGTTAGGAATCCTACCCATGTGCCAACTTCAGGGTGAGATTAGAGGTACCTCTGTGTAACACTCAATTATGCCATAATAACGATCTTGGCTAAAAGGCAGTGCTAATTTTTCTATTATAAAATGGAGGTTATGTAAATTTTATATTTCTCCATAAATCTGTTTTCATTGTGAATTAAAACAATGATTGTGAACATTACTTGGTTTTGCTCAAGGGGTGATCATATACGCCCTTCTCTCTCATTCATTATTTTTTTTCAAAGCTGTTCACTGATAATGGGAGCTGAGCTAACTAGAAAGGCTTACCTGACTGGGCCTTCAGCTTCCTCATTTAAAAGTATTATGGCACTCATCTGGCATAGATGACCATAGCTCATCCAGACTTTGCAGGTAGTTAATAACAGAAGCAACTGTCAAAGGTAAAACTAGTTAAAAATTTTTTTTACAAAGATTCCCTTAGGGTCTATGGATTCTATTAGGGGTGTGTGTGATGAATAAACCCAGAAAGTGTTCTTTGAGAAGTATCAGTCCTAACACATCAGCCCCCTTGTAGTTACTTCAATAGGATTCTTTCATCAGCAGTTTAACTCCACAGTTAGTTAGTTAAAACCACCCATTTTTTAATATATGGGACACTTTTTAATTTTTATCCTTTAGTACCAAAAAAGGGAGAAAGAGTACGCTAAGGCTGATGGGGTGATGAAGCTGATTTAATCTCAGGTAACTGCAAGAAACTACGTTAAGTAAAGCCTGTCTCAAGCATTTCATATTTGAGCCAATGGTAAGATGAATTGGCTCACTTCAACTAAATTTCAGTTAAATACTATCACTTCTATTTCTACCTCCTTCCAGGGTGGTCTAGATTCAAATTAAGACACTTAAAACACAGCATTCACCACTCAGACAGTTATTATGGAATCTTCATTTCCTCCAGGGAAGCATCAGCTTTCTAGACAGCGCAAGGTTTAAATTCAAGATATGCTACATCCTATTTATTCTTCAGTGGAGTTCTCATTTTTCTATAAAATATCTTCCATAATTAGCATGTATATTTATTTCCATTAAAGCAGGTTCCTTAAATAAGTATAAGAATGACAGATGGCCACATAGTTAAAATATACTAGTTTTGGATAACAAAGTCAGGTATTTCAAAATCCAGAAAGGCTAAATGAAAGAAACTAGATTTAAAAATCTAACTCCTGGTGATGGATTTAGTTAGAGGCAATATAGTAACACTAAAGACAGAGAGAGGCTCTGAGCACTATTCTTTTCATTAAGCATAAGATTATACAATTTCTGGTGTAAAATTTAAAGCAAAAAATTTTATATCTGTGAGGATACTGTGGTATAATTTAATTCTGCTTCGTCAGACAGTTGTGCTGAAGTCTGTACACTTCACTTTCTGAAAACTGACTGCCGAAATCAGACCCATTCCTACAATGGTTTCAGGTAACTTATGAGGAAAGTCAAATGAAAAACTTGTGCCATATTCTTTGGTGGATGTACTAATACCTCAGAAGCAAACCTGTTGCTGGTTTGCAGACCCCCCCTAAAAATTAAACAGAATTAAATAAATAATCAATATGGTAATGGTTTTCAGAGCATTATCCTATATTTGATGTTCGAGGTTCATGTACAGGTATTTTAATTCCCTAACCTAGACAGACAGATACAAGTCACCATTCTCCTCTAATTTTTGAAATAACTTTAAACTGCGCAATCCAGATTCTCGTTCTCCATTTTTCCAGAGAATAATGAGGTGATCAGCAGAACAAGTCACTAGTCCATGGTCTTCAAAGTACAGAAACATCTGTAGAAAAAAATTAATTACTGATTATAGGAAATTCAAGAAGAGAAGTGGCTAATACCAAGTAGACTAACGTAGGTCCTTGCTGAAATGCATACCTTGGAGAGCTCTTTGGATATGACTATGAAACTCTGTATCTTTCATGAGAAATTTAAGTGTGGGTGATAGTCACATACAAATAACAAATGCCAGACCCATATCTAATATTTTAATAATCAGAACGTTGTAAACGCTACTCAACTACAGAGCTGTAAAAGTTGTTTTTTTTTTTAATTCCCAAAGTGTCATCTAAATTTTACCATTATCTTAATTCTTGAAGAATAGGTTTTAAGATTTTTTTTTTTCAGTAGAAGTCCTGACAAACCTGCTTCATTTAATCATTTCTGCTGGCCTTGTTAATGTAAAAATGGCCACAATAAAATATCTGAATTCCAAGTTCTCCAGGATGAACAGTAGCTTTAGCTCTCTATATAAACAGAGAATAATCAATCCTTAGGCATTTACTGAGTGTTTTCTATATGCTTATAATCCCTATCTTCAAGAAGCTTCTAATTCAGCTGTGAAAACTGAATCTTAATTGAAACAGTAAGGGTATCAGTTAAAGACGATGTAATTAGGTACTAAGTAATATACTTCAGGCTATGATTTGCCACAGAAAAAGGAGGCACAGGTCAATACTAAATGAAATTGTCCGAAAAAGCTAACAAAGCATTAAACTCTCCAAATAAAAGTAAGCTCATGCCCAGTGAAGGGACAGGCTGGAAGTTAAGAACAAGAAAATGAAGTGTTGATGAGAAGGCAGCATGCATCCTATGGAGAGAGCTGGTGTAAGAGAGAAGATAAACGAAACTATGAAAAAGACGAGCTCCTCGAGGGAAAGAGTGAAATGAAAGAGAGAAATAGGATGTGAGCTTTCTGAGAAATAACTTATACATTTCTGAACGTAACTGCAAACAGTCCGAGCTGATGCTGCAGTAGTGAGAGGGGAGGGGCTATCAGAGCAGAATCCCTCAGGAGATGAGATGCACAAGTGAGAATCCGGTACACACAGGTGTATAGGGCTAGGCTGAGAGAGTCAGGACAAAGATTTTTTGAAAAAGAGAAAATTTAAGAAAGAGCCAAGATTTTCTCAATGAAGCCAAAGATACTTTAAAAAATAATTAAATGTCAACACTGCTACTCGGGCAAATTTCTAAGAATCTGACACTTCTATATAATGACAAATATGCCGCACCATTTAAAAACCTTCAATAGATTTTTAAAACCCACTCTTTAAAAAAGTTTAAAGGCCAAACTGCTTAGCCATACATTCAATCATCTGACCCCAAACTACTTTATCTCCTACTGTGTCCACTGACTGGAACACAGACCTCTGGGCTAGGCAACCTGCTCCTTGCCACTAAGTAGATTCTGTCTTTGCCCTCCTGTCTACTACATTCCATCTGCACAACTCCCGAAGTTAAAAAACAGAATGAAAACAACTGGGCTGCCTGTTAACAGGAAGGTGAAACTGAGTAAGACATGAGCACCCAACCTCAGGGAGCTTATGGCCACAAGACTGTCTTAACCTCCAAAGCATCAAGGTTCAGCTCAAGGCCCATCCATTATCTTCCACTAACCATTTTCTTCTAACTCCTGAGTATTCCACTACTAATCTGGGTCCATCATAAGCAACCTAGATTAACATCTTATTAAGTCTACCTATATTGTTCCTGTCTACTGAAATATAAGCTCCACAACAGCCAGGACTTTATTTTATATCCCTTTGTAAACTCTAATGTCCAGTATAGTGCCTGAAATACAGGATAATGCTCAATAATAAGGTGGTGTTGTGTTGCTGCTCTTAAGAATAAATGCACTTTCAAATGAAAAATTAATTTGTTCCTCCCTGGCTATGAAACAGAAGCATAATGTAAGAAATTCATTACTCAGGGCTGTGGTGATACTGTTACCAGTTGCAATTATCTCTTTACCTCGACTGGTCTTTTTCCTTCTTCATTACAGGCAGTGGTGCTGATAGTAAATATTAATGCATTTGAATTTATAAAAAGTTAGAACTGGATGCACTCTATAATTCTGAACTCCACGATGATAATCAAGACACTGGGTTTTACTAAAGCTAACTAATTATTATCCTTCAAAACGAAGTAAAACAGACTTCTATTCATGAATTTGATAATGTCCCCTGGAATTAGATTCTGTAAGGTTTTACCTCTACATATATAAGCACACTTCTCCATGTATCCTCTGTATTAACTACCATTTAACAGTATTTACTACTCTTATATATTCAACACTGTCCTTATTGTCAGCTGTCTACCTACATCTCATACGTAAAGTTAATTAAGCCAGTTTTTAGAAGCAAGACATTCCTCCTTCAAATCATTTCTCTGTATAGGGAGATCTTTACCACACATACTAAAACCCATCCCACTCCATGTTTAGAATCAGCAAAAACTTACTGATAAGAGAAGGTTTAGGTCTTTATGAGACCAAATGAGATGCAAAAAGCAAGACTCCCCTGGACACGTCTATGCTTATTAAAAACAATACCTCCACAGATGATGAGTGTCCAATTAAATCTCCAATAAGCTCTAGTGAACAGGAAGTGGCATTTTCTTGTTGCTTTTTAACAGGATGGCTGGCTTGTTTATTTACTCTTCCAAATCCCCACATGTTAAAAAAACCTAGAAAAACACAATCATTTTAGTCATTCTCAAAATTAGTATGCTCTTTTCTTAACAGGCTTCCCCTATGGCTCAGCTGGTAAAGAATCCGCCTGCAATGCGGGAGACCTGGGTTGATTCCTGGGTTGGAAAGATCCCCTGGAAAAGGGAACAGCTACCCACTCCAATATTCTGGCCTGGAAAATTCCATGGACCGTATAGTCCATGGAGTCGCAAAGAGCTGGACACAGCTGAGTGACTTTCCCTTTCCTTAACAATAATAATGTAAGATCAGAAAAACAAAACTTAAATGCAAAGGCATTTCTCACTTATTTTAGTCAAGGGCTAAGTGAGCAGATGATACCAGGCACTATGCTAGGGTTTTTTCACTATGTTACTTCATTTCCTCTTAGCTACCCACGTTTGTTGCTCAGCTCTTCTTACTGCCCCTACTCAAGCACTGCTGAAGGTGTGTTAACATGAGAAAAAGGCAATGGAAGTCAAAGTGGAGAGAAATGAAAGGGCTGAATGGCCGTGTGGGGGCGGGAAGGTCACAACTTAAGGATAGACAAAAAACAACATGTGACAATACCCTATGACTTCAAATAACCAGAAGAAACTCTGAGGCTACTGGCATTTGATTGCTTATGCGAAGGTTGCTAATTAACCAGGATTTTGTTTTTCAA
Organism: Capricornis sumatraensis; assembly: GCF_032405125.1. NCBI lineage: Eukaryota > Metazoa > Chordata > Mammalia > Artiodactyla > Bovidae > Capricornis > Capricornis sumatraensis. Next base: position 92,088,383 of record NC_091070.1, on the reverse strand, counting down.
ATCAAGCATCAGAAAATCAACAGCTCAAAAGATTAATGACATAAACACAAAAGTGTTTGTTTATAAATTGAGTTCAATGTTAATGCTTCAAGGCTGAAGAACTTTGATGCCTGATGGTACGCATTATATTTATATACCAGACATAATTACAATACATTAATAAATAGCTAATTAGGCCATTTGGTCAGTCAGGCAAGAATACTGAAGTAGCCACTTCAGTATCCTCCAGGAGATCTTTCCAACCCAGGGATCTTTCCAACCCAGGGATCAAACCTGGGTCTTCTGCATTGCAGGCAGAGTCTTTACAGTCTGAGCCACCAGGGGAAGCCCATTTGATCAGTCAGATCAGTTAGCTTCCCCTCAAAGAATCCTAGCTGACTTGAAATAAACAGGCGGTCCCTACAGTAAATATTAACATGTGAATGCCCCATCCCGATTCCCAAACGCTTCATGTAAACATGCTTATTTGGAGCACACTGTGTATCATTCCTGTGGTTACACATAACTGCCTTTCGTCTGTCTTTCATATGAGAAAAAAGCAAGACCACCTTTTTGAGAGAAGATACACACCCGTTGGCACTGGCTCTACTGAAAGCTGCTGTTTTTCTCGTAGCTCCCAAATGCGTACACTGCCATCTTCTGAGCATGAGATGACCTGCCTGTCAGAAGAGAGAGAGCGCGCCATGGAGGGCAAGTGCTCGAAGTGCAGGGAAAACCATCAGTGCAACCTTTATCTGCTTTCATCCAGCTCTGGGCAGGAGCTGATTAAAAAATCACACTTTAACATGGCTTTACAATGCAAAGTAAAACACTCCTCAGGAAAGGCATGCATTATAGTGTGAGACTAGCTCAAATGTTACAAACATGTATCACTTCCATTTCTAAAAATGCATGCAGGAAAACAAGTTATGAATTACACACTCACAATATCCTGAGAAGCCCCATTGCTGTGTCTCACCTCTCACTCTGAAAGTATCCTGCAGAGTAAATACTGCTGTGCTGTGCTTAAGTTGCTCAGTCATGTCCAACTCTCTGCAACCCCACAGACTGTAGCCCACCAGGTTCCTCTGTCCATGGGATTCTCCAGGCCTGAATACTGGAGTGGGTTGCCATGCCCTCCTCAAGGGGATCTTCCCAACCCAGGGATCCAACCCAGGCCTCCCACATTGCAGGCAGATTCTTTGTCATCTGAGCCACCAGGGAAGCCCAAGAACACTGGAGTGGGTAGCCTGTCCCTTCTCCAGAGGAACTTCCGGGGTCTCCTGCACTGCAGGCAGATTCTTTACCAGCTGAGCCACCAGGAAAGCCCCGAAAATACTATCATTTCCTTCATATAATTCATCCCTAGAAGCTCAATGGCCACATCTGCCCTGAGAGGAAAGCCCTCAGTTAGTAGCCTCGGCCAACAAGGAGACCACCATTTAATTCTGGCCATAAGCAACACCACCAAAAAGGTGGCTTTGTGGAAAATAGTAAAAAATTAGAACATACTGCCCCAAAGTCTTCTAACTATTAAAATAAATACCAAATTTTAAATTCTCTCTTCTTACAATGAAATTCAGTATAATTTGTGAACACTTCTGTTTGTAAATTTTGCAATATATTGCCACAAACTCTTCTGTTAGAGACAGCCATAGGGTATTCTCCGTTTTCAAAAGAACCTGTTGGTCAAGGAACACAGCCAGGTGACTTTGCCCCTTGAGCACTGGTGGCCCTGGGAGCTATGCATTTCTTCTACCTGTTACCAGGCAGATGGAAGCTCGTACCTGTTTGGGAGTCTGGCAACGTGCAGGACACTGGAGTCATGTGCAGTTTTCTGGCAGGCAATCACGCGCTTCATTTGAAGGTTATACACGTATAAACCCCTTCCAACTGCAACAAATACATTCTGGGGGAGATGAAAGTTCGGAAATGTACATAAAACTAACACCACTACCCGGAGTAACAGATTTCCAGCCTTGGTGTGAGATCACAAAGTCGCTGTTACCTTCCCTATGCCTAGCCTTCAGCCCAAATTACTGTACTGCCCTCTAAAGTCCAAAACTATCAAAGCACAAAAGAAAGCTCAGCATTTAGAAGGTCGAAGGACACGACTGCTAATACAGAGCGAACTCTGTGTATCACACCCTGCAGCATCCCTGGCTTCCTTACTGAAACATGACAGCTAGAGCAGGGGCTGTGGCTGGAAGACTGGTGCAGTGGAGGTGGAGCTGCTGGGGTACAACCCGGGTTTTCATTCACATAATACTGTATCGCTGGGGAACTACTTAGCTTCTTCTACCTGAAAAATGTGAGCAAAATTACTTGGGCTCCACAGCTTAAGCATCCCAAGAACTATGAAGTATACAAAACAGCATATGCTAGAGTGGCAGAGATAGATAGATAGATAGATATATATAGTGGTTTCACAAAGACATTTTTTCCAGTTCTACTAAATTTCCATTTTTCCTTTCTACTAAAACAGCTTTCATCTTTTGAAAGTGCTTTCACCAATATTTATCTTACTTCAGCTTCACAACATCTCACTAATGTAGGAAAAGCTATTTTGCAGCATAACAAGTCAAAATAAAAGATTAAAGTCACACAAAAAATTAAGACATGAGAGGTGGTGTTGGAATTCAGGTCACGTTACTCCAGTTCCTTATTCTTGCCTCGTACCATACCACATAGCTTCTGAACCTATTTTGCAAACCACTAGACTTCTGCTGGCTCTCGTCTAAGAATCATTTATTCTTACTCAGCAGGTATGCCAGTGAGACAGACCTTTCAAAAATCCTTTTCCCTTTCTGTTCTTACTAGAGAAAACTTCTCATGCAACCTCAAAGGTTAAAATGCCAACTCAGACCTATAGTATCTCAACCAAACGTGCCTCCAAGGCTTACCAGACTCTAAATCTTACCATACTCTAAATGACTCCCTTGACCCTCAGGACTGGTGTTCTGCACACAGCAACGCTAGCTAAGGCCCAGTGCCATGCACAAAAATAGAAACACCTGGCCAGCTTGCTAAAATCGGGAGCCCTGGGAAACATTCAGTGCAAAGAAACCCCAGAAACTAGTTTATATGGACCAAGAAATCTGTGTAGAGTTCAAATGCTTTATCAAAACCCACAAAATTATCAATACAACTAGAGAATTAATAAGCTCTGGGGCAGTATTTACTCAACAGAATCACTCTATCAATCACTTGTTATCAACAATAACTGACCCCCTTGTAGAAAAGAAGACAAACTCTTATAAAGAAAGAAAATGAGGGAAAACTGAGTAATGCTTTATTAAGCATTTAATAAACATCAATCAAAAATTAAAGATTAAAGAGAATGCAAAATGAAAAAACTTTAAGCACTAATTTACAACATTGTTGTAAATTACAACAATGAGAAAAAGGTATCAAATTAAAAATATAATTTTTAGGGCTACAACTCTTAGAAATCTAGTTTTTATCTTGACTGAGACTATTGTTTTTATCATATATATATTTACTCTTTTTTCCCCGAAAGTAAAGTTAGAATATAAAGAAACTTCATCTTTAGGTAGAACAATGTTCTCTATCTATTCTTACTCTATTTTGGTTTGGTTTTTAAAGTAACAGAGATTCAAAGAAAGCAAAAAAAAAAAGTGGACCACACTCTCTCCATCTAGAATACTATTATTCATTTTTAAAATAAAAATTAGAAAACATACAATTGTAAGATTTAAACAGTATAGGCAGGCACAAAATAAAGTGAGGAAACAGCTTCCTCCAACCCCTTTCCTCAAAGCTTTTACAACCCAAACATTTCTTGTGATTAGATTTAGAAAAATAACCCCATTTTAAACATATTTTCTAAGCTCCTAAAGCTAAAAGAAGAGATGTTCAGATCAGAGCCAAGATGCAGAAATCCATTGGTACTAATCTCTTACTGCAAAAAAAGATGTAAAGTGCTTCAAGAGCAACTGGCCTGAAGGACTGAAATCTGTAATTGTCACACAATCACCTTGCCCCAGGATGCTAGAAGACTAAAAGAAAGGCATTCCTGAAGTTTTTAATTCCCTTTATTTCTCCAGGAAATGCACCGGAATCTTCAAAAGGATTCTTTCTCAAAGTGTTCCTTAAAACAATTTTAAGCATTATCCTCAGATCCTATGAGAATACTTAATACAGCTCAAAATTTCAATGGGTTCTAAAATCTGTGGCCATTTAATCACCTTCTTGCCTCAAAGATAAGAGGCAAGGATGTGGTAAAAGATTAAAATGCTTTTTTTAAAGCAAATGATGTAATCTTCGAAATACATCAAAACATTTTAAAGCACAACTTGGATGCAAGGAATGACACCTTTCTATATCATGAGATTAAATTTTCCCAATTAGAAACTGAGTTTAGTAAAAGATGTTAAGATTACAGAAATTTTTCTCAACTTTTTTACCTCTTCATCCCATGTGAGATGATGAATAGAAACATCATTTGGCTTTTGACAGAGTTTTATTTCCCGCTGAGCATCCAGCTGTGGAGATGGGTCCCAGAAGTTGCGTTCGCAGGCCTGCACGGTCCAGCCCAGGGTGTCCCAGACGATGAGTTCCCCAACATGGGAGCCAGATACAAAACTCACATCTAGGCAGAGTTCATATGTCTCTTTATTGATCATTTACCTAGGCTACAGTAAAAATGAAGGAACTGCCCAGTAGTGTTGCTCTATGAAATCACAGTATTAACAACAGGGAGGTAACTCGACAAGCCAAGCAGGAAGATTAACAGAACCAACTGGAAATAGACTCAAATTTACTTACACATTTAGCAAATGATAGTAACTGCTTTTCAATTCAATGAAGAAAGAAATAAGCCATGCTGGAATACTTGGTTAAGTATTTGGGGAACAAAGACAAAAGGATTTTACCTTGGATCATATACAGTTAAGAAAAAGTCACACTTCTCTTTCTCCCGTACTCCCACACCCACAACATGCCTGACACCAGATGTGTGGGGGTTTCCCCACAGCAGGCAATTATGCAACACCAGCCGAATACCCCTACAATTTAACTCAGCTTTGGCCATATCTACCTGGGAATAATGTCAGTTCCCACAGGTTAAGGACTCAGTCCTGCAGGACTTCTCTCACTTCAGATGCTAATTGCAAATCCAGGCTGTTACCTGTGTTTCTAACTGGCTGTAAGCTGAAGAGTCCCACATCCCCTCCTCAGGTTCAGTTAACATGCTAGAGCAGCTCACAAAACTCAGGAAAACAGTCTACCTACTGTTCACCACTTTATCATACAGGGTATGCCGAAAGGCAGATGAACCTCCTGAGGGAGGAGGCACACAGGGCAACGGGTGTGGAGGCGTCTCAGAGCAGCCAGGCCCTCTCCAGGCAGGCCACTCGTGTTCAGCGACCCAGAAGCTCTCTGAACCCCACACTGCTGGAATTTTTACGGGAACTTCATCACACACACATGATCTGTCTAATGACTATCTAAAGATATCTGAAACCAATTGGGGACTGAATAAATAAATAAGACATCCATGAAACAGTAATGCTGTTATCAAAAACTAAGTTGTAAAAGTATGTTATGTTAATACAGAAATATAGTCTATGGGGTCACACAGAGTCGGACACGACTGAAGTGACTTAGCAACAACAATGCTGTTACAAAAAGCACACCATATGTATACATGCCCACAAAAACACCTAGAAGGACATGGACCCGTACTTAATACTACATGAATGATGTTCATTTTCATTTTTACATTTTTAATGTTTCTATTTCCTCATTTTTCTATTATGACTGTATTATTTGCACAATAACAAGTTTTTAAAATGTTTAATGAAAATGAAATTAGTGGACTAAGGCACTTCACAAAGTATACATTTAAGGAAAATGTACAACTGCTAAGACTGAAAAGGTGGAAGGTGGAGCAGAACAGCGTACTGTGAGTCTAGAAACTCGAGTTTTAATTTTGACTCAGCCTGTTACTAGCCATGTAGCTGGCCTTCAGAAAGTCATTTAATCTTTTTCTATCTTGGATTTCTTAAGCATTAAATGAAGATGATCGTAGAAATAAAATTAAATAATAAATATGTAGACATTTTAAAGACACTGAATGTTATCTTTTGAGTCCCTGGTATTATTTTGAGCCCCTGGTATTATTTCATATTAATAGTATTAAAACATGTAATTTAGGAATACATGGATGAGCAATTATGATTTAATTATCTCATTTATCAAATATACCAGGACAGAGATCTCTAATAACTAGACGAACAATCTCTTCAAAATAAAGAATTATCACCAATCATACAGGTAAATAGTATTTTTCCCTGGTTCCAAGTCCAGTTTCCATAGTTTATTAACAGACTCTCTGGAATTCAATCTGTGAAGAATTAAGTTCATTTCTCATCTGTGGAGAGAAAAGAGGCTTGTAGGTCTACTAGTGGGAAAGTTAAGACGGCAGTAATCTTTCCATGGCCTTCTTTTCCATCCCCTTCTCTCCTCTTTTCAATCTCACTCAAGCTACAGAAGAACCAGAGACATTAACAAGTGAAGATTCTTGACTCCAGCTCTGCACGTGTCATCATACCGGAGCTAACCTTCTGAGACCACACAGCTGCCTGCTCTGATCTCCTCCAAGTGTCTGTAATTCATCTAAGCAATAGAAGCAAAGTACTTGAGCCCACTTACAATTTTTCACTAGAAACGAAATGCTGACACTGACCTGAGTCGGTGCAGTTTACTGCTGTGTAAATTATCCCAAACTGGTCATTCAAAATGTTTCACACCAAACAGCCTCAATGATGTATTGTATGAGGATGGACTTTGATCCTTAGGCAAGTATCAGAAGTCACTTAGTATGAAAATCTCAGCTGAAACCTGTCTACCCATCCCTCAGAAGTACTAATACTACCATATCATGCTGTCAGTATAAAACAAGAAAAGGAATAAAATAAAGCGGCAGCACCTAGAGCCGTCTGCCAGAAGAGTTAAGCAAGGTTACCTTGTATGTTGGTCTTAGACAATCTCTGCAGAGGCATTCAGAGCTCTTGGGCAAACCCGGTATTCACTATCCACATTTGTGGGAATTCTGCTACAAACAAACGTTCTGCTAAGGTTGTCCTAGCGCCAACTCACTGAACGTGCACTTTCCCTGTGAGTTATAAACTCAGTAACTGGCCACATTTTGACTGGTAATTGGTGGGGATAAAGCAGCAGGGCTGAGGGTGCAACTGGGAACCGTACAACATAATCATTTCAGGGCGGCTAAATCTGCAGCATGGCAGACACACCCGTTATGAGAGACCGCCACAGCATCATTCTCCAATGTTGCCAGACCACTCGTCCATATATGATTCCTAAATATGCTTTTGGCTTGCTAGCATTCTGTAGTGTAATTTTATAGTCATGGAATTCGTGAAGTAAAAAGTACTAGGGGTTTTCTGTAATTTCCATTAACAAATTATTTTTTGCCTTAGCTTTCCCTTTTCCTTTCCTTAAGATGTTGGCAAAGAAAGACTTGACAAGAGCATTCTTAATGAAACTGTTCTGAGTATCTCTGTAGATACAGAGGTGTACAGAGAAGTGCCATGAAGCTGAGGCTCCCTCAGTAACATCTCCTCAACTTCATTATGGAAATATGCCAGGTCCTGGTCCCAATACTTCCCTGCTAAAACGGGACAACTAGGTATGACCACTGTAACGGCCAGGACACTGCTGTGCTCTTCTCAACAGCTCCAGCCTTGGGGCTGCTGGCTCAGTGTCAGAGGGACTTCCAAAGAAGAACTTGCCTTCTGGGCTGCCACCATGGCTAAAGGAAAAAGAGTCCCCTGAAAAAGACAAAAGGGGTGCTCTCACATTGTTATTTCTATCATACAGATAATCTAGTCCTCAGAAAGACTTGCAGCTGGGTTGAACAAGCTATTAGAGAGGAAGTTTCTGGAGTTGGGAGGGCCATTCTCCCTGATGTAATTGAAAATGTGACTGAACGGCCTACAGATGGAGACTACACTTAGTACTGTTGGCGGCCCTTTCCCTTCACCTCATGTCTCTTCAAAGTATTGCTCAGAAAGAGCCAGCCTAGGTCAGGGGGTGCAGTGCCCTCCCCTACAACATATTCACAGCATCCTTACAGGACCCTCTTACAGACTCCTCCAGACTATCAAACTGCAGCCACCCAAGAGCCCTCGCGTCTGACCTCAGAGCCCAGACTACCCAGGAGAGCTCTGATGATATAAGGTATCAGTCTATTTGAAAGTGAAGTAGCTAAATCCCAGGATTTGTGGTCTGTGATCCTATCCTGTCATCTGATGTCAGGTTCGCCTCACAGGAGATACTCATTAAAATCATGATAAAGCCAAATACAAAGTCTGGCAAACCAAACACACAGCCATGAGGAAGGGCAGGTATGATCCATTTCTGCAGACCTTTAGTTTGGTGTTATTCTCTGGTTCTTCAATGATGGACTGAATCCAGCTCATTCTACTGTAAATAGAGTGGTATATAATTTTGTCCTGTGTGACCTTCAAAAGAGAAAAGAGCCAGAACCATTTGCCCCCAAAGCCAAAATGCTACCAAGCATTAGTACTGATAGCCTACGACAATCATCCCACAGCTGCCAAGTAACCGCTGAGGTAAGTATGCTGTCTCCTCCATCACCCCTTTTCTCTGCCCAACTCCATCCTTCCCCTGAGCCTAAATCTAAGACCTACCAATCTATGAGACTTGATGAATTCTACTGGTTTAAACCTCAGAAAATAACACTGCCACTCTCTCCTTATTAATAGCATCATTTTCATGATGGTAATTCTAGAATCCTACGACAAAACAAGACTAAAGTTCAAAACAGGTTAACAAGTAAAAAATTTTACATAATATAAACACGGACACAATGAGCTTACCACTGACATTAACCAGTGAGAGAATATTATCTTGGTGATCAAGGAGGCGCTTAACTTCAAGAATATCCCATCCTGGTGATCCCTCTGTGGCTGCTACCAACCTGAAAATTACTAAATGAAAAGACCGATATAATTTTACTGAAATAGTCAAAGAAGATAAAGTTCCATTTCTGCTCAAAAAACTAATATTTCACTAAGTGACAAATACCTAAAATACTGAAAAAGCCCATCTCCAAAGACAGTCTCGTTCATACCACTTTCTTTCTCTCAGATCCTTGAGATGTCTGCGATGATCTACTAAAATCCCAAGTGTAGCCTCAGAGCTCTGTTCCTTCTTCTAAACCCCCAGCACCCATTAAGTCCCAGCCTCCCTAAGCCTTCAGTGCATGACCCGCTCTCCCACCGTATTCTCTCCTGAGCCAGCACTGGTCCGGACCCCTGAACCACCCCCAACCATTAGCCTTCTCTCCTCATGCCAGGCCAGTAAATACTGCTGCAAAATAAGCTATAAATTTGTGCTTAACTTCAAATCGGTGAAGACTTCAGCAGTTGTTACTTATTTACTTTTCTTGATATCTAAGCTTACACCATTAAATTACAAATTCTCTGAGAAGATATGCCTTATAATTTTTGTGTGTTATACAGTTCTTTTGGACTATAGTGTTGCTTTATTCAACTGAGTTTAACAAACAGTTTTATATAAACTTGTATTAATCCTAACATTAATCAGTGTAGAAAATTCAAAATCAAATCAACTGGAAAGATTCGATAAACAAACATTTACTGAACACTTATTATGATGGTCCAGGAACTTAGATATTATATGTGACTAGGTTCCAGTTACTGCCCTGAAATACTCATCGAGACTGGGAGTGAGACTTATTAACAAGCTCAGAATCGATGTAGTCGGTGCTATAGTAGGCCCCAGCACCAAGTGCTGTGGCGGCTCACAGTTTAGAAAAACTAGTATCTCAGAGGTCATGTTCCTCCCAAGTGATGGCTTATTACTAAGTTGCTCTTCTTTCTCACACTTCTCTCTGGAAAACAGGTCACACCACATTTCCTTCTATGTCTCTGGGCACATTTTACCAAATGACAAACCTCTACAAAGGTTATTTAATACTGATAGCCATTGACACTGTGGCTGTCAGATGAAGGTCTTAGAAACTGTGGTTGTCTATCAGAAAGGGGACTCTTTCTGATACCTAGCAAAGTAGAGTGAAAATTCTCCTTTAGTTGGAATACTACCAAATGATGCTGAGATCGAGATTACAGAATAACAAGCAGGCACTGTACTGTTTAATCCAACTAACAGGAAGAACAAACTGAAACAGTGACCAGAAAACTACGAAGTACTAAAGACAATGTGAGACTGTTAGGTTCATAAATATAGTCTCTATAGTCAAGTATTCACAAGGGTCACGTATGTAATAACTTCAAGGAAATAAACATGAATTAGAAGATAAAAGCAACAGTCAATTCTAAAAAAGGGTTAACAGAAAAATCTTGAACTTTTGAACCGGATAAGTATTCAGAGTGATGATAGTCCTGCCCAGCTAATAAAAGCCTCAAAGTAACTACAGGCAGTACATACAGAAATTTTATTTCCTGTTGAGAAGATTCACATTAGAAAAAGAGAAATTGGTATGGAACACTTAAAACCAAGGACAGGGGCACAAACTTGTCTTAGAAAAGATAGTACATTTAGAGGAATAAAACTTATTTTCCATAAGGAAAATGGCACTACGTATTTACTTTATGAAAAAGTTAAAGTCACTCAGTGGTGTACAACTCTTTGAAACCCCATGGACTGTAGCCCGCCAGGATCCTCTGTCCATGGAATTCTCCAGGCCAGAATACTGCAGTGGGTAGGCGTTCCCTTTTTCAGGGGATCTTCCCAACCCAGGAATAGAACCCAAGTGTCCCACATTGCAGGAGGATTCCTTAGCGTCTGAACCACACGGGAAGCCCTATTTTGAGGCTAAGTAAAATGGAAACTCATTTTTAAGAATATTTGTATTTTTTATAAAGTATTTTGAATAAAACCAACTTTAATTTCTTCCCTTTTTTAGATGACATTCTAATTTCTGTTGATGCATCAGTGCTTATTACTATTTCAATGAATCCACTAAACATTCATTGTGCTTGATAAAAATCTCTTTATCTGTTAGGAGAAAGATGAAGAACATTTCAGTCACCAAGGCACTAATACTCTGAAGGGGCGGGGCAAAGAGAGACCAAAAAGCAAACATAAGGTTTTAGAGTAGTAAGTTAAACGGTAGACAGGAGATTACAAAAATGCACAGGTAAAACCTCCGGGAGGGGAGGCATAAGGTAAGCAAGGCTTCATCCTTGAAAAAAGAAATACTAGAGCTGCGCTCTTAAAGAGTAAGTAGTGATGAGCCAGATTAAAGAGGACAATGAATTATGTGGTCAAGTCCAATATGGGTGACAAGAGAAAGGAAGGTGGTGAGAACCACCTCAGGCTGGGGGGTTCCAGGAAATGTGGATTAGCCAGCAGTGATGCAAGACTCAAGGGAAGCAGGGGGAGATCATGGAAGGCATGATCTGATATGCTGAAAGGCCTGGACTTCATCGTGTAGGCATGATTACATTCATCCTTAGGGCAAAGACTTCATTCATCTGGAGCAAAAATGGGAGAAAAAATAAGGCCACATAAGTGTTTTTTTTTTTTTTTAAATAAATCTAAATGTATTCAATTTAAAGCCCTATACTTTTTTCCTGAGGTCATGTTCTTCGTATTCTGTTGTTAAAGTTATTTTTACAAAATGAGGGTGGTAAATGATAGCTTATTTTGTTTCCAGTTTGGAGTTTTTAATGTTTTCATTGAAAACATTGTTTAGAAGCACCAAAACAGAGAAGGGAATGGCCATACCTAACCAGCCAACCAAGCAGGCTATATCATGGTGAATTAATTTCACCGGTATCCAAATTTTGATATGGATTCAAACAGTCACAGTGTTTGTGCAACAATGTGCAAGTATCTGAAATATATGCAAACAGTCACATAAATTAGAAAGGTAAGGGCTTCCCTGATGGCTCAGCAGGGAGGGAATCCACCTGCAACGCAGGAGTCACAGGAGGTGCAGGTTCAATCTCTGGGTCAGGGAAACCCCCTGAAAAGGGAAGTGGCAGCCGGCTCCAGTATTCTTGCCTGGAGAGCCGTTATGGACCATGGACGGAGGAGCCTGGCGGGCTACAGTCCAGGGGGGTTGCAAAGTGTTGGACACGACTCAGCATGCAGGCACGCTGAATAGGCATATACTTAAAAGAGATTTTATTTTACTTGCTACTAACTCTATCATGGGGGATTATATTTGGACACTCTGGGCATGCCTGCTCAATCATGTCTGACTCTTTTGTGACCCTCCTCTGTCTGTGGGGTTCTCCGGGCAGGTATACTGGTATGGATTGCCATTTTCTTTCATAGGGGATCTTTCTGACCCAGGGATCCAGCCTGGGCCTCCTGCATGTCATGCATTGGCAGGCGGATTCTTTACCACTGAGCCACCTGGGAAGCCCTTTGGACACTCCACATTACATATATTTAGACATCTTACTAATACTTCATCATTATCTGAATACAATAATCTTTCGTAAATATTTATACTTTCAATGTGTTCTCCAGACAACGGCAATGGCTAAAATATAGTTTAAGCATTGTTAAGTACACATTCAAAAAAATAGGTAAAGTAGAGGAATGAAAATAAGTCAGGAGACTATCGCACCAGACCAACCAGGCAAAAGAGGAGAAGAGGACCTGAACAGAGCAACACTAGTGAGATGGAAAGAAGTGGATCAAAATATTTAGAGCAGCCGCCCTCAAAGAATGGCCCCAGAACCACCTCAGCACTCCCAGTGCATGTTAGAATGCAGACGCTCAGGCCCCACTCCAGAACCAGTGAACTAGAAGCTCTGGGAGTAAGGCCCAGTATTTTGTGTTCTTAACAAGTCCTTCAGGTCAGCCTCATGCACACTACATTTTGAGAACCACTGAGAGTAAAACCAGCAAACACAAGTGATTGATTAGCAACAAGAGGAAAAAAGCAGGGAAAGGCGAGGCATCTTTCCAGCACAATAAAGAACATGGGAAAACTGAATTTCTGCAAGGAAAAAGAAAAAAAACGTACACACTAAATTTTATCTTTAGAAGCTGCTTATGAAAAGAAAGCATAAGCATTGGGTCTAAAAAATTACTTCTCAGACATGACTACACTGGGAAAGTTCAGTTGAAGAAAGAAAAACTTGACTGCAAAGGAGCAGAGCCTGCAGATAGCAGCTTAAAACTGGTAAACCATTAGCTCATTTCCCACTGGCATTTGCAAACATGCCAACTGATGATCACGGTAAATCTCGAGAACGGTCTCTAGAAGTAGCAGCACAAGTAATATCAAATACCCTCTGGGCTTCATTAGACAAATTCAAGAAAAAAAGCAGATTTTAAAAAGCAACTCCGTCACTTCTCAGCACACAATTTTTATCTGTAAGGTAACGAGCATAATATGTTTGGTTTCTTTTTAAACTGCAGACTCCTGGCAGTAAATGAGTGAGCCAACAGCCGACAGTAAGAGACTGGCCTTCAAATGGCATGTTCGTAACCAGCTAGCGCATTTACCACACTCCTCTCGCTCTCCCTCCTTCTGCCATCCCACTCCTCTGAGGGAAGCGGTGCAAACTCCACCCTCCAAGAAAATGGGTCCCACTCTGATTTCCACAGCTCCTGTCTTACTCAACTCCCATAATAACCCTCTTCCAAACCCAGCTCGTTTTTGGTTTTCAGAATGTTGGTGTTGTTTTATGTAGCTAAAGTTTTTGCTGAGTGAGTGTGGGTCATCAACAGAGAGGACTGTAGGATGTAAATGGCCCTCTCCAGCATCAGAGGAGTGGGGGGTTACCTTGCCCACTTGCCTATGCTAGACTAAGTGTGGTACAAGAGCTGACCTAACATCTTGAAAATGTCTCAGGTTCCATATCACTTCAGTAATTCCAGGAGGCCAAGACTGGGGCAGGGAAAGATGTCCTTTACATAAAAACCCGAATTAGTCTTTCCGAAATGTTTACACAAGGCTAATTTAAAATTTAAAAAAAGAAGAAATGAAGGGGGAGAAAATCATACTCACTCAGTTCTTTGCCAACTGCTGCCACAACACAGTTCTTAGGTATTTCAATCAAAGCACTGATCCCTTCAAAAACATATAAAAGTTAATTATTTTCTTAATAGATTAGATCAAAAACATTTTCAGATTTATATTAGTCATTTCTTCAAAGAGGATGGTAACAATAAAGCTCACACAATTTGCTACATCACACTTGCATGTGAAAACGACTCTGAAAAGTAAGATCTCTCGAAGGCTTTATTGATTTATTAAGGGTAGAAAATGCTCTTTGAATATCTGTACTATTGTGGCAAACTTATTTACCAGGGAGCCCTTAAGATAATCATCATTGGCATTTACAAGATGGCTAGCTCAAATGAAATACAAAATTGGCATTTTGCCTCAATGTAAATTTAACAAGCCTGGGTGAACTCCCTGGCAGCAAATAAATGAGCCAACAGTCAACAGCTAAGAAAGTGTCCTTCAAATAGTATGTTTATAATCACTCAGTACATTTACAAAATTCCTTGTATTACTAGAATAATCAGATACAATATTCCATCACATTTCACGTGAAATGATTTTAGGATAACCACAACTTCTGTAAGATATGTTATAATTATCACTTTTGTCAGCAAAAATTAAAGAATTCATGTGTTAGATTTAGAATTACCATATGTGTTGGCACAAAACTTGTTTATTAAAGTTAACTTTTCCCTTATAAAATATGTGTAATTTTTATATAGTAATTCATAACACATATGCTAATTGGGAAAATATTCTCATCTGCTTTACCTTCCCACTTGGGGGGTATTTCTGGCCAACACCTTCCCTCCACATAGGCTTTACCAATATGTTTTATATTCTTCCATGGTCAAGGACAGGGCATTGATGGTAGAGGAGGAGAAACGGGAGGAACAGTGTGCAGGATAAAGAAGCGGAAGAGAGAGGAGAGCAGGGGGAGGGAGAAGAGCAGAGAATTACAGATGCCGAAAACAGCTTGTTAAAACAACGTTGATTATCTATGAAATAAAATTACTATAAACTCAACAATCCAGAAGTAGCAACTTCATACACAGAATCACAGACCACACTGTTGAAAAGGGCATGGGTGTCCTGTTTTCTAGTTCAAGGCTCCTTCCGTTTTATCATACTAAGATTATTTTTGCTTATTTCCAAATATATAATAACTGTCCCTAAAAGCCCTGCCAGTCTATAAATCAAGCAAGGCTTAGTGAAAGGAGTGTCATAAAATAAGGATCTAATAGTACTGCTAACTATTTGGCATCCAGTAATTTGGAAAATCCAAATCATGAAAAGCTCACCAATGGCAACTTAAGGTGTTTTAAAAGCTTTCTAACTGATTTTCTCAAAGGTTTACTGCTATCTCTTACTGATAAGCAGGGCAATACTGTGACTACTTAAAGCACAGTACTCAAAGCTAATTTGCAAAGGGCAGGGGAACTGCAGTAACAGGTGATTATTTCCATTAACAGGCAAAAGGCCCTTTTTAGCCCTGATTTCAGTATTTTATAACATGTGTGGGCACATGCTAAGTCACTTCATTCGTGTCTGGCTCTTTGCAACCCTATGGACTGTAGCCTGCTTGGCCCTTCTGTCCATGGGATTCTCCAGGCAAGAATACCGGAGTGGGTTGCCACGCCCTCCTCCAGGGGATCCTCCTGACCCAGGGATGGACTGCACACTATTAAGTCTCCTGCACTGGCAGGCGAGTTCTTTACCACTACAAACAAGATTACTAGTGATCAAGTGGGGAACTGAGAAGCTAAACTACAAATCCTAGTAAGTTAGGGGTTTAGTTTTACTAAGGCATTATATTATTTTTCTAGTATTTTATAATGCCCACATGGAGATAAGCTAGTTCCAATGAAGAAGTGTAAATTCCACTCACAGGGCTTCTACTACTCTAAGACAACAATAATATGCTTTAATAACACACGCATACCTTGAAGATATTTTGGGTTTGGTTCCTGACCACCGAAATGAAGCAATTATCACAGTAAAGAAAGTCACACAAATTTTTAAATTTCCCACTGCATATAACAGTAGTGAAAAAACTGGCTTAAAACTCAACATTCAAAAAACTAAGATCATGGCATCTGGTCCCATAACTCCATGGCAAATAGATGGGGAAACAATGAAACAAGTGACAGATTTCATTTTCTTAGGCTCCAAAATCTCTGCAGATGGTGACTGCAGCCATGAAATTAAAAGATGCTTGCTCCTTGTTAGAAAAGCTGTGACCAACCTAGACAGCATATTACAAAGCAGAGACATTACTTCTCTGGCAAAGATTCATCTAGTCAAAACTATGGTTTTTCCAGTAGTCATTTATGGATGTGAGAGTTGGACTATAATGAAGGCTGAGCACCGAAGGACTGATGCTTTTGAACTGTGGTGTTGGAAAATACTCTTGAGAGTCCCTTGGACAGCAAGGAGATCAAACCAGTCCATCCTAAAAGAAATCAGTACTGAATATTCATTGGAAGAACAGATGCTAAAGTTGAAACTCCGATACTTTGATCACCTGATGTGAAGAACTGACTCATTGGAAAAGACCCTGATGCTGGGAAAGATTGGGGGCAGGAGGAAAAGGGGATGACAGAGGATGAGATGGTTGGATGGCATCACTGACTCAATGGACATGAGTTTGAGCAGGCTCCAGAAATTGGGGGTGGACAGAAAAGCCAAGCATGCTGCAGTGCCTGGGGTTGCAAAGAGTCGGACACGACTGAGCAACTGAATTGAACTGATAATAGTTGTTAACGTTATACTGTCATCTATTTAATGTGCAATAGTATTATGTCT
Organism: Capricornis sumatraensis; assembly: GCF_032405125.1. Classification (NCBI taxonomy): domain Eukaryota; kingdom Metazoa; phylum Chordata; class Mammalia; order Artiodactyla; family Bovidae; genus Capricornis; species Capricornis sumatraensis. Next base: position 92,071,573 of record NC_091070.1, on the reverse strand, counting down.
AAAAGACAATGTATGTACCTTAGATGTAAAATACTTTATTGCTAAAAAAATATTAACAATTAGCTGAGCCTTCAGGCAGTTCTTTTTGCTGTTGGAGGGTGTGAAATATTTCAAGAATTACCACAATGTGACAACAACACAAAGTGAACAAATGCTGCTGGAAAAATAGTGCAAAGACTTGTATGATGCAGCATTGCCACAATTTGTAAAAAAACGCATCATCTGCAAAGCCAAATAAAGCAAAGTGCGAGAAAACAAGGTATGCCTGTATTCTTTCTAGGATGACCATGGGTTCATTTTATTACTTTTAGAAACAAAAATACTTAATTGTGGATCACATGATTTTAAGGTTACTGTCATTTAAATTTACTCATTTACACTTAAATATTTTTATTCTGAATAAATTTTTATTCTTTAAGTTCTTTGATACCAATGTAAGTCAAAACTGATTTTTTTCTGAGAAAACAGAATTCTGTTTTTACATTTGCACATGAATGAAATTTCCTTAGTAAAACCAACTGTAAAATGAGGGCATCCTTACGATTCTATGCAAAGTCTGATGACCGTACAAATGAAGATAATACTTTGTAAAGTCATAAAGATCTGCTTCTAGGTGTCAACAGGCTCATCAAACTCAGTTGAGGGCACGGTCCAGGAACATATAAGAAAAGGCTTTTCTTGTTCACTTTTGAGAAATTCTGTTAGAAGGGGCGAAGAAGCCAAAAGAGGCGGAATCCTTTCCTTCCAATTTGAAATGGAAATATATTTCACACACCCCTTCACCTGAATTGGAAAATATGGCTACATCTTGTATTATATTCAGAATTTAAAAGAAAAGCTCCTATATTACTGTTGTATTCATGGAAAGTCTCTTTGAAGATTCACTGTGTCTTTATTTTAGTGTCTGTTTGTTTTTACCTGTATCAGAAAGGTGACTCGTCTTACACAGAAGATCTAATTTTCGGTTCCACACACACAGATCATTCCCTCCAGAGAGCCAAACACCTAGTCTCTGAAGAACAGCTAAACACTGTAAAATTCATGCAAAATATTTATCAGTTTAGAAATTCAAGCATTCAGTGGTTTTAAAATATGTCCACAAGTTTGATACCCTCTCCCTTCAAGAGATCAGTAATCTTCAAAGTAAATGAGGAAACACTATTTCTTTTTACTAGTATCTTTCCCCAAGCCTGCTGAAATTGTTGAAAACCAGTAGCACTTTCTGAGACCATCTAAGGTAATTTCTTCTATAGGAATGAAAGTAGCCAAGTCTTATCCAAGTTTGTTTCTCCAATGTGTAGCAGAGTTTCTATCAATAATAAGCCCCAATTAGTATGTTTATAAAATGAACCTAAGAGTAGCCACCAATTAGCCACAAAAGATTTTGTTTTGGAAATAAGTAACTACTACTAAATTATGATTTTACAGAAAACAGATAGTGAAGCACAAATAGCTCCGTTTCAAGTTTAAAGCTAAAACAAAGAACAACAAAAAAAGACTAGCTACTGCCATATCACTTGGAAAGTAGTATCTCTTCCTAGAATTACCTACTAGAAACATACTAGGTACTACCTTTTTCCTTATCTTACTATGGAGACTCACCTCTTGCTCTAATTTAAAATTTAAACATTCTAGCATTTAATATACATACTCCCCCAAATCTAACCTTAGAAGAATCAAATAGCTGTAGGTATGTGCAGAAGAAATAATTTTTTAAACCTTCAAAGATAATTTCATCTAAATCATTAGAAAACTTTTTCTGAAATAAAAAGATTATTACCATAAAGTATCTGATTAAGATTTACCTTTACAGTAGACTGGAAGGATGACACTTTCTGAACTTGTCTACCAGTATCACAATCCCATTTCTAAATTTATGTTAAGAAATAATTTCTAAGCAGAATTTCAAAACATTATGAGATAACTTTTCTAATAATTAAATTATAAATGTGACACATTTTATGTAGAAAATATATAAAGCATAATGTATTTTGTGTTTACACTACTACAAAAATCAACTTAACATAGCAAGCTTATAATCTAAAATAAGTTTGATATAAATTTTACTATAAAACCATTTGAAAATACCAACAGAATGAATGGTCTGAGTATCAAATCTTTACAAACATTAAATATTGCAACCATAAAAAATTTAACTTTTACTCTCCAAAACAGTCTACCATAATCTAATAAACACTGAACATAAAATATTCATACTAAAAACTATCACATCCATTAATTAACATTAACTGAAAGCTCCCTCAACGTGCCTGGCATGATTTTACTAGTTATCTTAATTCAAAGAAGACAGTAACCAAATACCTATATCCATATTTAGAATAATTTCAAGACCTCTCATAAAAGGTCCAAGATTAGTTTGACTTAAGGAGCATAACAATTTTCAAGTTTTTCATACCATTTCCTATGGTAAGATATACATTTTATATGAGAACATATTTACATATAAATGTATATATACACACATATATAGACTCTTAAGATTATAATTTGACCAAAAAAACCTACATTCAGCATTTAATTAATGAAGTTAGTTAACAGCAAATACCCAAGCATGGTAAATTTAAAATTCATCTGAATAAATGGAACTACTAACGAAGCAACCTGAAATTATTTTCAACAAGAAAAGTCATTCAGCAAAGGAAATTACTCTATACTAGCATTCACCGTTAAAGTTTATACTGATATTGTCCCAGCTACCCATGTCTGTACTGTAATAGTAATTTTAACAATTATGTCTAAATGGTATTCTAGTACTTTAGGAGCAGTCTAATAAAAAGAATTTTATATTCTATTTTTGCAGAGGTTATAATGATACAGAAAACAAACAAAAAAAGAGCTTTAGGCCATAAAATAACATGTGCCTCAACAGAACAATGGTGGTAAAGCTACTGTGACCAAAACATACTAAAGTGCATTTATGCCTCTGATTATGCAACACTGTAATTACCACAGTATATCATTTTATCTCCACCTAAATCTTTTTGTGAATTTCTACCACCTATTGGCAATCTGTCTAAAAATCACTTCAGCTGACAAGCTTATTTAAAATGTGTCATAAAGTATGTCTTAGTTCTATAGAAGCCTAAGAAACACCTACACCTTTGGGCTTACTCTAAAACTCAACTTCACTAACACCTGAAGTTATTTAAATAGAATTCTCAGATAAGCACAGACTTTTTAAAGCTATTCTATGACGCTTAAAAAAGAAAAGGCAATGCAAGATTAGCTACAGCCTTCATAGATTAAATTCTCATACAAATATAAAAAGGCTACCTTTAAGAAAAATATTTTATGAAACCAGTATCACATAGCGATTCAGAGCACTGACTCTGCAGTCAGACTACTGCCTTTGGCCCATGAACTTGGGCCATTTACTTAACCTCTCTTTTCTTATTTATAAAGGAAAATAATAAAAATACTTATTATAAGAGTTAAATGGGTTAATAAATGCAAAACAGAACAATGCCTGGCACATATATGCAATTTATAAAACTTTACTATGGCTGCTGCTGCTAAGTCGCTTCAGTCGTGTCCGACTCTGTGAGACCCCAGAGACAGCAGCCCACCAGGCTCCCCCATCCCTGGGATTCTCCAGGCAAGAACACTGGAGTGGGTTGCCATTTCCTTCTCCAATGCATGAAAGTGAAAAGTGAAACTGAAGTCGCTCAGTCCTGTCCAACTCTCAGCGACCCCATGGACTGCAGCCCACCAGGCTCCTCCGTCCATGGGATTTTCCAGGCAAGAGTACTGGAGTGCAGTACCACTGCCTTCTCCTTTATTATGGCTGTTACATCTTAAATTTTCAACTAAAAGTATAAGGAGGGAAGGTAATTTACATTTTTAAATTGTTTTAAAATACTAAATATATAAAACACTGCTGCTGCTGCTAAGTCGCTTCAGTCGTGTCCGACTGTGTATGACCCCATAGACAGCAGCCTACCAGGCTCCCCTGTCCCTGAGATTCTCCAGGCAAGAACACTGGAGTGGGTTGCCATTTCCTTCAATGCATGAAAGTGAAAAGTGAAAGTGAAGTCACTCAGTCGTGTCCGACTCTTTGCGACCCCATGGACTGCAGCCCACCAGGCTCCTCTGTCCATGGGATTCTCCAGGCAAGAGTACTGGAGTGGAGTGCCATCGCCTTCTCCATATAAAACACTGAGCACATGCTAATTCACTTTTCTGCCAGACTTGGATTGTCAGAAGGTTCTTATGGGTTGGGACCATTAAGTTTATTTTGCTGTACAATAAGCATATAAGAAAATGTGAATTATTCTCTGGTTCAACTCATCTTTGTTTCTCTAAACTGAAAAGCAAACTGAGATGATAAATATTTTTAAGCCTACATTCTTCCATTTCCTCCATCTTTTGTAATTTTATATAAAGCTGGGAAGAACAGCTTTAGTTATGGAGTTTCCATCAACACTAAGTCTTAACTTGCTACTTCCAATCTAATTTTTTTCAGACACCTAATACTTTCAAGAAGCACCTTATGAAGGCTAGAACAAAACCATTTTTGCTAAATCATGAATGTACAGACAGGCCTCAAGAGGATAAAGTCTAATAATGTATGCACTGGTCCCTTGGATCCCCACAGCTATTTCACTTGGTTCTAGATTTAAGGATATAATAACTGTTCTATCAGCAGAGGCTGTCAAGATCAGTTGATTTTTTTCTTCACAAGTTTCCAAACAAGGCAATGTAATAATAGCTGTTATCTTTTGAGTGTGTCCATTGAGCTCCAAAAGTTTTTCTCCTGTCTGAAATATCAATAAAAATGTTAATAGCACTTTATATTTTATAACTTAATCTTAAATGACAAAATTAAGCAAAACCACCAGGTAGAAAATACATACATTCCATCTGAAATTACTTAGATTTTATAATTTAAGCAACAGAATCTAAACAGATGCTAAAAGAGTAGGCTTAAATAATTTTAATTATTTTCTAATAGAAAATAGCAGATTGTTATAGGAAACTTTAAGGAATACTCTTTCCATTTGGTTTTAAGATTATAATTGTGTAAATTAAGTATAAAATATCAGTAACTTAGCAGGGAAAATATAGGGAGTCTTCATTATGCAAATATTTATTATCTCCATCTTATAACACTGCAGAAGAAAATAAAAGTCAGCAAACAGTAACAATTGGATGTAGGTACCCAATAATATATCAACCACTCATAAAGTCAGTATTGACTCTATTTCTATTTAACATCAACAGCTCTTCCCATCCATCCAATGTCTTCATCCATCAGTCTCTCACTGACTTCCCAAGTAGTAAATACAAAAATGCAAAGAAAATGTAACATAAATTTCAAATCTCTCCAAGGTTGCAGGATTTCATGATGCAGGTGATGAATGTAATGTTAAACTGTGTCCATCACAGGCAAAGCCCTTGAAAAATGAGGATCTGATGGAGTCAGAATAGATAACAATCCAAACAAGGGTGAGAAGATAAATGCTTAAAAGAGAATACTTTGAGAATCCAAGGATTAGGAAGAGAGGACCTAGAGAAATTTGGTAAAGCCTTAAATATTTTTTAAAAAATAAACCTTTTATTACATTACTATTAAAGTGAAACATATGAAGAATATTATGCTGTCAAACAATTTAGAAAAATTCAGAAAAAATTGTCAATTTGGAAAAAACTGTCTCTCACAAAAAGCAACACCTGATTCATTTTCAGAGTCAGTACATAGCTGCTAACTTAAATCTTGCTTAATTAAAATTAAGACATTTATTTCCATAATTTAGCATTTGTTTCTCAGGAAAAATCTTAAATAAAAAACTCTATTATGAAACATTGGTCCTCACTGTAAATGGATTCATCCTAAGCAGCCCTTTTCAAACATTAATTCAGCTCAGTCTACTGATATGCAGGCTTATCTCCAGGTAATGTTTATGAATGCATACTCAACACAGTCATGTCTGTGTTACATAATCCACACAGAATCAATACACACCTGGGCATTCCACACAACTACAGTTCCATCATCACCAGCAGATGCAAATCTGGTTAGAGAAAAAAGGTCAAGAAAAACAAAAAATCACTGATGACATTTAAGTGCTAAAATTACTAAGACTAATCAGACCTTAAAGCTCAACATTCAGAAAACGAAGATCATGGCATCAGGTCCTATCACTTCATGGGAAATAGATGGGGAAACAGTGGAAACAGTATTAGACTTTATTTTTTGGGGCTCCAAAATCACTGCAGATGGTGACTGCAGCCATGAAATTAAAAGACACTTACTCCTTGGAAGGAAAGTTATGACCAACCTAGATAGCATATTCAAAAGCAGAGACATTACTTTGCCGACTAAGGTCCGTCTAGTCAAGGCTATGGTTTTTCCTGTGGTCATGTATGGATGTGAGAGTTGGACTGTGAAGAAGGCTGAGCGCCGAAGAATTGATGCTTTTGAACTGTGGTGTTGGAGAAGACTCTTGAGAGTCCCTTGGACTGCAAGGAGATCCAACCAGTCCATCCTAAAGGAGATCAGCCCTGGGATTTCTTTGGAAGGAATGATGCTGAAGCTGAAACTCCAGTACTTTGGCCACCTCATGCGAAGAGTTGACTCATTGGAAAAGACTCTGATGCTGGGAGGGATTGGGGGCAGGAGGAGAAGGGGACGACAGAGGATGAGATAGCTGGATGGCATCACAGACTCGATGGACGTGAGTCTGAGTAAACTCAGGGAGTTGGTGATGGACAGGGAGGCCTGGCGTGCTCTGATTCATGGGGTCTCAAAGAGTCGGACACGACTGAGCGACTGAACTGAACTGAATCAGACCTTAGGGATTTCCCTGGTGGTCCAGCAGATAAGACTCCTTGCTACCAATGCAGGGGGCATGGGTTCAATCCCTGGTTGGGCAACTAGACCCCACGTGCCACAACTAAGAGTGTGCATGCCACAACAAAGGCCTGACACAGTCAAATAAATAAGAATAAAATGTTTTAAAAAGAATTATCAGACTTTATTAATAGCATTCTGACTTACTAATATCAATGCACATTAAGTTCTTTAAGCCAACTTAATAAATCTTTATAGAATACTTTATAATTTTTGTGTCAGGTACTGCAAATCCAAAGATGAATAAGACCATTCAGAGAGTTATAATACCTGTTAGACTAAGAATAAGGGAGATCTATAAATGATCTTTAAAGTCCTTCCTTTGAAATCATATGATTAAACCCTGAAGTGACATAAAACCAAGCTGAGGAAAAGCTAGAGTGACAGGCAGTGATATTCCAGGAGTAGACCAAAGGAATCATGTCCTTAGATTCCTTATTTTCTAGGTAAAGGTATTTAGATATTTTAACTCTACTATATTTAAAGCCAGCATCTCTCCTTTGTTCCTCTCAGTTCTGTGGTCTTTCCACATAAATATCCCATCTCCCTTTTGTGTCCTTTGGTTGGGAAAGTTTGGCTTCTGTTTTGTTTTTTTTCAATGTATATCCTTGAAAAAGATGGCTTTTTTCTACTCTTTACCATCCATCCACTACAGATCAAAAACCAACTATCTATATTTTGTAGAGTAGAAGATAACCATGATACAAACACCATCAAGAAAAATAATCTGTACAGGATTATTCATCACAATGGCTGAATTATAATAAAATCAAGATAGCATCGTTCTCAAGCAGTGTCCCAACACAGTGGTATACAGCAGTCACATTGTAACCATATCAACTTTGTTAATAATGCACTACACAAGTGTGTAAATAACTCATAGGGAACCAAAATCAATTCAAAGTTGTTCTCCTAATATCACTTTTTATTCACTTGAATTCCAGGTTTGCTTTTCTGAATGGGAGAGAAGGAAGTGGTATTGTTGAGAGCCAGCTGTGAACTGCATCTGGTTATGGTTAATAACCATTAATAAGTGGTACTCCACGAGCAGCTACGGTGTTTAGAAAATGTGTACTTCCATGCAAGATTGTTAGTGCGTTTTCACAAAAATCTGGGCATGCCTTAAACGTCTTCATTAAAGTAAACATTGTGAGCTGTGTGTGTGTCATTGGGAGAGAGAACTGATACTTGAGGACACAAAAACTATTAATACTTTGGCCCTGAGAGTCTCTGTTCTATTGAATTTTACCCTATAGAGATCCATATAGTCTCCCTACTTCAGTCATGTAACACTTCCCTTAACAGTCCAAACCGAGCTTCAAGTTCAAATTTCTCATGCTCAGTTTCAAAGCCTCATACTTAGCTACTGTCCTCACTGATTCTGACAATTCCCATACTCAGTACCTGCTGCAGAATCTTTTGATTACATCTTCTACTGCAGGAGCTAAGAGATTATCCAGGAGGTGGGAAATTGGCCTAATAGAGTCTGACAGAGTCCATTAGTAATTTTTAATAAAGAATTACTTATCTTTTTAACAGAAAGGACCTTTTAAAATGTCTTAGTTAACTAGATAGAAACCATACAAAGAATTATTTTTAAACCCATACATAACATTTATTCTGTTTTCAAAATGGAATATATAAAAGATATGGAGACTAAAAAGAAAACAATTTTATATTTAAAAACAATTTCTTATGCTTAATTACACAGACTGTCTGAATCAGTCTGAATATGAAGCAACGCCTTAAATACCAAAAATACTGCTGGATGTCAATCTTTAACAGCTTATGTTTCTAGGGCTATTGATTTCTTTTTACTTGTACCATGATGAAGGGGAGGGCAGAACTCAAGGTCTTAAGATTTCTTTGGTATAAAATATCAATTTCTATTGATTCTTGAAACTCTTATAATTGCTTTTCTCCCTTTTAGAAGAGTACAGGTTTAAAATATACTTTTTTCTAGCCCAGATTTTTAACTTCTCATTATTGCTTTATCATGTCTGAATCTCATGACTTCACAATGAGAGATGATTGAACGGTTGAGAGTTTAGAAATGAGACACAGAGCATTTCATCTCAAACTTTAATTCAATCAGTGGTGAACAAAAGTTAAATCTAAACAATGCTCAGTCTAAACAATGCTCAATAGTAATGCATGAATCCACAGCCCATTGTTTTCTTTTTATCATTCAGAGGTCAATTATCCAGTTTGTGTATTATTCAGGCTTTTCAATTCTCATATTCTATTGCCTTTTCTTTATTTTTGCTGTTCCACTATTTATTATTACCTGCTCTAAAGAGGAAACATAAAGCTTTAAAATGCAAACCAGTTTGACTTTGCTACATACCAGCACCAGCCATAAAATAACTAATAAAGGGAAGGAAGATCATTCACAAATGACAATTATCCATTCTCCTAGCGTGGATAACTGAAAACTGGCAGCACTGTATCAGCTTATCTCAAATCAGTTTATCCTCATCAGTCAGGCACACACTCTAGCCATCTCCAAATGAGAAATGAAAGTTCAGTCTAAGAATCCCTAACAGTAAGATACACTATAACTATGAGAAGAAGTAAGGAACAATGAAAGAAGTAATTAAATGCCAATAATGTTTAATATAGTCAATGGAAGAAAAAATAGGGGCTATACTGCCATACAATAATATACAAAAATTTTTTAAAACACTCTAAATTAATAGAACCCAAAGATTCAAATCTAAACTTAAGATTTTAAGAGAAATCCTTTACTGATACACACAAAATAGTAAGATCTCATATCATGTGTTAGGGAAATGCCAAAATCAATTATATGTGGTTCTTATTTCAAGATCTTAAAATTCAGTGATTGTTTAGAAATGTACTAAAGATATATAAGACATCAACTGTAAGACATACTATTATTTTATGTACTATTAAGGAAAAATCCTATCAGTTATAAATGAAAGACACCAATTATATGATGTATCCAAATTTTAGAGATGTTACAGTACTGAAAATAGGCTTTTTAGAATCAATGAAATTTAGCATTTATCGTATTTACCTTTCCAATATGGCACTTTCCAGTCCAACACATTTCTGATTACCTCTAGCAGGTTTAAAGGACTAAAGAAATAGTCCTCGTTTCTTGGCATGAAAAAAGGGCTGTAATGAACTAAATTATAGCTTTTCCCTACTCTTTACCATCCATTCACTACATAGCAAAACAACAATCATCTGTATTTTGTAGAGTAGAAGGTAACCATGATACAAACACTATCAAGAAAAATAATTTGAAAAGATGCTCAACACTGCTTATTATTAGAGAAATGCATATCAAAACTACGAGACATCACCTCACACCAGTCAGAATGGCCCTCATCAAAAGTCTACAAACAATAAACACTGGAGAGGGTGTGGAAAAAAGGGAACACTCTTGCACTGTTGGTGGGAATGTAAATTGATACAGCCACTATGGAAGATGGCATGGAGATTCCTTAAGAAACTAGGAATAAAACCACCATATGTCCCAGCAATCCCACTCCTAGCGTATATGCTGAGGAAACCAGGATTTAAAAAGACACGTGTATCCCACTGTTCACTGCAGCACTGCTTACAATAGCTAGAACATGGAGGCAATCTAGATATCCATCGACAGATGAATGGATAAAGAAGCGGTGGCACATATACACAGTGGAATATTACTCAGCCATAGAAAGGATTGCATCTGAGTCAGTTCTGATGAGGTTAGATTACACAGAGTGAAGTAAGTCAGAAAGAGAAAGATAAATATTGTATTCTAATGCATATATATGTTCAGATGGTAAAGTATCTGCCTGCAATGTGGGAGACCCAGGTTTGATCCCTGGGTCGGGAAGATCCCCTGGAGAAGGAAATGGCAACCCACTCCAGTACTCCTGCCTGAAAAATTCCATGGACGGAGGAGCCTGGTAGGTTACAGTCCATGGGGGTCACAAAGAGTCAGACACGACTGAGTGACTTCACTTTCACTTATGCAATCTAGGAAAATGGTACTGAATAACTTATTTACAGGGAAGCAATGGAGAAATAGACCTAGAGAAAGACTTATGGACATGGAGAGAGGGTGAGATGTATGGAAAAAGTAACATGGAAACTTACATTATCATATGTAAAATAGACAGCCAACAAGAATTTGCTGTATGGCTCAGGAAACTCAAACAGGGGTTCTATATCAACCTAGAGGGGTGGGATGGGGCAGGAGATGGGAGAGAGGTTCAGGAGGGAGGGGATATACATATACCTATGGCTGACACATGTTGAGGTTTGACAGAGAAAAAAATTCTGTGAAGCAATTATGCCTCAGTTAAAAAATTAATAAAAATTTTTTAAAGGCAAAAAAAAAAGAAAAATAATTTGTACAGTGGCTGACTTATAATAAAAGTCACAGTGGCTGACTTATAATAAAATCAAGAAAGCACTGTTCTCGAGCAGTGTGAATAAGCAAACATATAGTCACAATGGTGTAATTACTCACCTAGAACCAGACATCTTGGAATGTGAAGTCAAGTGGGCCTTAGAAAGCATCACTACGAACAAACCTAGCGGAGGCGATGGAATTCCAGTTCAGCTATTTCAAATCCTGAAAAATGATGCTGTCAAAGTGCTACACTCAATATGCCAGCAAATTTGGAAAACTCAGCAGTGGCCACAGGACTGTAAAAGGTCAGTTTTCATTTCAGTCCCAAAGAAAGGCAATGCCAAAGAATGCTCAAACTACTGCACAATTGCACTCATCTCATACACTAGTAAAGTAATGCTCAAAATTCTCCAAGCCAGGCTTCAGCAATACGTCAACCGTGAACTTCCTGATGTTCAAGTTGGTTTTAGAAAAGGCAGAGGAACCAGAGATCAAATTGCCAACATCCACTGGATCATGGAAAAAGCAAGAGAGTTCCAGAAAAACATCTATTTCTGCTGTATTGACTATGCCAAAGCCTTTGACTGTGTGGATCACAAAAAACTGTGGAAAATTCTTCAAGAGATGGGAATACCAGACCACCTGACCTGCATCTTGAGAAACCTGTATGCAGGTCAAGGAAGCAACAGTTAGAACTGGACATGGAACAACAGACTGGTTCCAAATAGGAAAAGGAGTACGTCAAGGCTGTATATTGTCACCCTGCTTATTTAATTTATATACAGAGTACATCATGAGACACGCTGGACTGGAGGAAGCACAAGCTGGAATCAAGATTTGTGGGAGAAATATGAATAACCTCAGATACGCAGATGACACCACCCTTATGGCAGAAAGTCAAGAGGAACTAAAAAGCCTCTTGATGAAAGTGAAAGAGGAGAGTGAAAAAGTTGGCTTAAAGCTCCACATTCAGAAAACGAAGATCATGGCATCTGGTCCCATCACTTCATGGGAAATAGACGGGGAAACAGTGGAAACAGTGTCAGACTTTATTTTTTGGGGCTCCAAAATCACTGCAGATGATGACTGCAGCCATGAAATTAAAAGACGCTTACTCCTTGGAAGGAAAGTTATGACCAACCTAGATAGTATACTCAAAAGCAGAGGTATTACTTTGCTAACAAAGGTCCATCTAGCCAAGGCTATGGTTTTTCCAGTGGTCATGTATGGATATGAGAGTTGGACTATCAAGAAAGCTGAGCACCAAAGAATTGATGCTTCTGAACTGTGGTGTTGGAGAAGACTCTTGAGAGTCCCTTGGACTGCAAGGAGATCCAACCAGTCCATTCTGAAGGAGATCAGTCCTGGGAGTTCATTGCAAAGACTGATGTTGTAGCTGAAACTCCAATACTTTGGCCACCTGATGCAAAGAGCCGACTCATTTGAAAAGACTCTGATGCTGGGAAAGATTGAAGGCAGGAGGAGAAGGCGACGACAGAGGAAGAGATGGTTGGACGGCATCACCAACTCGATGGACATGGGTTTGGGTGAACTCTGAAAGTTGGTGATGGACAGCGAGGCCTGGCATGTTCATGGGGTTGCAAAGAGTTGGACACGACTGAGCGACTGAACTGAACTGAAGAATGATTTGTTTGTTCTAGAAATCTTTAGTAAGCTTTAGCTATACATTAAGCATTAATTTTATATATTTATATGCTTGATCCTGAAAGTAAAGATCAATGAGCTAAGTTTTTGTCTTTGAAGGGCTCGCAGTCTGCAGTATGATGGAATGCTTTGACAGGGTCCAAATTATTAGTCCACTGAGAATTCTGTTATGCTTATTTCAATTTATAGCAATCAGTTCCTGTAAACACCTTCCTTTGGATAGCTCAGCAAAAGTATTCTCATTCTTGCCAACTGTGGCTGAAAGTACAGCAAAGGTTCACAAAGATTTGTATAAAATAAAGTATTACCGCAAGCAATTCCTATGGCCATCACTTAAGTGCTTATATAATAGTTCTTATTCAGGAGAATTTATTTTAACTAAATCAAAGGTGCTATGGATTCAAACATAACCTTAAAGGATATAAAAAAAGATAAGCCATAAACCTAAACTTTCTTATATTCAATATTTACATAACCATAAAGTCCTGGAAAAATAAAAATAGAGTATTATTATGACAATGCAGAAGTCCCTTTCCAACAAATTCACAAGTACTTTCTAATCATAATGCAACTAAAATAGTATATAGTTTTTATAATAAAGTTGAAAAATGCTAATATCAGAAACTAGACAAAAATAAAAAATAATAAAATTTTCCTTTAAAATAAACTTTTACTTACCTTGATGCTAGAATTTCTTGAAGAAAATTAGAGAAGTTTGTAGACAGAAACTTGTAAGAGAAGCTGAAGGCAACTTTAGAGCATTTTCGGGAACCATAGATATTTATGTTGCTGACTCTTTCATGATCTACTCTAGCATCAGAAAATTTTTCCCTTGACTAAGTAACACAAGGAGTCGGACATGATTGAGCAACTAAGCACAAGCACGTATTTACTTAACACAATGCTAATATGAATGTCTCACAAACAGAATAAAGATGGAAAAATCTTTAGTTTCCACAGTTATTTACAAAGGTAAAATCTTTGATAAGCTTTTGTCTCCCCCAAATCACAAAGTTAAATGACATCAAGTTTATAGGTGTTAGAATACAAAAAAAAATCTGTGTGACTTAAATTGGTGGGAAACTACATCTTTCTGAACTCAAATACCTGTAAAGGAACTTCTGCTGCTGCTGCTAAGTCACTTCAGTTGTGTCCAACTCTGTGTAACCCCATAGACGGCAGCCCACCAGGCTCCCCCATCCCTGGGATTCTCCAGGCAAAAACACTGGAGTGGGTTGCCAGTTCCTTCTGCAACGCATGAAAGTGAAAAGTGGAAGTGAAGTCACTCAGCTGTGTCCAACTCTTCGCAACCCCAAGGACTACAGCCTACCAGGCTCCATTGCCTTCTCTGGAAGGAACTTCTACTACAGAAATAGCCTTGGCCTCTCTGTCCCACTGAGTAATAAGTAAGTTTAAAGAACTCATTGAGTATGCTCAGATCAGACCCTTCTGGGCTCTCTGAGATTTGTCTGTTCATAGCGAGGGAACAAGGAGGGCCTGGCAACCCACTCCGGGATTCTTGCCTGGAGAATCCCATGCACAGAGGAGCCTGGCGGGCTGCAGTCCATGCAGTCAGAGCCGGACACGGCTGAGCGACTAAGCACAGCACTGCACAGCAAGGGAACAGTCTGGCTTGCTCTTACTTTTGAGGTCAACTTACATCCGAGTGGGAAGCGTACGAATGTCCAGCTGTACCAGCAATTCAGTGAATAAGTCTACATAACTCAGGGTGAAAATTAGGAAACCTACTGTGGTTGTATATCAAAGCTACATCCTTTAATCCAGCTTTTTGCTAGCTGGATTACAGCTAGTAATCCAGCTATTAAGCTGATGGGTTCATGTCTATGTGTGATTCCTACTTCTAATAATACCCAAGAAAAAATATACTGAAACAAGAATACATTTTACATTGGAGGGTTTTCCCCTCTATATAAAATATACATCATTTAAAATTGTTCATTATGAAGAATTTAAATACATATAACAGAAACAGAACAGTATACCAAAAATCTCCAGGTACTCATCACATGTTTTCAATAATTAACAACTTGTGACGAATATTGTTTCATCTGTACCACAGTCAATACCCGCCCTCCTGCAGTTTCTTTTGATGCAAATCCCGTATTTCATTTCATCAATAAATACTTCAATACATATTTACATCACAAATAAGTTAACATTTAATTCCTTAACATCACCACAATGTAATCAAATTTGTCTCACAATGCTTTTTAAGTATATTAGAAGATCTAGTGAAAAGTGAAAGTTGGACACTCAGTCATGTCCAACTCTTTGCGACCCCATGGACGATACAGTCCATGAATAAGGTTCATATACTGCAACTGATTGTTATATCTCTAGTCTCTCTTATTTTATTGATTCTTTCTTCATATATTTTTTTCCTTGTAATTAAGCATTTGTCTTCAGAGTTCTCACAGTCTGGATTTTGTTAGCTACTTTCTTGTGTTATCATTTTATATGCATCTGTTTCCCTTGTGTTTCTAGTAAACTGAGACATCTAGAGACTTAATCATATTTAAATTTGACTATTTGGTAAGACTACTTCATAAGGAGTTTATATTCCCCAACAGGAAATACAATTTCTGGCAATCTTTTGTCTGTGTATACGTGTTTGTGATGTTAACAGCTATCAATAAGCATTGCCTAAATTTGTTATTCTATTAGAGATGGCAAAATAAGAGTCCAATTCTATGATTCTTCCTAGCTTGAATCCTTCTATAAAGAAAATGTCCTCTCATCAAACATTACTGATGGCAAGACAGAGTTTGTAAAGAAAGGCAGTATAGATCTTGACTTGCAGATACCCCTTCAAGATAGGACTATGCCGAGTTATGAGGAATGTGGCTAATCTGCCTCCAGCTGTTGACTTCAAGAGTCCATTTCAGCTTTCAAACTATCTCTTTGGAGAAGGAAATGGCAACCCCCTCTAGTATTCTTGCCTGGAGAATCCCATGGACAGAGGAGCCTGGCAGGTGATGGTCCATAGGGTCGCAGAGAGTCTGACATGACTGAAGCGACTAAGCACGCATGCAAACTATCTCAGTTGGCACCCAGTGTCTGGGACATAAGCAAGGTGGTGGAAGCCAGGGCACATCTCTGGACGACCCTCAGCCAGTGTCCAAGCAATGCAGGTTAAACAGTCCTCGTCATTTCCCTAAAGCAGGACCATCTGAAGAGCATTCTTTCCTCCAGAGCTCCACACTGGGCTTACAGAGACTTGGTCAAATCACCATCACAGTTTGAGATGGCTCCCCTAGTCCAATCCTGCTTCTTCCCTTTCCTTTCGTATTTCTAACAATCCTTTTTCATGCTTAACTCCATTTTATTGTCTACTTCCCAGGGAAATGAGGTATTAGGAGGATCTAAATGGTCTTCACCGACTAAGGTCCGTCTAGTCAAGGCTATGGTTTTTCCTGTGGTCATGTATGGATGTGAGAGTTGGACTGTGAAGAAAGCTGAGCGCTGAAGAATTGATGCTTTTGAACTGTGGTGTTGGAGAAGACTCTTGAGAGTCCCTTGGACTGCAAGGAGAGCCAACCAGTCCATTCTGAAGGAGATCTGGGATGTTCTTTGGAATGATGCTAAAGCTGAAACTCCAGTACTTTGGCCACCTCATGCGAAGAGTTGACTCATTGGAAAAGACTCTGATACTGGGAGGGATTGGGGGCAGGAGGAGAAGGGGATGACAGAGGATAAGATGGCTGGATGGCATCACGGACTCAATGGCTCTGAGTTTGAGTGAACTCTGGGAGTTGGCGATGGACAGGGAGGCCTGGCGTGCTGCGATTCATGGGGTCGCAAAGAGTCGACATGACTGAGCGACTGAACTGAACTGAACTGAAATGGTCTTGACTACTGATTTCTATTCTCTAAATGTTATTCTTAGTTTTAGAAAGAAACTAAGAATATCTTTAGAAAGATATTCTTAGCTTTAGAATATTTTCTTAAAGGTGTAACATATCGTTCACTGTTAGTGAATTATCAAACTGTACTGTTTGTCTAAATCCCTGTGAATGTACAGCTTCACAGTCACCCTAGGGGTATACTCTGGCCTCCAGCCTGGCATTTCATGGGTCATCTGATTCTTTTCCAGTCATGATCACCATCCTGCATAACCTTGTCTGTTTCCTGGAGAAGCAAGGGATGGTCAAATGAGCAACAGAGAAAACTATTCTTAAAATGTGTTATGAACTCAGTTTGGTTTAATGTGTCAAATGCTAGAGTATTACATGCAATTTTAGCACAGTCCATTTTCTGGAAGACTCTTGCTGAGGCTTAGCCTTCTTTAGTGATCTCCCAATCAATATGACCCTCACTTCATGTTCAAAAAATACTAAAGAAGAAAAGAAAAGGCAGCTGTCTGTTAGGTTATACAGGATTTATTTGGTATCTTCAAAAACCAATCTGAGAAAATTTTCCACTCACTGGTTTTAGCTGAGCCACCGAGAAAACAAGAAAATCCTTCTGCAAAATTCTCAATAAAATGATATTATCTAAAGACCTGAAGCGTGAAACCTGGATTACAACAGTTGACCAAAAATCCAGAATGTGATGTCCATAAAAACTAAATAAAAACATAAAAGGCATAATGATATACTATTTAAAAACTGGAAAGGTATTTCTATAATTTGACAATGCATAAATAATGTACATATTTAATGGTAAAGCTATATCTGAGCTATCTAAACTATTACATTAAGAATGAAAACACTGTGCTCTTCTGTTTGTAACAGTTACATCATTTGTGTATTTTTTATGTACTTCTTACCAATAATGACTCTTTCAGGTTTTTATAAAGTACACTACAGAATTAAATTTTTTCAAACAAAAGAGATCAAAAGTTCTTCAGGTCTGCAACTGACTGAAAAACTTCATACCTAATTATATGCAAATTCTGACGTAGTCATGACTTGGAAACAAAGAATTAAATGTAGTTCATATAGTAATATGCTTACCTGATTGCAAAAGCCAAAAGTTGGCCTTTTTAAAAAATCTATTCAAGACATTTAGATTCACTGTGGTATACAATAAACATGACCAACAATCTCCCTCCCTATATCTGCCACCTTCTGCAACAGGATTTAGTTGCTTCTCCCATCAAGAGATAGAGTTCATTTATCAACTGACTAAATTCATGCCAGCTTCTGACTTGCTTTAACCAATGAAACAGCAGCAAACATACTGAAAATAGACTTGAAGAGTTTTACACTGGGGCTTGCCCTTTTACCAGTATTTAAATTCCATTCCTATTGAAACAGCACTCAAGCAACCACATGGAGAGATCCCCAGTCATCCCAGCTGAGACCACTGTAAACCTGCCAACCCCAACCAATCCACCAGGCGACCACATAAACACACATGAACCTAAACAAGATCAGCTGATCCTGGCACAGACAACAGAACCCATCAACCTGAGCCTACCCAAATGTCACCCTACAGAACAGTGAAATAAACTGTTTGCTTTTGTTGCTGTTGTTCAGATGCTCAGTCGTGCCCAATTTTTGCAACCCCATGGACTGTAGCATGCTAGGCTTCCTTGTCCTTCACCATCTCCCAGAGCTTGCTCAAACTCATGTCCACTGAGTTGGTGATGCCATCCAACCATCTCAACCCCTGCCACCCACTTCTCCTGCCCTCAATCTTTCCAGCATCTGAGTCTTTTCCAATGAGTTGGCTCTTCACATCAGGTGGAGCTTCAGCATCAGTCCTTCTAATGAGTATTCAGGGTTGATTTCCTTTAGGATTGACTGGTTTGACCTCCTTACAGTCCAAGTGACTCTCAAGAGTCTTCTCCAGCACCACAGTTCAAAAACATCAATTCTTTGGCACTCAGTCTTCTTTATGGTCCAACTCACATCCATACATGACTACAGGAAAAACCATAGCTTTGACCATATGGACCTTTGTTGGCAAAGTGATGCCTCTGCTTTTTAGCACAGTATCTAGGTTTGTCATAGCTTTTCTTCCAAGGAGCACACATCTTTTAATTTCATGGCTATAGTCACTGCTTGGGCTGATATTTGACAATGGCAATAGATAACTGATATTCTCTTCAATAGCTCTGTACTATTGACAAAACAGTTACTACATCACTGAATAACTGAAGTATACACAAGTGGTAAAGAACCTGCCTGCCACCATGCGGGTTCAATCCCTGGGTCAGAAAGACCCCCTGATAAGGGCATGACAATGCACTCCAGTATTCTTGCCTGGAGAATCCCATAGACTGAGGAGCCTGGTGGGCTACAGTCCATCGGGTCACAGAGTCAGGCACAACTAAAGAGACTTAGCCTTCACACAAGCACCACACTGGGAAAATGCAATCAAGTATCAGTATCTGTACAATGATCCTTATTCTGCAAGATGGCCTTTCCTTCAAATTCTTCAAACTATGTAATAAGAACAGTTCAAGAAGACATTTTGAAGGATACCTGCTGCTGCTGCTGCTGCGTTGCTTCAGTCATGTCCGACTCTGTGCGACCCCATAGACAGCAGCCCACCAGGCTCCCTCATCCCTGGGATTCTCCAGGCAAGAACACCGGAGTGGGTTGCCAATTCCTTCTCCAATGCATGAAAGGGAAAAGTGCAAGTGAAGTCGCTCTTAGCGACCCCATGGACTGCAGCCACCAGGCTCCTCTGTCCATGGGATTTTCCAGGCAAGAGTACTGGAGTGGGGTGCCACTGCCTCCTCTGGTTGAAGGATAGCAATCGATGTGAAATCTTAAAAATCTGAGGACCATGTGCTCATACAATAATTTGGCTGGACTTGTCCCTGGTTTGTAGTTGAGCCACGGGACATCATCCTGACCTCCCAACCTGGGGGCTCAGGGAAGGGACAACAGGTAGAGAGGGACTGGAAGCTGAGTTCAGTCATGTGGCAAATAAGTGAGATAATCATTCCCATGTAATAAAACCCCAATAAAATTCTGGACACCCAAAGTTTGAGGGAGCTTCCTCACTGGTGATGCACATTGATACACTGAAAGGGGGATGTGTCCTGAGGACACAAAATAGAAGGTATCCTTCTAGACCTTACTCTCTGTATCTCTTCATTTGGCTAGCCCTGACCATATCCTTTACAATAATACAGATGGTTAACAAACATAAAAAGATGTTCAACATCACTCATTATCAGAGAAATTCAAATCAAAACCACAATGAGGTACCATCTCATGCCAGTGAGAATGGCTGCTATCAAAAAGTCTAAAAACAATAAATGCTGGAGAGGGTGTGGAGAAAAGGGAACTCTCTTACACTGTTGGTGGGAATACAAACTAGTACAGTCACTATGGAGAACAGAGTGGAGATTCCTTAAAAAACTGCAAATAGAACTGCCATAAGATTCAGCAATCCCACTGCTGGGCATACACACCGAGGAAACCAGAAATGAAAGAGACACGTGTACCCCAGTGTTCATCGCAGCACTGTTTATCATAGCCAGGACATGGAAGCAACCTAGATGTCCATCAGCAGATGAATGGATAAGAAAGCTGTGGTACATATACACAATGGAATATTACTCAGCCATGAAAAAGAATGCATTTGAATCAGTTCTAAGGAGGTGGATGAAACTGGAGCCTATTATACAGAGTGAAGTAAGTCAGAAGGAAAAACACCAATACAGTATACTAACGCATACATATGGAATTTAGAAAGATGGTAACGATAACCCTGTATGCAAGAGAGCAAAAGAGACACAGATGTATAGAACAGTCTTTTGGACTCTATGGGAGAGGGCGAGGCTGGGATGATTTGAGAGAATAGCACTGAAACATGTATATTACATATATGAAATAGATCACCAGTCCAAACTCGATGCATGGATTCGATGCAAACAGGGCACTCAGAGCTGGTGAACTGGGACAACCCTGAGGGATGGGATGGGGACGGAGTTGAGAGGGGGCTCAGGATGGGGGACACATGTACACCCATGGTTGAGTCACATCAACGTATGGCAAAAAACTACTACAATACTGTAAAGTAATTAGCCTCCAGTTAAAATTAATTAATTAATTTTTTAAAAACTGTAATCATAAATAGAGTGCTTTCCTGAGTTCTGTTAGTCATTCTAGAGAATTATCAAACCTGAGGGGATAGTGAGAATTTGTAGCTAACTGGCCAGAAGTGCAGGTGGCCTGGGAACCCGAGACTGCAGCTGTGACTGTGGTGAAGGGACTGTTAATCAGGACTGTCCTCCTAACCTTTAAAACTCAACACAACTCCAGGTATTGCCAGAACTGCACTGCATGTGGGACAATCAACTAAACACCAAAGACAGAAGGAAAGCGGAGAAGGCAAGGTTAAAGGACATCAGCAATGATACTAAGAACTGGAAATAATCACAGCAGCAGTCACCCACTGAGTTCAAAATGGTTGAAAAATAATAAAGGTGGTATCAAAGACAAAAGAGAAAATTAAGAGACGATAGTGAAGTAGCTGACAGAGACAAGAGAAGTGGGGTTAGGGATTCCAGATGGCATGCAACATGTACACTTATTAGTCGAGGGAGTCATTCATTCATTTAACAATTATTAGTTACCTGCTACATGTAAGGCACCATGCCAGGTACTAAAGACACTGTGGAGAATAAGAAAAAAAAAAGTCCTTCACTCTTATCTAGAGAGAAAGATAAATATTATACAGTTACACAATTACTTGTGTAATCGTTATTTGTGATAGAGGCTACAAAGGATAAGCATATAGTTGAACAGAGGCTTAATAAAACAGATCTACAGATCAATAACAAGCTAAATCTACAGTTCTAAGACCTATACACCTTCTCTATTTGCAAATATAACACAACATCATACATGCTAGCAAGGAAGTACAGAATAAGGTACATTTTCCCATGCACCTCATCAATTAATCTATGACAAAGGGGGCAAGGCTACACAATGCTGGAAAGAGAGTCTCTTCAACAAATGGTGCTGGGGAAACTGGACAGCCACATGTAAAAGAACGAAATTAGATCATTTCCTGACTCCACTCACACAAATAAGCGCAAAACGGATTAAAGACCTAAATGCAAGATCGGACATTATAAAACTCTTACAGGAAAACATAGGTAGAACACTCTCTGACATAAATCACAGCAAAATCATTTTTAACACATCTCTCAGAATACTGGAAATAAAAGCAAAAATAAACTAATGGGACCTACTTAAACTCAAAAGCTTTTTCACAGCAATGAAACAATAAACAAAACAAAACAAAAAAAACCACAGACTGACAGAAATTATTTGCAAATGATGTGACTGAGAAGGGATTGGTCTCCAAGGTTTATAAACAGCTTATGACACTTAACAGCATCAAAACAAACAACCCACTCAAAAACTGGGCAGAAGACCTAAACAGACATTTCTCTATAGAGGACAAACAGATGGCCTTTAGGCACGTGAAAAGATGTTCAAAATTGCTAGTTATTAGAGGAATGCAGATCAAAACTACAGTGAGCTATCCCCTCACACCTGGTCAGACTGGCCATCATCAAAAACCTACAAACAACAAATGCCAGAAAGGAAGTGGAGAGAAGGGAACCCTCCTGCGATGTTGGCGGGAATGTAAATTGGTATAGGCCATTATGGAGAACAGTATGGAGGTTCCTTAAAACTAAAAACGGAGCTAGCAAATGACCCTACACCCCACTCCTGGGGATATACCCAGAGAAAAACATGGCCTGAAAGATACACCCACCCCAGTGTTCACTGCAGCACTGTTTACAACGGCCAAGACACGGAAGCAACAGAAATGTCCACTGACGGAGGAATGGATAAAGAAATAAATATATATATGTGCATATATACATATATATATAGAGAGAGAGAGAAGTGGGGGGAATATTACTCAGCCATTAAAAAGGATGGAGGAAGGCCATGTGCGGCAACATGGATGGACCTAGAGAGTGTCATACTGAGGGAAGCAGAGGACATATATCATATGACATCCCTTACATGTGCAATCTAAAAAGAAATGACACAAACTTATAAAACAGAAAGAGACTCACAGACTTAGAAAATGAACTCATAGTTGCTGGGGGGAAGCGATAGTTAAGGACTTTGGGAAGGTCATGTACACACTGCCATATTTAAAATGAATAACAACAAAAACCTACTGAATAGCACATGGAACTCTGCTCAACGTTATGTGCCAGCCAGGATGGAAGGGGGTGTGGGGCAGAGTGGATACACGGATATGTACGGATATCTATGGCTGAGTCCCTTCACTGTTCACATGAACCTGTCACAGCATTGCTAACTAGCTATAACCCAATAAAAAATGTTTTTGGTGTTAAAAAAAAAAAAAACATTTGAATAACAAAAAATTCAGATTAAATACTTTCCTAATCTTCTACTGAAAATAGTACATTCCAGGGAGGTACCTGATATTTAAACATTTTGTGTGTATGTGGGGTGTGTGTGTGCACACGCTCACTCATGTCTGACTCTGTGACCCCCTGGACTATAGACCGCCAGGCTCCTCTGTCCATGGGATTTTCCAGGCAGGAATACTGGAGTGGGTTACCATTTCCTCCTCCAGGGGATTTTCCCAACCCAGGGATCAAACCCACATCTCTTGTGTCTCCTGCAGTGGCAGGTGGACTGTTTACCACTGTGCCACCTGGGTTGGTTCTTTAGATTCACCTTAACATACAGTTAAAACTCCCACCAACATTTTAAAGTCACACATTTCCTTTAAATTAACAAGAGTATTTGTTGAGTACTCAAAAACAATAACAAAAAAGAAACCCAAAACTTTGAATAAGCAAAAATAACCATCAAATCACCAGAAATGATACCCTAACTTCTGAGCAAAAAGACTTCAGACACATTTCATCAAGCCACTGAGGTCAATTTCTACTAAATGCTATTACTGATCAGTTCCAAAATTTTTAGAAAAGCTGGATTAATTCTGAAGTTGTTTTTAATGTAGAATTCCAAAAAAAAACCTCTTTCCAAACAGTAGTCAATTGGGTAACTAGAGTTGCTTACCTGGAGTCATCTAACCGTACCAGATACCGTACAATGTCACGATGAGCTTTCAGTACAAGCAGCTCAGTGTAGGGGTTCTG
Organism: Capricornis sumatraensis; assembly: GCF_032405125.1. Lineage (NCBI taxonomy): Eukaryota > Metazoa > Chordata > Mammalia > Artiodactyla > Bovidae > Capricornis > Capricornis sumatraensis. The sequence goes on along the minus strand of NC_091070.1, from coordinate 92,047,573 downwards.
GGTTTGTTCTTCACCTATTGTCTGTAACGGAGATTTCTTGTAATGGAGGTAACAGAAAAAAACATAAAATGATTTATGATAAAAGATCATATTGGAATAAAACTATATGATATACATCTAAGAACACAAGATTCTAGAAACTGTAATATATGGTATCCTAATACTATATATTATTTCCCCTAATATTAAGTAACTGCCAATTTAACATAAAACATTTCTCTTAGCACAAATCCACATCATAAATTTAAATATTTTCAGGTCAAAATAAATTTTAAAGGATGCATTTTGTTTTATGGAAATTACACCTCAATAAACCTGATCTAAAAAACTAATGGGCCAAACCAACACAATATTTTTAAACGGGTGTTTCTCAAAATCTGGCAGAAATACAACTTTAAGTCAAAAGGGTAAAATATGACATAGACTAAAACAGTGCCTACCCCATTACAGGCACTCGACACATGTACTGAATGAACAAAGGAAAAATGAAATAATTCATAGTCAATGAATTCAATAAATTCAACTTTGGACAATACTGAAAAAGATAATTGGTAAATTTACACAGTATGATGCTTAGTCCTAAGACCTACACACCTTCATTTCTATTTGAAAGTACATGAGTGGCAGTCCATATGCCAGACACTGTATAAAGGCACATATGGCTTATAACTCACTGAATAATTCTGTAAGCTAGATCTTACCAATTCCCTTCCTATAGTCAAATCCAGTACTATTTCATGATAAAACTTGTTTCCTTAACCTCTAAATTGTAGCTTCTCAAACATGACGACACTGACATTTGGGACCAGGTAATTCTTTTGTTGAGGGCTCTCCTGCGCATTTCAGAATGCTGCACCTACTTCCTGGCTTGTACACACTACCTGTCAATAGAAATCCAGCCTCTCCCTGAAACTCTCAACAGTGACAGCGAGAAATGTCCCTGGACATTGCCAAAGGTCCTCTAAGGGGCAAAACCACCCCACTAGTCAAACACTGCTTCAAACTAGAAGCCTAGATGCAAAGTTCCTGCACAATGAATGAAAAATCACTGGTTCAGAATTCACAGCAGTTACAAAACACAAGTACTTTTACATGAAGAAATATATAATTTAACACTCATTAATGTTTAAAAAAATTAACTCAAAGCAGTAATTTTTTCATTTATCCCACTGCCCTTCTAGCAGTGGTTTTGATGAGAAAAACGCAAGAAGTTTGAAAACTGCACACTACTTCCTCCAAATGAAAGGTTGCCAAACAGGACAGAATTAGTTAATAAAATTCTATGATTAAAAAAAGAATTGGGTTAATAAGGAACTGTCATATATATCACATACAAACTAGTCAATTTTCCACAATTCTTCCACAATCTTTAGAATTTAAGCCTGTCTGTAATAAACCTAATTTTAAATACGAAATACTTTTTAAGACAACGATAATAAGCCTCAACTGCAAAGATATGAGGAAGTTAAAATGGAGAAGACTGCTTACAACGCAAGTTTTTTTTAACAATCAAAAATATTTCCTATAAAAAAGAGAGAGAATTCAACATGAATTCTATTCTTGAATAGCATTTGAAATAAATTCCAGACCTCAATACTTTCCAGGTTCCAAACTTACTTTATTCTCAACATTTAAGTCTATTCAGCTATTCAGGCCCAATGAAGAAAGTGTGACTATGGAACTCAAAATAATTCGAATATAATTTTAACTTTTAAGCAAATTATTGATTTTTAAAATAATCACATCTTTTTTGGTTTTATAGAATTAATGAAATTAATTTCATATTCCCTGAGCACGCATCAGTTGATGTTGGGAAGTGACAAAATATCAAACCAACCAAGTGTCAATCTGCAGTCACACCGTCTTACTCTCTACTAAACTGGATGCTTTTAAAATTAGAATGAGGCTGCTTTAAGTAGGCAGAAGACTGGTTGGGCGTGCTTGATTCTGTCGTTGGACTCTTATCAGTTTCCGTCTCCACACCTCCTGGAAGTGGGGTCTACCTCGCAGGGAAAGGGCCCCCCACCCCCGCCAACCTCGCCCTCGGAACCCGCAGGCCCCGCCTCCGCCGGGTCTCCCACGTCCAGATGCGAGCCGGGCTCAGACAGCAGCCACAGTTCGGGCAGGCTAGGCCACTGCAGCGGCAGGCAGGGTCCACCCGGGATTTACCTCGGCCAGTCCCTGTGGTTCTCGGCCTCCCCCGATCAGCCATCGCAACATCTGGGCAGCGACGGCGTCCCGCGGGCCCCGGCCCAGGTCAACCCCAACTCCGCGCAAGCCCGGCCTCTTCCTGGTCCCCGATAGCAGCACAGCGCACCCTCTGATACCTGCCGGCTCAGGTCTGCCCGAAAGACCCGTGAGCGCGAAGCGGAGCCCACCCCAGAGGGAACACTTTTGTCCCCAAAGAGCTGCCGTACCCAGCTGCTAGAAGTTTGCTTTAACGTAGCCACCAGGGGAGCAGCAGTCTAAAGCTAGGGTGTCCGCAGAGGTTCAGAGGCGTACGCTACACCCAGTGAGCATGCGCGGGGCGTCGCCCGGTTTGCGCGCCCAGATTGGGTCGTTGGAGCGGCCCCTAGTGGACGTGCGTGGCGCTGCAGCTGGAGCCGGCAGAGCAAGTTCATGCCGAGTATACTACCCTCCTTTTTTAGATGGCTTGTGCATCTTTTACTTGGCTTGGGGATCAGGAAATCTTTCCCCCTCCCCGCGGTTTCCTAAAGAGCTGCCTGGAGAAGCTGTACTTCCCTAAACTCCTTCATCTGGACTAGTCCAGTGGCATATGCATACACCAGAACTTAAGGAATACTCTTCTGATCTAGATTCCTCTTCTGGTCCAGATTCCTCCTTTGCTTTCTTTTAGAGCAGCTGAGAAAGAATCTCATAAGAGTACACTAGAGAAACCTCAGGAAAGCAGAAAGAGTGGGAAGTACTAAGCCTTCCTCTCTCCACCTAGACAACAAATGTACTTGACAGAAACTGTTTGAACTATTCAATAGCCTCTAAGAGTCTTCTCCAACAACACAGTTCAAAAGCATCAATTCCTTGCCTCTCAGCTTTCTTTATGGTCCAACTCTCACATGCATATATGACTGCTAGAAAAACCATAGCTTTGACTAGATGAACCTTTGTTGGCAAAGTAATGTCTCTGCTTTTTACTATGCTGTCTAGGTTGGTCATAACTCTTCTTCCAAAGAGCAAGCGTCTTTTAATTTCATGGCTGCAGTAACCATTTGCAGTGATTCTGGAGCCCAAGAAAATAAAATAAAGTCACTGTTTCCATTGTTTCCCCATCTATTTGCCATGAAGTGATGGAACCGGATGCCATGATCTTAGTTTCTTGAATGTTGAGTTTCAAGCCAGCTTTTTCACTCTTCTCTTTCACTTTCATTGAAATAGTAACTATTCACTAGTGAAATAGTAACTATTCACATGAGTTATTTTAGGACAAGAAGTCCTGGTAAGGAACATGGAACTAACAAGCCACCACCAACTAGAAGCATTTGGGAAAGGTCAAAAGGAGACTTGTCCTACTGACCTCCCAGAATCCTCTTCACTGATATTCATCTTGGTTGAGCAATGAGTGTGCCACCAGGAAGGACCCTAGGTCAGAATGATGTGCCAGAGACAGCCCAGAAACTAATCCCATCACCAGAAAACCAGGCACCCCAAGCCACATGGCACAGCAGTCCTCCTGGGTTCCTTTACCCTCCTGCTCTCCACAAGGCTGCTGCTGCTGCTGCTGCTAAGTCACTTCAGTCATGCCAGACTCTGTGCGACCCCATAGACGGGGGCCCACTGTCTCTGGGATTCTCCAGGCAAGAACACTGGAGTGGGTTGCCATTTCCTTCTCCCATGCATGAAACTAAAAAGCGAAAGTGAAGTCGCTCAGTCGTGCCCGACTCTTAGCGACCCCATGGACTGCAGCCCACCAGGCTCCTCCATCCATGGGATTTTCCAGGCAAGAGTACTGGAGTGGGGTCCCACTGCCTTCTCCGTAAGGCACCCCTTCCCAATAAAGTCTCTTGCTTTGTCAGCACATATGTCTCTTCAGACAATTCATTTCTGAGTGTCAGACAAGAGTCCACTCTTGGGCCCTAGAAACTGTCCCTCTTCCAGCAATAATTATCTGATAAAGAGTGTAAATTCAGAATATAAACTTTCAAAACATAATAGAGGTCCAATTTGGGGTAAGACAGATTAAATACACAACTCCTTTTCTTTCCAAGTAAACACTACAAAACCTAGATAGTGCAGCTGTATGAGAATCAAAAAACAATGGTAGAAAAAAGAATTCAAAACAACACCAATTCAGCATTTCTTTTTCCTCCAGTAACCCATGGACAGAGGAGCCTGGCAGGCTACAGTCCATGGGGTTGCAAAGAGTCAGGCACAACTTAGTGATTAAACAACAACTGCTCTCCCAGCCTATATCCAGTGCAGCCTCAAATCTAGAAGTAAGCACAGTCATATAGACAGTGGAAAATGTAGGAAAAGCCCTCTATGGCTAGAACAGTCAGAATAGGAATCTTTAAAGTTCAGAGAAAACTGGAGCATCCGATTTCTAATCAGAGATCAAAAGAGAGATCCCCAAAGAACCCGAAGACACTGAAACCACAGTGGGAAGAGGCAACGCCATGGGGCATTTCATATTAACTCCTGAGGCCACTCCTCTCACCTGAATGCGCGTGGCTCTAACGAGCATACCAAAGACACTGAGAACTCAGCTCGCATAGAATCCCACTCAGACCCAAGGCTGATGACTGGGTGGCACAAAGAGGACAAATTCAAATACCACTGCTAACACTTTAAAATGGAACCAAGGTTGAAACCACAGTCACATAAGGTCGGAACTAGCCAGGTTAATCACTTAATAAAATAAAAATACCAATGTTCTCAAGAGGACTTAAAACAGGTTCTTTGTATAATACATATAAAGGTGTGGAATTCAATCTGAAATTACTTGGCATGTGAAAAAATACAAAAGCTCACATGGGAAAATACAATTAAAGACGCCAATGACAAGATGATACAAATGTTGGAATTGTCTGACATGACTTCAAACAGCTGTTATAGAACTGCTCAAACGGCAACGGTGACACTCTTGAAACAAATATTAAAACGGAAAGTAAGGGATCAGCAAGGGCTTCCCAGGTGGCCCAGTGTAGAGACTCCACCTGCCAACAATGCAGGAGAGGATCCATGAGTTGGGAAGATCCCCTGAAGAATGAAATGGCAACCCAAAGCCTGACAGGGTACACCCCATGGGGTCACAAAACAGTCAAACACTACTTAGCAACTAAACAACAACAGAAGTATCAATATATAAAATGGAAGAACCAAATGAAAATTGCAGAATTAAAAAAACAGTAATCAAAATTTAAAACTCATTGGATGAACTGAAAAGCAGAAGAGAGAAAAAAGTCAGTGAACTTGAATGCATAAAATCAATAAACCAAAATTTGGAGGTTTTAAAAGATCATTAAAATATCAATCCCAAAGAAGGGCAATGCCAAAGAATGTTCAAACTATCCACAGGTGGATTCATTTCACATGCTAGCAAGGTAATGCTCAAAATCCCTCAAGCTAGGCTTCAACTATACATGAACCGAGAAATTCTGGATGTATAAGCTGGATTTAGAAAAGGCAGAGGAACCAGAGATCAAATTGTCAACATTTGTTTCATCATAGAAAAAGCAAGGGAATTCCAGAAAACATCTACTTCTGTTTCATTGACTATGCTAAAGCCTTTGGCTGTGTGGATCCTAACAAAATGTGGAAAACAAAGAGACAGGAATAGCAGACTATCCTACCCATCTCCTGAGAAACCTGTATGTAGATCAAGAAGCAACAGTTAAAACCTTACATGGAACAACTGACGGCTTCAAAATTGAGAAGGGAGTACAAGGCTGTTCAGTTCCGTTCAGTTCAGTCGCTCGGTCTTGTCCAACTCTTTGTGACCCCATGAATCACAGCACGCCAGGCCTCCCTGTCCAAAACCAACTCCCAGAGTTCACTCAGACTCACATCCATCGAGTCAGTGATGCCATCCAGCCATCTCATCCCCTGTCGTCCCCTTCTCCTCCTGCCCCCAATCCCTCCCAGCATCAGAGTCTTTTCCAATGAGTCAACTCTTCACATGAGGTGGCCAAAGTACTGGAGTTTCAGCTTCAGCATCATTCCTTCCAAAGAAATCCCAGGGTTGATCTCCTTTAGAATGGACTGGTTGGATCTCCTTGCAGTCCAAGGGACTCTCAAGAGTCTTCCCCAACACCACAGTTCAAAAGCATCAATTCTTCGGCGCTCAGCTTTCTTCACAGTCCAACTCTCACATCCATACACGACTACTGGAAAAACCATAGCCTTGACTAGACAGACCTTTGTTTGCCAAGTAAGGTCTCTGCTTTTAAATATGCTATCTAGGTTGGTCATAACTTTCCTTCCAAGGAGTAAGCGTCTTTTAATTTCATGGCTGCAGTCACCACCTGCAGTGATTCTGGAGCCCCCCAAAAATAAAGTCTGACACTGTTTCCACTGTTTCCCCATCTATTTCCCATGAAATGATGGGACCAGATGCCATGATCTTAGTTTTCTGAATGTTGAGCTTTAAGCCAACTTTTTCACTGTCCTCTTTTACTTTCATCAAGAGGCTTTTTAGTTCCTCTTCACTTTCTGCCATAAGGGTGGTATCATCTGCATATCTGAGGTTATTGATATTTCTCCCAGCAATCTTGATTCCAGCTTGTGTTTCCTCCAGTCCAGCATTTCTCATGATGTACCTGTATATAAGTTACATAAGCAGGGTGACAATATACAGCCTTGACATACTCCTTTTCTTATTTGGAACCAGTCTGTTGTTCCATGTCCAGTTCTAACTGTTGCTTCCTGACCTGCATACAGGTTTCTCAAGAGGCAGGTCAGGTGGTCTGGTATTCCCATCTCTTGAAGAATTTTCCAGTTTATTGTGATCCACACAGTCAAAGGCTTTGGCATAGTCAATAAAGCAGAAATAAATGTTTTTCTGGAACTCTCTTGCTTTTTCCATGATCCAGTGGATGTTGGCAATTTGATCTCTGGTTTCTCTGCCTTTTCTAAAACCAACTTGAACATCTGCAAGTTCTTGGTTCACGTATTGCTGAAGCCTGGCTTGGAGAATTTTGAGCATTACTTTACTAGCATGTGAGATGAGTGCAATTGTGCAGTAGTTTGAGCATTCTTTGGCATTGCCTTTCTTTGGGACTGAAATGAAAACTGACCTTTTCCAGTCCTGTGGCCACTGCTGAATTTTCCAAATTTGCTGACATAGTGAGTGCAGCACTTCCACAGCATCATCTTTCAGGATTTGAAATAACTCCACTGGAATTCCATCACCTCCACTAACCTTGTTCGTAGCGATGCTTTCTAAGGCCCAGTTGACTTCACTTTCCAGGATGTCTGGCCCTAGGTGAGTGATCACACCATCGTGATGATCTTGGTCATGAAGATCTTTTTTGTACAGTTCTTCTGTGTATTCTTGCCACCTCTTCTTAATATCTTCTGCTTCTGTTAGGTCCACACCATTTCTGTCCTTTATCGAGCCCATCTTTGCATGAAATGTTCCCTTGGTATCTCTAATTTTCTTGAAGAGATCTCTAGTCTTTCCCATTCTGTTCTTTTCCTCTATTTCTTTGCACTGATCACTGAGGAAGGCTTTCTTATCTCCTCTTGCTCTTCTTTGGAACTCTGCATTCAGATGCTTATATCTTTCCTTTTCTCCTTTGCTTTTCGCTTCTCTTCTTTTCACAGATATAAGGCTGTAAGGCCTCCCCAGACAGCCATTTCGGTTTTTTGCATTTCTTTTCCATGGGGATGGTCTTGATCCCTGTCTCCTGTACAATGTCATGAACCTCTGTCCATAGTTCATCAGGCACTCTATCAGATCTAGCCCCTTAAATCTATTTCTCACTTCCACTGTATACTGATAAGGGATTTGATTTAGGTCATACCTGGATGGCCTAGTGGTTTTCCCTACTTTCTTCAATTTAAGTCTGAATTTGGCAATAAGGAGTTCATGATCTGAGCCACAGTCAGCTCCCAGTCTTATTTTTGCTGACTGTATAGAGCTTCTCCATCTTCGGCTGCAAAGAATATAATCAATCTGATTTCGGTGTTGACCATCTGGTGATGTCCATGTGTAGAGTCTTCTCTTGTGTTGTTGGAAGAGGGTGTTTGCTATGACCAGTGTGTTCTCTTGGCAAAACTCTATTAGCCTTTGCCCTGCTTCATTCCGCATTCCAAGGCCAAATTTGCCTGTTACTCCAGGTGTTTCTTGACTTCTTACTTTTGCATTCCAGTCCCCTATAATGAAAAGGACATCTTTTTTTTTGGTGTTAGTTCTAAAAGGTCTTGTAGGTCTTCATAGAACCATTCAACTTCAGCTTCTTCAGAGTTACTGGTTGGGGCATAGGCTTGGATTTCGGTGATATTGAATGGTTTGCCTTGGAAACGAACAGAGATCATTCTGTCATTTTTGAGATTGCATCCAAGTACTGCATTTCAGACTCTTTTGTTGACCATGATGGCTACTCCATTTCTTCTGAGGGATTCCTGCCCACAGTAGTAGATATAAAGGTCATCTGAGTTAAATTCACCCATTCCAGTCCATTTTAGATCGCTGATTCCTAGAATGTCGGCGTTCACTCTTGCCATCTCCTGTTTGACCACTTCCAATTTGCCTTGATTCATGGACCTGACATTCCAGGTTCCTATGCAATATTGCTCTTTACAGCATCGGACTTTGTTTCTATCACCAGTCACATCCACAGCTGGGTATTGTTTCTGCTTTGGCTCCATCCCTTCATTCTTTTTGGAGTTATTTCTCCAATGAAGTAGCCAATATTGCTACAGTATATTACCTAAAAAGCTCAGTGTTCAAGAAAAAAGTTGTGGCACATGCAAAGAAATAGGAAAGTGTGTCCTATACATGGGGAAAAAAAGCAAGTAAAAGAAACTATCTGTGAAGGAGTCCAGCTATAGGATCTAACAAAGAGTACAGGCAGCCTTTATAAGTACGATGAAAGAAATAAAGATATAATTCTTAAAGAAGTAAAAGATACTGTGATGACATTGTCTCATTAGAGAATACCAATGAAGAGATATACTTTCTAAAAAAGAGTCAAAAGTGTACAAATGTTGCCTTTTCTCTACACTATCCAGCATTTATTATTTGTAGACTTTTTGATGACAACCATTCAGACTGGTGTGCACCTTACTGTAGTTTTAATTTGCATTGGTCAAATTATTTAATTTATATGCAGAGTACATCATGAGAAACACTGGGCTGGAAGAAGCACAAGCTGCAAACAAGGTTGCTGGGAGAAATATCAATAACCTCAGATATGCAGATGACACCACCCTTATGGCAGAAAGTCAAGAGGAACTAAAAAGCCTCTTGATGAAAGTGAAAGAGGAGAGTGAAAAAGTTGGCTTAAAGCTCCACATTCAGAAAACTAAGATCATGGCATCTGGTCCCATCACTTCATGAGAAACAGATGGGTAAACAGTGGAAACAGTGTCAGACTTTATTTTTTTGGCCTCCAAAATCACTGCAGATGGTGACTGCAGCCATGAAATTAAAAGACAATTACTCCTTGGAAGGAAAGTTATGACCAATCTAGATAGAATATTGAAAAGCAGAGATACTTTGCCAACAAAGGTCCGTCCAGTCAAGGCTATGGTTTTTCCAGTAGTCGTGTATGGATGTGAGAGTTGGACTGTGAAGAAAGCTGAGCGCCGAAGAATTGATGCTTTTGAACTGTGGTGTTGGAGAAGACTCTTGAGGGTCCCTTGGACTGCAAGGAGATCCAACCAGTCCATTCTAAAGGAGATCAACCCTGGGTGTTCTTTGGAAGGACTGATGCTAAAGCTGAAACTCCAACACTTTGTCCACCTCATGCGAAGAGTTGACTCATTGGAAAAGACCCTGATGCTGGGAGGGATTGGGGGCAAGTGGAGAAGGCGATGACAGAGGATGAAATGGCTGGATGGCATCACCAACTTGATGAGTTTGAGTGAACTCCGGGAGTTGGTGATGGACAGGGAGGCCTGGCATGCTGCAATTCATGGGGTCGCAAAGAGTCGGACACGACTGAGCGAGTGAACTGAACTGAATCATTAGTGATGTTGAGCATCTAGAAGGGTAAGTACCGAGGAACTGATGCTTTTCAATTGTGCTGAAGAAGACTCCTGAGAGTCCCTTGGACTGCATGGATATCAAACCAATCAATCCTAAAGGAAATCAACCCTGAATATTCCTTGGAAGGAGTGATGTGGAAGCTGAAGCTCCAATCCTTTGGCCACGTGATATGAAGAGCCAACTCATTGGAAAAGACTCTGATGCTGGGAAAGATTGAGGGCAAAAGGAGAAGGGAGTGGCAGAGGATGAGATGGTTAGGCAGCATCACTGACTCAATGAGCATGAGTTTGAGCAAACTCTGGGAGATAGATTGGGACAGGGAAGCCTGGTGTTGCAGTCAGACTGGACTTCACAGCTGGAAAACAACAATAATGCCTTCTTTGGAGAAACGTCTACTTGGGTATTCTGCATATGTTTTGATTGGGCTATATATTTATTTCTGATATTGAGTTGTAAGAGCTATTTTTTATTTTGGATATTTATACCTTGTCAGTTGCATCATTTGCAAATATTTTCTCCCATAGGTTGTCCTTTCAGTTTTGTTCATGTTTCCTTTGCTGTGAAAAAGCTTATACCTTTTGATTAGATCCCATTTATTTATTTTTACTTTTAATAATATTAACTTATTTATTTGGCTGCACCAAGTCTTAGTTGCAGCATCTGGGATCTAGTTCCCTGACCAGGAATCAAACACTGGCCTGCTGGATTGGGAGCATGGAGTCTTAGCCACTGGACCACCAGGGAAGGAAATTTAAATGCAAATCAAGGCATGTGATACCTCAGCTTTGCTCTTTATTTCAGGGTTACTTTGGCTATTCAGAGTCTTTTGTGGTTCCATATACATTTTATAATTTTTTATTCTATTTCCGTGAAAAAGGTCTTTAGGATTTTATAGGAATTGCATTGAATCTATAGATTGCTTTAGGTAATGTGGACACTTTTTAACAATGTTAATTCTTCCAAACCATGAGCACAGAATGCCATTCCATTTATTTCTGTCTTCAGTTTCTTTTAATGGTGTCTTATAGTTTTCAGTATATTGGTCTTTCACCTCTTTGGGTAAATTTTATCACTAGGTATTTTATTCTTTTTGTTATGATGTAAATAGAATTGTTTCTTAATTTCTCTTTCTACTAACTCATTGTTAAGTATAGAGAAACAACAGATTTTTGTGTATTGATTGTTTCCTACAGCTTGACTGTATTCATTTACCATTTCTAATAATTTTTGGTGGCGTTTTTAGGGTTTTCATGTTGTCTGTGAGTATTGACGGTTTTATTTTTCTTTCCAATCTGGATGTCTTTTATTTTTTCCTTACCTAATTGCTCTGGCTAGGACTTTGTAATACTGTTGAGAGTTTTTATCATGAAAGAATGGTGAATTATGTCAAGTGCTTTTCTGCATCTATTGAGATGATTGTATGATTTTTATCATTCAATTAATGTGGCATATCACATGTATTGATTTATGAATGCTGAACCATTCTTAGAAAAACTCCCACTTGATCATGGTGTGTGTTTCTTTCATTGTGCTGCTGAGTTTGGTTTGCTAATCCTTTGATGAGAACTTTTACATCTGCGGTGCTCAGGGATGCAGGCCTGCAGTTTTCTTGCAATGACTGCATCTGGCTTTGGTGTCAGGGTAATTCTGGCCTCATCAAGTGAGTTAGGGAATTTTCTCTTGTCTTTAGCTTTTTGGAAGAGTTTGAAAATGGTGGTTATCAATTCTTTCCTTTTTTTCTTTCTTTTGACTGTGTTGGATTCGAGTTGTAGCACCCAGGATCTTCGTCGTGGTGCTTAACGCTTCTCTCTGGTTTTGTCAGACGGACTGAAGAGTGCATGGGCACTCTAGCTGAAGTGCACAGGCTCAGTAGTTACCAGCAGCATGGGGGACCTTAGTGCCCTGACCAGGGTCAAACCTGGATCTCCTGCATTGGAAGGCAGATTCTTAACCACTAGACCCCCAGGGAAGTTCCACTATCAATTCTTCTTTGACCCTGGTAGGATTTGGTTCTGGGCTTTTCTTTGTTGGGAAGTTTTTGATGACTAATTCTCTTTACTCATTAAACTGTTCATATTTTCTGTTTCTTCATGATTCAGTCTTGGTAGGTTGTATATTTCTAGGACATTTCCTTTTTATTCCAGATTATCCAATTTGTTGTTGTTGTTCAGTTGCCAAGTTGTGTTTGACTCTTTGCGACCCCACAGACTGCAGCACGCCAGGCCTCTCTGTCCCTCACCATCTGCCCGAGTTTGCCCAAGTTTATGTTCATTGAGTCGGTGATGCCATTTAGCCATCTCATCCTTCCTCTGCCGCCCTCTTCTCCTTCTGCCTTCAGTCTTTCCCAGCATCAGAGTCTTTTCCAATGAGTCAGCTGTTTGCATCAGATGGCCAAAGTATTGGAGCTTCAGCATCAGTCCTTCCAGTGAGTATTCAGGGTTGATTTCCTTTAGGATGGACTGGTTTGATTTCCTTGCTGTCCAGGGTACTCTCAAGAATCTTCTCCAGAACCACAGTTCAAAGGTGTCAATTCTTTAGCATTCTGCCTCCTTTATGGTCCAACTCTCACATCCGTATATGACTACTGGAAAGTTTATAGCTTTGACTCTACAGACCTTTTGTCAGCAAAATGATGTCTTTGCTTTTTAATACGTGTCTAGGTTTGTCATAGCTTTCCTTCCAAAAAGCAACCATCTTTTAATTTCATGACTGTAGTCACCATCCACAGTGATTTTGGAGCCCAAGAAGAGGAAATCTGTTACTGCTTCCACTTTTTCCCCTCTATTTGCAATGAAGTGATGGGACTGGATGCCATGATCTTAGTTTTTAAGCAGGCTTTTTCACTCTCCTCTTTCACCCTCATAAAGAGGCTCTTTAGTTTCTCTTTGTTTTCTGCCATTAGAGTGGTAGCATCTGCCTATCTGAGGTTGTTGATATTTCTCCTGGAAGTCTTGATTCCAGCTTGTAACTCATCTAGCCTGGCATTTTGCATGATGTACTCTGCGTAAGTTAAATAATGGGGAAACAGTGGAAACAGTGGCAGATTTTATTTTGGGGGGCTCTAAAATCACTGCAGATGGTGATTGCAGCCATGAAATTAAAAGACGCTTACTCCTTGGAAGGAAAGTTATGACCAACCTAGATAGCATATTCAAAAGCAGAGACATTACTTAGCCAACAAAGGTCCATCTAGTGTGAGAGTTGGACTGTGAAGAAAGCTGAGTGCAGAAGAATTGATGTTTTTGAATGGTGGTGCTGGAGAAGACTCTTGAGAGTCCCTTGGACTGCAAGGAGATCCAACCAGTCCATTCTAAAGGAGATCAGTCCCGGGTGTTCTCTGGAGGGAATGATGCCAAAGCTGAAACTCCAGTACTTTGGCCACCTCAAGCGAAGAGCTGACTCATTGGAAAAGACTCTGATGCTGGGAGGGATTGGGGGCAGGAGGAGAAGGGGACGACAGGGGATGAGATGGCTGGATGGCATCACTGACTCGATAGACGTGAGTTTGAGTGAACTTCGAGAGTTGTTGATGGACAAGGAGGCCTGGTGTGCTGCGATTCATGGGGTCTCAAACAGTCGGACACGACTGAGTGACTGAACTGAACTGATATCCCTTCCTCTCTGAAGGTTTGTTTTTGTTTGGTTGTGTATTGATTTGGCTAAACTAAATGGGTTTCGTGGCTTGGCCAAACTAAAGTACTAAACTAAGAGAGTAGTATCTAAATTGACAAACCAGTGACTATACCCTTGCTACACACACACACACACCCCAGTACAGACACTCTTCTCTTGCTCATCAGAGGGCACAGCCTTCCAGATGGGAGTCACCATGGAAGGACTGGCTTTAGAACGACTCTCTCTGCCTCATTCCCTAATCTTTAATCTTTCTTCCCCATTTTTGCTATTATACCCAGCTATCAGTCTTCACTAATTGTTGGCTAATTGTTGCCGACAATGCTCTGGGGTAGAAACTGCTCCAAAATGTGATCCAATAAAATTCAGGAATGGATACTTTTTGAGCCCAGTGTTCACAGTTTAGTTTGTTCTTTTCTCAGAGGGCTCCTCTTCTTTTTTGGAGAGGCCACATCTTGGGGCATACAGGATCTTTGTTCCCCAACCAGGGGTCAAGCTTGCATCCCCTACAGTGGAAGCACAGAGTCTTCACCACTGGACCACCACGGAAGTCCCAGAAGGGCTCTTCTTAACTGACCCTTCCCTTGGTTCTTTTTCCTGAACTAACTGGCCTATGATTTACTTTGCTGCTCTCAATATAATTTTGTAATTGAACAAATCTATAAGATAGCAATTCCATTTTATTCCTGGAGACCTCCCTCCTCAAGACATCTGATTTCCTACTCCAACCTGAACTGATTGCTAAGGCCTGATGCATAGGTGTACAGCACAGGATAGCTGGGGTATCCTGTGCCATCTACCTGGGAATTCCCTTTGTTTCAGAGATCCCCAAAATTCTACTCCCACATATATACCGAGAGAAATGAGAACATGTCCACACAGAAACTTGTAACATGCACGCTTATAGCAGCCTTATTCATAACAGCCCAAAGGAGGAAACAACTTAAATATCCATCAATGGACAAATGGACAAACAAAATGTGATATATACATGAAAATAAAATATTCAGCCATAAAAGGAAATTAAGTACGGATACATGCTGCAACATGGGTGATCCTTGAAAACAGTATGCTAAGTGAAAGAAGCTAGTCACAGGAAACTACTACCATATGATTTCATTCATATGAAAGTCCAGACTAGGGACATTTATAGACACAGAAATTTGGGTAGTGATTACTTAGGGCTGGGGGAAAGGGGTCAGAGCAATGGTAACTAAAGGATACAAGGTTTATTCTTCAAATGATAAAAACGTTGTACAACTGACTGTGGTAACAGTTGCACGTATCTGTAAAGATATTAAAAACATCGAACTGTATACTTTAAATGGGTTAACTGTATGTGATTTATCATGTTTGGGAACACATGTAAGAATTAAAGATTTTAAAATTTAAAAAAAAATAAAAAGAAAAAAAAGAAAAAATAAATAAATAAAATAAAACTATTTTAAAATTCCAGTCATTAAGCCATTTATTGGCAACCTGAAGCTGTCACTGAATTTTGCTCCTCTGCCAACATATGAAAGTGAGTCTTTACTAGAACCTCTTGAGAAACTTCCTCTTCATGTCTTGTTGCCCGAGACTGGGTCTCCTCTCCCTTTCTAACCCAGACACTAGTATGGAACTGGCATCCCCAGACTGGATCACGATTTACCCCACGGGAAGTGGGTCAATTCCTAAATTAAGGTTCTGCCAACAACAGTGAAGAAGAGAACAGCTGTGGCATAGGACATCAATAATGTTTGCCACACACTTAATTTTAGCATTTTCAGGTTTGAATCCCTTTCCACTACCCTAATTGTTCCTCATAACCACTTACAAAGTTGGTAAAAGAAATAGCTTCATTTTATAAATAATAAACCTGAGTCTCAAAGATGTTAATCATGGTTATTTACACTGTCTGTTAAATGATGGAGCCAAGATTCAAAGCCAGGTTTTTGTGACTCAAGACTTTAAATTAGAATTTTAAAAACCACACCCCTACTAATTAGGATAAAGTATTACTTATAACTTTTAGACCTTCCCATTGAAAGATCCTTTAAATCACAAGACTTATTTAAAGCTCTCTCCTACTTTCCCCTCCAACAAACACAACCAGTTCATTTTCTCCAGCTGACCTCTTTTCAACACATGCAATTGCACCAATATATCCTGTGCTCCCATTTGAACAAGGAATCGTCCAGCTAAAGACTTTGCATTTCCACTAAAGAGTCTGTTGTATACTTCAAGGAATTCAGTAGAATGCAGCAGAATTTTAAATTGAGTTCTCAGTCTCTGTCTCTAATGGCTTTTCCTTCATAATTATAGTATTTGTAAGGAGTGCATTGATGATGACAGAAACCCACTGTAACATATTCCATTGTCTGCATTAGCTTCAGATTCTTATTTAATGCCTTATTAATCAACCACAGTCATTCAATAGTGTATCATATTAAATCCCTGAACAACACAAGCAAAGAATTTTTATCTTCTCTCCATGTAAACCATCGAGCAATCTTTTAACAATATGAATCTGTTCAAATATCCATCCACAGTTTGATTACATCTGCAGTTCTATTAGCAAACGTCAGCTTAGGTTAGTTCACTGTAAGTAGCTAGAAAGTTGCAAGAATAGATGACCTTTATTGCTTTATTGTTACTATTACTGTAACTGTTTGGAATTCTAGTACATAACACTCTGAGATATTAAATCTCCATTTAGGTCACCAAGAAGCATTACTTAAGTTTGACTGCTTACCCACAGTGAGTGAGTGAAGTCGCTCAGTCATGTCCGACTCTTTGCGACCCCATGGACTGTAGCCTACCAGGCTTCTCCATCCATGGGATTCTCCAGGCAAGAATACTGGAGTGGGTTACCATTTCCTTCTCCAGGGGATCTTCCCGACCCAGGGATCGAACCCGGGTCTCCTGCATTGGAGGCAGACGCTTTAACCTCTGAGCCACTAGGGAAGCCCTCTTACCCAGAAATCACCCTAATTATTAATACTGCAGATGAGCACATTTAAGACACTTCATAAATCAGTAATAAATAATGTGTATTATATTTATTTTACCACCTATTCCATTTTCACCATCCTTAGGGGTTTAAGCAGTTAGTCAATAAACAAATACAATATTCCATTGTGCACACACACCCAGTAATTACTGGTAAAGAACAACAGTATTATGCCTTTAGGGGGGAAAACTAAAATGAATTTATAATTTCGCTAGCTTACTTGTTTATCTAGAACAGTGATTCCCAACTTTGCTGTACATCAAAATTACCTGAAAGAGTTTTTCAAATATGTTGACGCCGATATTCCACCCAGAATCTGATGTAACTAGCCTAGGGAGCAAATTGGGTATCGGATTTTTAAAACATTTCCCAGATGACTGTAACACAAACCCAAAGTTAAGAAAAGCCAGGGTTTTAACTGTGTGTATTTCTGCTTGGCTGTGTGAGTATGCATGTTAGAAGCTGTTATGACAAGGGTAACAAGGAGAAATCCATGGGACATAAAATTGGGGTGGAGATCTCAACATTCCTAGTAGCAGAATGTTTTTTTAAACTCTGAAAATAGAAATCAATATATAAATGCATTATTATATTGAACACTGACATATATAATATATTCCTACTGGATGCCAACCCATTTCTAACCCTCAGGGAATCTCAAGTAGCAATGGAAATTTTCTGATTAAGATCAAATAAAAAAGCCTGTAATTTTATCCTATTTTATTTTTTCCTGCAGCCTAAAGGCCTAATTAAAATAATAATTTTATTCCATAGATGCTGGCTAAACACTTAGGTCTTTGGAGTACTTTGAGTATACTGGAATTGTTCCACATCTATAGTCTTAGAGTGAGTAACTATATGTGAACTACATGGCATATGTACTTTTCTAGATTTTTTTCTGTTAACCCCTGTTTAGGGAATTCTTATGAAGATTCCTAAGTCTAATTGACAGAATTCACTGTTTCATTCCTGCTTGGCACTCTACAGATCTGTGCATCTGCCAGTGACAACCTGAATTCTTCAGTGGCATTGCCTTTCTTATGTGGCTAATGGTCAGCATTCACCATTAAAATCTGTAATGCAACTTCCTCCTTCTTTCAAGGTTAGAAAATAACAGCAGAAAAATTCATAGCTGTCTGGATACACTGCCATAGCCACAGATCCTGATCCTGCCCTTTTTTCCAATTAGCAAAATGTTTCCTTGGGAACTAAATTACTATTCCCCATTCATCCATCTGCCTCCTTCCTCCTTGCAATGCAGGGAAGGTATAAAACGTATTTTGCAAACAATTTGTAGAGATATCATAAAGAAGTTGCCCAGTTTTTCCAAACCTGGCATTTAAAAGGGCTACTGATTTTCTTTCCTTTGTAAAAACTTAAACATACCTTAACAGAACAACTTCCAAAAACTGTTCATCATTTCCACATACTATCTGACAGATTTTACATATGGCTTTTAACTGTTCATGAGCCCAATTAATTTGTCTAGCTCCCTGGATTATGAAAGACCCTCAGAATGATAGAAAACCTTCCTCTTCCTGTTAAACTGAGAGCAGTCAAATTTTTACACCCTCTGCACATGCCCACAGAAGTCTTTTTGCATCAAGGATTGCTTTATCACACATTTGTTTTCTTTATTTTGTTCTACAAAAACCTTCACTTTTGTCTTTCTTGTACCACGAGAGTCAAAACTTCCTACGTTGTTGTGCTATTAGTTTTGTATGGTAACATAATGGGGAAATAGAATCTGTTTCTTAAAAATTTCATAGAAGTATAGCACAATGTAGAAAACTGAGAAAATTTATGAGGGGAAAAAAATCACTTATAACCCTACCACTATGTAAATCGTTCTTAGTATTTTCATGTATCCTTTCCAGTATTTTTTCTGTACATTACTGCAAATAATCACACTGTGGATTCATTTCTGTGTCCTGAGTTTTCCAGTTACTACAATCTATGCATTTTCCGTGGTATTACTACATAATGTTTCTATCCATTCTCCTGATTAACTTCCTCCCATTCTGCAGATCTCAATTCAAGGTTACATCTTTAGTGATACCTATCTTGATATCTCAGTCTATGTAAGGCTGCCTTGTTATTTGCTTTCATAGAACCATGTTCCTTTCCTACAGAGCACTAACTATGGTGTAATTCTTTCTTTTTTTAATTTTTTGGCTGTGCCACACCCAGCATACAGAATGTGGGACCTTAACTGCCAATCAGGGCTTGAACCCATGTCCCCTGCAGTGGAAACTCAGTCTTAACCACTCCATAGTATAATTATGTCATCTGTTTCCCATGAGACTATAAGCTCCAAGACAACCAAACCCATGTCTGTCTACTGTCTATGAGGAGGTATAAAACCTACAGAAATTCCTGAAATGTAGCAGATACCCACATCCAACAAATATTTATTGACATGCCACTGTGTGCCAACAAATATAATATGTTGAATAAGTAATCTTCATTTTCAATGGTCACCTGACAATTGTCTGATATATACTATCACATATTATCTAACCAATCCCTATTGATGGACATTTAGATTTTTCCAAAGTGTCACCATTATTAATAATGCCTTACTGAGTATCTTTGTCTGCATAACATTTTCAATATCTACAATTATTTCCCTAGAACTGTTTCCCAGGATCAGCTGAATCAAAAGGCAAATATACTCTTGTGGCACTTAACACATATTTCCAAATGTTTTCCGATTTATGTTGCCACAAGCAATAAATCAGTGTAGCAGTACCCTTTTTTAATGTTTTTGTTACGTTATTAATAGATACAAGATACTCTATTGTTTTAATTTACACTTGTAGTTGTAGGTTGAATGTTTTTCTTATGTTTATTATCTGCATTTCTTTACTCAATTGTAACAGTCCCTTTTCTAATAATATTATGATGATATCACAAGGATACGCAACACTAGTGCAATAAACATACAGATGTTATTTAAAAATTAATTTGAAAATATGAATACACCTTTAGTTACCTAAATCAATAAATGAATCTGCATTTTCCATGACAATTTTATTTTTTCTTGTTTGTTCAGTCACTAAGTCATATCTGACTCTTTGTGATCCCAAGGACAGGCTTCCTCAAATTCATGGCCATTGAGTCAGTGATTAGCTGCAAGGTATAGAAAACCCAAAATAACTGCATCATAGTAGAAGTTGACTTCTCTCCCAGGCAAGTGGCCTAGAGCTGTACGGCACTCGACAGACCCTGGCTCGTTCCATATAGATCTACTCCGTGTGTCCTCTACCTGACAGCCCAAGAGGGCAGCATCTCTGTTCCAGGCGGCAGACAGACGAAGGGATGAAGAAGAGGCAAATGGCTTATGCCACTTAATATCTCTTCAGAATGTTTTCCAGAAGTTGCCACGAGGTATTTCTATTTATAACCCATAGGCAAGAGCTTAAGTCACAGAAATATAGACTCTATTTGGGGTAGTCAAATGCTCAATTAAAATTCTATTTCTACTAGTGGTTGCCAATGGGGGGGAGGAGGAGGGGAGAGGGTTGGATTGAGAGTTTGGGATTAGCAAATGCAAACTGGTATATGTATAGAATAGATACACAACAAAGTCCTACTGTACACCACAGAGAACTATATTCAATATCCTTGATAAACCATATGGAAAAGAATATGAAAACAATTATATATGTGTAAAACTGAGTCATTTTGTACAGCAATAACTAATATTGTAATTCAGCTATATTTCAATACAAATAATTTTGCAAATCCCATCTCTGTTGAAAAAGATAAAACACTGAAGAACTACAACTAGCTTCTGCCACAGTAATGTGATACAGTTCAAATAACAGATAATTTACAGATGTTCATTTTTATATATTACAAATCTCATCAACTCTAACTAGAGCTTCTGGCAGATGCAATCATGACCAGTTGACCAAAAAAAGGATCAGATCTCATCACAAGTTTATTCTGCTTGTTTTAAAGGGCCCTGCAGCAGCTAGACTTCTTTGAGTCCTCTTAACATGTGCATAAAATAGTCACAGAATCAGGCTGCAAACAATGGACCAAATATGTCATCTCACAAATCCAGCCACTGTCTATTTCAACTTTTTTCTTTTCCCTTATGATATATTATTTTCTGTTGAGACAATTAGAAAACTCAAAAATTGACTTATTCTCATTTATTGAACATCTACTATATATCAAGCTAATAGGTAATTAGCAAAAAGAAAAAAGATGTGAAAAAAACTACAAATAGAATAACGAGATTTAAATTAAATTGCTTACAGCAACATGGATTTGAAAATCATACAAATGGGAAAGATATAGTTAAAGCATCAGATAGCAAAAGTCACTCTTGAAATTGTAAAAAAAAAAAAAATTAACAAACAAAAATACTATAAATAAAACACTAGCAGCTCTTACATGTTTTTATCTCATGTGTATTGTATATACTACCTCCTGATAGTACAGAGGGTCCTTCTTTTTCTTAATAATATTCAGCAAACTAGCATTCAGTTAGGACTGCTAATGGACCGATGCAAATGACCTCTCTCAAAAATGGGTGTTGCACTACAAGCACTTCTCAAATGCTACCCTTACTTTAAGGTGGCTCTGTTGGTGTGACTAAGCCAAAAAAGCAACATATTTTCACTGCCATAGACGCATATTAGTATATGCCTTTTGGTTAAGCTTGTTCTTATTTGGTTTCACCTTGCAATCCTATTGCAAATTATAATGTAAAAATTTTAGACATTTGATGTTGTACATATCCTACCTCTTGAGAGGAAAAAAAACATTGCCTGGCTACAGGAAAGAAACATCTTGATAGGGTAAGATATTTGAGCCAGTATTCTTCCTGTATAATTACTGTAAATCAGTGAAAGGGAAAAAAATGAATGGTAATTATAGTTCTGAAGAACAAATGGGGGTAACTGTACATTACCCTATAGGATTCTCAGTTCTAGTGAACTGTGATATCCTGAAAAGCCCCCAGATGGCATTATAGCCTTGTTTTTCCTAAGTCATTTGTTTTCATATGGCACAGATCAGAAACAAACAAGAAATTCCCTTTACTCCTATGATAAAGGTGGATATGAAAAATACAATTTTCTTAATCTGTGCACTTCTTCACCTTGAGGAGGTTCTCTTAATTCTGAAGTAGTTATGAATTTGATTTTTGTTTTGATTAAGAGAAAGCATTTTTCAAATAAAACAGTTCATAAACCAAAACTTCCAGAAAGAGCAAAATGTAAATTTTTCAGAGATACTATTTTAATCTCTAAAATCCAATAATGTTTAAATAAATATATATGTACAGAATAAATTCAATCTTAAATGAATAATCTCAGTGAGAAAGAGAACTTTATCAGCACTGTCACTAATTCTATGTGATTGCTGAAAAATTGTTAATTTTCTTAAACTCAGTTTCTCTTCAAAGCAAGACCACTCATTTTTCTTAAACTGGAAACACCTTTGAGATCTCTAGTAAAATGCTAGGAGTAGTGTGAATAGCACGTTTCCAGCTAATACTAAATAATGGAATTTGTGTATTCAATAAATGTAATGTTGGGCATGAGACCAATGTAATTCAAGAGTAAATTACTGCATGAATACTAAATTGAAAATAATTTTTATTAAAATGTGCTGCCCAGTTATTTACACTGAGAAAGATAAACTTGTTTAAGTTGCATTTCTATGTGCCTGAATACATAAGCTTTTAACACTACAACCTTCTGGAAGTTATTCTGAAAGTAGGTAACACAAAATTTATCAAACTATATTTGACAACAAACATCATCATCAATTCTACAGTATCACTTTCTAAGGACATTAATTTTTATATATATTTATTTACTAAATAATCAATGTAATAATCAAGTTGAAGATTTAGGTTGCAATTTAATTTCAATGTTCTTTCCAAATTTAATCTACCCACAGCTGTATCAAACTGTCTGTAATTTCAAATATCACGTCACTTATCTGTGGAATCTAAAAAAATAAATGCAAATGAATTTACTTACAAAACAGAAACAGTCTCCCAGACATAAAAAACAAACTTATGGTTACCAAAGGAGAAAGGAATGGGAGGGATAAATTAGGAATTGGGGATTATCAGGTACACTTTATTACATATAAAATAAGCAACAAAGACCTGCTAGGAGCACCAGGAACTATATTCAATATCTTGGAATAACCTATACCAGAAAAAATGTGGAAAAGGATATTTATTTATACATACATACATATATATATATATGACTTCCTCTGGTGGCTCAGACAGTAAAGAATCTGCCTGCAATGCAGAAGACTCGAGTTCAATCCCCTGGAGAAAGGAATGGCTACTTCCTCCAGTATTCTTGCCTGGGAGAATTCCACAGACAGGGGAGCCTGGCAAGCTAAAGTCCATGGTGTTGCAAAGAGCTGGACATGACTGAGCAACTAACACACACATACCTATTTATATATATAAAAGTCACTTTGCTGTACACCTAAAACACTGGAAATGAACTATATTTCAATAAAAAAAATTACCTCTAACTTAATGTATTATGAAATTCAAACAAAATTTTATGTATTGAGAATTATTTAAGATTCAACTTGAAAATAGATTCCTATGAAAATATAACAGATTTTAAAATTTTTTCTAAAGCAATATTGATAGAAACAGTCTAGTCTGCATCTAGATTAGGTAATTTAAAAGACTTTTTAATCTTTAATTTTCATGTTTATGTGAATTTGCATTTTTATGTTAAATGTAAAGCCCATGTCAAAGTTTTTCCAATTCTAGGCATGCACTTAAATTTTTTTCACAACTATACTTAAAAATTTCATGGTAACAAAAAGCATGAAATCTTTTCTGCCATCTAACACACACCGATACACAGAAGAAAGCTATTTTTTAAAATTCCAGAAGTTTACTTAAGATGCTGATTATTCACAGCCAATATTAAAGAACATCATTCTTTCAGTGTAATATACTTCAATATGCATTCAATATTTCAGTTGCTCAGTCCTGTCCAACTCTCTGCAACCCCATGAATCGCAGCACGCCAGGCCTCCCTGTCCATCACCAACTCCCAGAGTTCACTCAAATTCACGTCCATCGAGTCGGTGATGCCATCCAGCCATCTCAGCCTCTGCCGTCCCCTTCTCCTCCTGCCCCCAATCCCTCCCAGCATCAGAGTCTTTTCCAATGAGTCCTCTTCACATCAGGTGGCCAAAGTACTGGAGTTTCAGCTTTAGCATCATTCTTTCCAAAGAACATCCAGGACTGATCTCCTTTAGAATGGACGGGTTGGATCTCCTTGAAGTCCAAGGGACTCTCAAGACTTCTCCAACGCCACAATTCAAAAGCATCAATTCTTTGGTGCTCAGCTTTCTTCGCAGTCCAACTTTCACATCCATACATGACCACTCGAAAAGCCATAGCCTTGACTAGACGGACCTTTGTTCGCAAAGTAATATCTCTGCTTTTGAATATGCTACTTAGGTTGGTCATAACTTTCCTTCCAAGAAGTAAGCATCTCTTAGTTTCATGGCTGCAATCACCATCTGCAGTGATTTTGGAACCCCCAAAAATAAAGTCTGACACTGTTTCCACTGTTTCCCCATCTATTTGCCATGAAGTGATGGGACCAGATGCCATGATCTTAGTTTTCTGAATGCTGAGCTTTAAGCCAACTTTTTCGCTCTCCTCTTTCACTTTCATCAAGAGGCTCTTTAGCTCCTCTTCCCTTTCTGCCATAAGGGTGGGGTCATCTGCGTATCTCGTATCATCAACATGCATTACCAGGACATTAACATTTTGGGTTTTTTGTAAGCTAAAGAAAAATGACTTTAAAAATTTAGGTCTCTAAATTGCTTTCCTTTAAATCAAGTACAGTGTTGCTTTCAGAGGCCCTATGCATAGCCTCACGGGAAAAAACTGCATAATTAGAAAACTAACAGATAAGAAAACAAGGATAATTATCTATCTTTCCCTTTTGGTGTAAGACCACTCTCTGGGTTCCAGGCCCATTTGATTAAATAAATTTAGATTTGTTAAATTAGAAACCACAGTTATAACTTGAAAAAATATTTAAGAATAAATGTGCTTAAATACTATCTTTGTCATCTCATTAGATACATTATTCTAGAGTCCAAATGATTCTATGATAGAATTGACAATGGCACTTTTGTCTGAAGATCTTTAACTGCTCTTCCAGCATTAACCCGTTAATTTTCACACTTTCTCTGTGAGACAGTCATATATTTAGCTTAATTTTCCACATGAAAAAGTCAAATCTCCAGAAATGAATTTCCTAAAAATCATACATGCAATGCAAAAAGATGAAACTGAGCTCAAAACCCAGAAACTCAACTGAATAAGCAGAAAGTGTTTCAAACACTAATACACACAGAATGATTTTACAAAATGGCAGAGTAGAAGGACCTACATGCATCTTCTCCTAAAAGAATTCCAAATTGCAACTAGCTGCTGAACAATCATCGGCAGGAGAATGTTCAATCTCACCAAAAAAAGATACCTCTGTCCAAGGGCAGAGCAGAAGCCCCAACAAGATGGTAGGAGGGGTGAAATCATGTTTAGAATCAAACCCCATACCCACTAGAAACGCTCGGAGGGCTCAAACAAAACCTTGTGCACACCAAGAACCAGGGACCCCACAGGAGACTAAGCCAGACCTGCCTCTGAGTGTTTGGGTGTCTTCTGCAGAAGCATGGACCAGCAGTGGCCTGCTGCGGAGACGGGATTCTGGGAGTGGCAAACTTGCGAGGCATGGCGTGAGACATAAGTCCTCTTGGAGGAGGTGGCCATTAGCCCCACTGTAGAGCTGCTGAGCAGACGACCCACAAACTGGAGAACAATTATACCAAACAAGTTTTCACACTGTAGCAAAAGTTCTAGGGCCCACAACAGATTTGCCAACCTGGAAATCCAGCAAAGGGGCTGAGAACCCCCCAGGGAACTTGACGTTGAAGGCCAGTGGGATATGATTACAGAATTTTCATAGGACTGGGGAAACAGACACTTGGAGGGCACAAACAAAACCTTGTGCATACCAGGACCCAGAAGAAAGGAGCAGTGACCACACAAGAGACTGAGCCAGACTTGCCTACGAGTGTCCAGGAGTCTCCAGTGGAGGTGTGGGTCAGCAGTGGCCTGCTGCCGGCTTGGGGCACTGAATAAAACCGTCCTGGGAGCTGCAGCATGCTGTCTCAAGGCCTTTTGAAGGCAGTCCCTATTACAGCCATTATCCCACTATAGTTTGGCCTCAGGATAAAATACAGGGAGGGAACACAGCCCAGCCCATCAGCAGAAAACTCAGTTCAGTTCAGTTGTTCAGTTGTGTCAGACTCTTTACAACTCCATGGACTGCAGCACTTCAGGCTTCCCTGTCCATCACCAACACCCAGAACTTACTCAAACTCATGTCCATTGAGTCGGTGATATCATCCAACCATCTCATCCTCTGTCGCCCCCTTCTCCTCTTGCCCTCAATCTTTCCCAGCATCAAGTTCTTATCCAACGAGTTAGTTCTTTTCATCAGGTGGCCAAAGTATTGGAGCTTCAGCATCAGTCCTTCCAATAACTATTCTGGACTGATTTCCTTTAGGATAAACTGGTTGGATCTCCTTGTAGTCCAAGGGACTCTCAAGAGTCTTCTCCAACACCATCATTCAAAGCATCAATTCTCTGGCACTCAGCTTTCTTTATGGTCCATCTCTCACATCCATACCTGACTACTGGAAAAACTATCGATGGACCTTTGTCAGTTAAGTAATGTCTCTACTTTTTGATATGCTGTCTAGCTTTGTCACAGTTTTTCTTCCAAGGAGCAAGTGTCTTTTAATTTCATGGTTTCAGTCATGATCTGCATGGAGCCCAAGAAAATAAAGTCTGTCATTGTTTCCCCATCTATTTGCCTGAAGTGATGGGACCAGATGCCATGATCTTAGTTTTTTGAATGTTGAGTTTTAAGCCAGCTTTCTCACTCTCCTCTTTCAATTCCATCAAGAGGCTCTTTAGTTCCTCTTCGCTTTCTGCCGTAAGGGTGATGTCATCTGCATATCTGAGGTTATTGATATTTCTCCCGGCAATCTTGATTCCAGCTTGTGCTTCATCCAGCCAGGCATTTCACATGATGTACTCTGCATATAAGTTAAATAAGCAAGGTGACAATATACAGCCTTGACGTACTCCTTTCCCAATTTAGAACCAGTGCATTGTTCCATGTCTGTTTCTAACTGTTGCTTCTTGACCTGCATACAGAGGTCCACAGATCCACTGGAGAAGGGACTGGCAAACTACTTCAGTATTCTTGCTTTGAGAACCCTATGAACAACATGAAAAGACAAAAAGATATGACACTGAAAGATGAACTCCCTGGGTCTGTAGGTGCCCAATATGCTACTGGAGAACAGCAAAGAAACAGCTCCAGAAGGAATGAAGAGGCTGAGCCAAAGTGGAAACAGCACCCAGGTGTCAATGTGTCTGGCAGTGAAAGTAAAATTCCGATGCTGTAAACAGCAATATTACATGGGAACCTGGAATGTTAGTTCCATGAATCAAGGTAAATTGAAAGTGGTCAAACGGGAGATGGCAAGAGTGAACATCAACATTTTAGGAATCAGTGAACTAAAATAGACCGGAATGGACAAATTTAATTCAGATGACCATTAAATCTACTACTGTGGACAAGAATCTCTTAGAAAAAATGGTGTAGCCCTCACAGTCAACAAGAGTCCAAAATCCAGTACTTGGATGCAATCTCAAAAACAAGAGAATGATCTCTGTTCACTTCCAAGGCAAACCATTCAATATCACAGTAATCCAAGTCTATGCCCTGACCACTAAGGCCAAAGAAACTTAAGTGGAACTGTTCTATGAAGACCTAAAAGATCTTCCAAAACCAACACTAAAAAAAAGATGTCCTTTTCATCATAGGGGACTGGAATGCAAAAGTAAGAAGTCAAGAGACACCTGGAGTAAGAGGCAAGCTTAGCTTTGGAGTATAGAATGAAGCAGGGCAAAGACTGACAGAGTATTGCCAAGAAAACGCACTGGTCACAACACCCTCTTCCAACAACACAGAAGACTCTACACATGGACATCACCAGACGGTCAACACCAAAATCAGACTGATTATCTTCTGTGCAGTCAAAGATGGAGAAGCTCTATACAGTCAGCAAAAACAAGATGAGGAGCTGACTGTGGCTCAGATCATGAACTCCTTATTGCCAAACTCAGACTTAAACTGAATAAAGTAGGGAAAATCACTGGGTATGACGTAGTATGACCTAGTATGATTCAGGTATGACCTAAATCAAATCCCTTACGATTACACGATGGAAGTAACAAATAGATTCAAGGGATTAGATCTGATAGATAGGGTGCCTGAAGAACTATGGACTAGGGTTTGTAACATTGTACAGGAAGTAGTGAACAAGACCATCCCAAAGAAAAAGAAACGCAAAAAGGCAAAATGGTTATTTGAGGAGGCCTTACAAATAGCTGATTAAAAAAGAGACACGAAAAGAAAGGGAGAAAAGGAAAGATATACCCATCTGAATGCAGACTTCCAAAGACTAGCAGGGAGAGATAAGAAAGCCTTCCTCAGTGATCAGTGCAAAGACATTGAGGAAAACAACAGAATGGGAAAGACTAGAGATCTTTTCAAGAAAATCAGTGATACCAAGGGAACACTTCATGCAAAGATGGGCTCAATAAGGGACAGAAATGGTACAGATCTAACAGAAGCAGAAGATATTAAGAAAAATTGTATTCTTGCCACCTTGCCAATACAAGAATAGAAGAACTATACAAAAAAGACCTTAATGACCCAGATAACCATGATATTGTTATCACTCACCTGGAGCCAGGCATTCTGGAGTGCAAAATCAAGTGGGCATTACAAAGCACCACTATGAACAAAGCTAGTGAAGGTGATGGAATTCCAGCTGAACTATACCAAATCCTAAAAGATGATGTTCTGAAAGTACTGCACTCAATATGCCAGCAAATTTGGAAAACTCAGCAGTGGCCACAGGACTGGAAAAGGTCAGTTTTCGTTCCAATACCAAAGAAAAGCAATGCCGAAGAATGTTTAAATTAATGCATAATTGCACTCATTTCACACACTAGCAAAATAATGCTCAAAATTCTCCAAGCTAGGCTTCAACTACATGAACTGAGAACTTCTAGATGTTCAAGCTGGATTTAGAAAAGGCAGAGGAACCAGATATCAAATTGCCAACATCCGCTGGATCACAAAGAGAGCAAGGAATTCCAGAAAAACATCTACTTCTGCTTCACTGACTACAATAAAGCCTTTGACAGTGTGAATCACAACAAACTGTGGAAAATTCTGAAAGATATGGGAATACCAGACCACCTCACCTGCCTCCTGCAAAACCTCTGAGCAGGTTAAGAAGCAACAGTTAGAAATGGACATGGAACAATGGACTGGTTCCAAATTAGGAAAGAGTATGTCAAGGCTGTATACTGTTACCCTACTTATTTAAGTTATATGCAGAGTACATCATGCAAAGTGCTGGACTCGATAAAGCACAAGCTGGAATCAAGATTGCTGGGAGAAATATCAATAACCCCAGGTATGCAGATGACACCACCCTTATGGCAGAAAGTGAAGAGGAACTAAAGAGCTTCTTGATGAAGGTGAAAGAGGAGAATGAAAAAGCTGGCTTAAAACTCAACATTCAAAAACTAAGATCATGGCATCTGGTCCCATCATTTCAGGCAAATAGATGGGGAAACAATGGAAACAATGACAGACTATTTTCTTGAGCTAAAAAAATCACTGCAGATGGTGACTGCAGCCATGAAATTAAAAGATGCTTGCTCCTTGGAAGAAAAGCTATGACCAACCTGGACAGCATATTAAAAAGCAAAGACATTACTTTGCCAACAAAGGTCCAAATAGTCAAAGGTATGGTTTTTCCAGTAGTCATGTATGGTCCAGAGCTGGACCATAAAGAAGGCTGAGCACTGAAGAACTGATGCTTTGAACTGTGGTGTTGGAGAAGACTCTTGAGAGTCCCTTGGACTGCAAAGAAATCAAGTCAGTCAGTCCTAAAGGAAATCACTCCTGAATATTCACTGGAAGGACTGATGCTGAAGCTGAAGCTTCAGTACTTTGGCCACCTGATGTGAAGAGCTGACTCATTAGAAAAGATCCTGATGCTAGGAAAAATTGAGGGCAGGAGGAGAAGGGGATGACAGAAGATGAGATGGTTGGATGGCATCACCGACTCAATGGACATGAGTCTGAGCAATCTCCGGGAGATGGTGAAGGACAGGGAAGCCTGGTGTGCTGCAGTCCTGGGGTCACAAAGAGTCGGATATGACTGAGTGACTGAACAATAACAACACACAGAATACCCATCTCTATCACTAAATTTACTAGACATAATTGAGACTTTCATCATGTTCTCCTGCCCCTCTTCTCTGCTGCTGATCCACCCTGGAAATGAACTTCCTTCCACACCTGAAACCCATAAAGCTGAAGGTCAGTTTGTTCCCTCTTTCCAATAATTATGAAGTATGTTATTCTGTTAAATACTACTGCCTTAGGTAAGTGGGTTCAGACTATGTTTGGTACTATTTAACATAGTGACATCCAACCAGTCTTTTATTTTTTAAGGCAGACAACTTGGTTTGCTATTGAATCTGACAAACTTGGATATTAATGCAGTTCTGACACTAATCATGAATTTAAACACCTTACTTGCTCTTTGCACTCTGAGATTACTCCTTGACCCTCAGTTTCTTCATCTGTGATATGGAAATAGTTCTGTTTCTTCACAAGTTTGTTAATATAATCACATAAGATTATACAAATATAGAGATTATATAAAGTACCTGAAACACTGCTGTAATTTCATTTAAAACCCAGTTCAGTTTAGTTCAGTTCAGTCGCGCAGTCGTGTCTGACTCTCTGCGACCCCATGAATCACAGCACGCCAGGCCTCCCTGTCCATCACCAATTCCCAGAGTTCACTCAAACTCACATCCATCGAGTCGGTGACGCCATCCAGCCATCTCATCCTCTGTCATCCCCTTTTCCTCTTGCCCCCAATCCCTCCCAGCATCAGAGTCTTTTCCAATGAGTCAGCTCTTTGCATGAGGTGGCCAAAGTACTGGAGTTTCAGCTTTAGCATCATTCTTTCCAAAGAAATCCCAGGGCTGATCTCCTTCAGAATGGACTGGTTGGATCTCCTTGCAGTCCAAGGGACCCTCAAGAGTCTTCTCCAACACCACAGTTCAAAAGCATCAATTCTTCGGCACTCAGCTTTCTTCACAGTCCAACTCTCACATCCATACATGACCACAGGAAAACCCATAGCCTTGACTAGACGGACCTTTGTTGGCAAAGTAATGTCTCTGCTTTTGAATATACTATCTAGGTTGGTCATAACTTTTCTTCCAAGGAGTAAGCGTCTTTTAATATCATGGCTGCAATCACCATCTGTAGTGATTTTTGAGCCCCCAAAAATAAAGTCTGACACTGTTTCCATTGTTTCCCCATCTATTTCCCATGAAGTGATGTAGTTCTCAGGAAAATTAAACATAGAGAATCATTTTGACTAAAATCCTTGTTTGGGCATATATACTAGGAAGTATAAACATTAATAAAGGAAACTAAAGAGGATTCAAATAAATGGAAAGATTTCCCATGCTTTTGGACTGGAAGAATTAATGTTGTTAAAACATCAATACTATCCAAAGTAATCTGCACATTTAATGTGATCCTTATCAAATTACCTATGGTATTCTGCACAGAACTAAAACAAATAATCTAAAAATGTATATGGAACCATAAAATACCCAGAACTGCCAAAGCAATCCTGGAAATAAAAGAGAAAAAAGCAGAAACCCCAACTATCCCAGACTTCAGACAATACTACAAAGGTACAGTAATTAAAAGTGTGGTACTGGTGTAAAAACAGACATTCCAGAATCACTGGAACAGAACAGAAAGCCCAGGAATAAACCCACACATCTATGGTCACTTAATTTTCAACAAAGGAGGCAAGAACATAAAATGGGGAAAAGAACTGCCTCTTCATCAAGTGGTGCTGGAAGTTGGACAGCTGCATGTAAATCAGTTAAGCCAGAACACACCCACACACTATAAACACAAAATGAACAAAAAATAAACTCAAAATGGCTTAACAATTCAAACATAAGACATGATACCATAAAACTCCTGAAAGAGAACATAGGCAAGACATTCTGATATAAATCATACCCATGTCTTCTTAGGTCAGTCTCCCAAGCCAACAGAAATAAGAATAAGCAAATAGGACCTAATCAAACTCAAAAGTTTTTGCACAGCAAAGAAAACCACAGATAAAACGAAGACAACCTATGGAATGGGAGAAAATTTTTGGAAACAATGTGACTGACAGGGCTTAATTTTTAAAATATATAAACAGCCCACCTGGCTCAAAATCAAAAAAAGAAACAACCCAACCAAAAAAATGAGTAGAAGACCTAAACAGACATTTCTCCAAAGAAGACATACAGATGGCCAACAAACAGATGAAAAGACGCTCAACATCACTCATTACTGGAGAAATGCAAATCAAAACTACAACAAGATGTGGCCTCACACAGTCAGAATGGCCATCATCAAAAAATCTACAACAAATGCCGGAGACAATGTGAATAAAAGGGAACTCTCTTGCACTGTTGGTGGGAATGTAAATGGATACGATCACTATGAAGAACCAGTATGGAGATTTCTTTAAAAACTAGGAATAAAACTACCTTCCTACTACTGAGCATATACCCTGAGAAAATCGTAACTGAAAAAGTACCCCAATGTTCACTGCAGCACTATTTACAACAGCCAGAACGTGGAAGCAACCTAGATGTCCACTGACAGATGAATGGATAAAGAAGTAGCAGTATGTATTTATAATGGAATATTACTTAGCCATAAAAAGGAACAAATTTGAGTCAGCTGAAGTGAGGTAGAGGAACCTAGAGCCTGTTATACAGAGTGAATTAACTTAGAAAGAAAAAAAATTTGTGTATTAATGCACATATATGAAATCTAGAAAAATGGTACTGGTCAATCTATTTGCAGGGCAGGAACAGAGATGCACATGCAGAGAATGGACTTGTGGCCACAGCAGGGCAAGGGGAGGGTGGGACCACTTGAGAGAGAAGCATTAACAGACATACATGACCATGTGTGAAACAGATAGCTAGGGAAGCTGCTGTATACCAGGGTGCTCAGCCTGGTGCTCTGTGAGGGCCTAGAAGGATGGGAGGAAGGTTCATGAGGGAGGGGATATATGTATACTTAATGACTGATTCATAGTGTTGTACAGCAGAAACCAACACAACATTGTAAAGCAATTATCTTCCAAGTAAAAATGAATTTTAAACATTTTTAGATGGGCAGAAGACCTAAATAGACATTTCTCCAAAGAATACATACAGATTGCCAATAGACATATGAAAAGATGCTCAACATAACTAATTATTAGAGAAATGCAAAGCAAAATCAAAATGAAGTACCACCTCATACCAGTCACAATGGCCATCATCAAAGTCTACAAATAGTAAATGTTGGAGAAGGTATGGGAAAAAAGGGAACCTTCCTACACTGTTTCTGGGAATATAAGTTGGTGCAGCCATTGTGGAAAAAGAGTATGTAGGTTCCTCAGAAAACTAAAAACAGAATTACCACATAATCTAGCAATTCCACTCCTGGACATATATTCAGACAAAACTATAATTCAAAAAGATACAAGCACCTCTATGTTCACAGAAGCACTTTTCACAATTGCCAAGATATGGAAACAACCTAGGCGTCCACTTACAGATGAATGGATAAAGAAGACGTGGCACGTATATACAATGGAATAGTCCTCAGCCATTTAAAGAAAGAACCATGCCATTTGCAGCACCATGGATGGAACTAGGGATTATCACACCAAGTGAAGTAAGTCAGAAATAGAAAGGCAAATACCATATACATCACTTTAAGGGTAACCTAAAATATGATACAAACAAACCTATCTACAAACAGAAACAGACCCACAGACATAGAAGCCAGACTTGCGTTTGCCAAGGGAAAGGGCGTGGGGGGATGGACTGGAAGTCTGAGGTTATTCCATGCAGAATGAATAAACAACAAGATCCTATATATAGCACAGGGAACTATATCCAACCTCCTTAGATAAACTGTAATGGAAAAGAATATTGTGTATATATATGTATGTACATACATACACATACCTGTATAACTGAATCAGTTTGCTATACAGCAGAAATTAATAGAACATTGTGAATTGACTATACTTCACTGAAAAAAAAGAGAGAGAAATTGTTCTTTCTGTCATGATACTTTACTAACTTGCTGTTGTTTAGTCACTAGCAGTGTCTGATTCTCTTGCAACCCCATGGACTGTAACCCACCAGTCTCCTCTGTCCATGGGATTTCCCAGGCAAGAATACTGGAGAAGGAAGCCTTTCCCTTCTCCAGGGGATCTTCCCAACCCAGGGATCGAACCAGGGTCTCCTGCATTGCATTCTTTACCAACTGAGCTAAGAGGGAAGCCCCTTAATTCCCTGACCAGGGAACAAATTCACACCCCCTGCACTGCAAGGTGATTCCTAACCATTGGACCATCAGGGAAGTCCCAACGTGAGGCTTTTGATCATCATGTTTTAGCACTATTCATGTGAATATTCACATATTTCTCTGAAGAAACACTAACCTATTTGTTTATATCTTCTGTGCTGCCCCCAAAGACTATTATTGTATAAATAAATAGCAAATGTATGTTACTATTTTATACACTCTAAAAAATTCTAAATTCTGAAATTCATCTGGTACCAAAGATTCCAGATGAGGCACCATGGACCTTATAAGCAATAGGCCCTGGTCCTTCAGATCTTAAGACTTCAGCTTGATTCCTGGCTTGATTCCTGGCCTCACCTTCTAGATCAGTCACTTTGGATGAGTCAATTGATTCTTACCAAGTATGAGATACTTAGAAGAGTTATTTTCACAGAAGAATATCAACAGAACTTCAAGACCTGTAGGTGACTAAAACACTAAAGATGAAGTTAGGAGAAGTAGGCCTGAGATGTATTTGGTTTCACATCTGCTAGTATTTGAGGCAATGTGTGAAGATGCCCTCCAGGCAGATGTACACATAGACAAGTTCTACCAGATGGATGTTGCAGCAAGAGCTACAGAGTTGAGGAACACAGAACTGAAAAGTGGACTTTTGAGACAGCAGCTAGTTCCACAGAAAAAGTCTCAAGACCCTGCTTATTCTGGGCTGCATGAAGCACAAGCTGGCATCAAGATTGCCAGGAGAAATATCAATAACTTCAGATATGCAGATGACACCACCCTTATGGCAGAAAGTGAAGAACTAAAGAGCCTCTTGATGAAAAGTGAAAGAGGAGAGTGAAAAAGTTGCCTTAAAACTCAACATTCAGAAAACTAAGATCATGGCATCTGGTCTAATCACTTCATGGTAAACAGATGGGGAAACAGTGGAAACAGTGTCAGACTTTATTTTGGGGGGCTCCAAAATCACTGCAGATGGTGACTGCAGCCATGAAATTAAAAGACACTTGCTCCTTGGAAGAAAAGCTATGATCAACCTAGAGAGCATATTAAAAAGCAGAGACATTACTTTGCCAACAGAGGTCTGTCTAGTCAAAGCTATGGTTTTTCCAGTAGTCATGTATGGATGTGAGAGCTGGACTATAAAGAAAGCTGAGCACTGAAGAATTGATGCTTTTGAACTGTGGTGTTGGAGAAGACTCTTGAGAGTCCCTTGGACTGCAAAGAGACCCAACCAGTCAGAGATCAGGCCTGAATATTTATTGGCAGGACTGATGCTAAAGCTGAAACTCCAATACTTTGGTCACCTGATGTGAAGAACTGACTTATTGGAAAAAAACCCTGATGCTGGGAAAGATTGAGGGCAGGAGGAGAAGGGGACAACAGAGGATGAGATGGTTGGATGGCATCACCTACACGATGAACATGAGTGTGAGTAAACTCTAGGTGGTGGCGATGAACAGGGAGGCCTGGTATGCTGCAGTCCATGGGGTCACAAACAGTTGGACACGACTGAGTGACTGAACTGAACTGAGCAAAGGATAATCATTTTGACTAGAAGGAAGCCACTAGAGATTTTGAAAGTGTCATTTCAGTAAAGACTATAAAGGAAGGTGTGACGTCTGGTGAGGAAAT
Source organism: Capricornis sumatraensis (assembly GCF_032405125.1). Taxonomy (NCBI): domain Eukaryota; kingdom Metazoa; phylum Chordata; class Mammalia; order Artiodactyla; family Bovidae; genus Capricornis; species Capricornis sumatraensis. Next base: position 92,011,542 of record NC_091070.1, on the reverse strand, counting down.
AAAGGTAACAGTTCAGAGTCCTCATGTGAGAAAGAATATAAACAGCTGCAGTAGTCAGTTAAGAAAAGGAAAATTAGAAATGTAAATAACAGTAAATAACTCATGCATTTGAAAAATAAAATGGAATAACATTTTCTATTTTTTAGAATCATCTAAAAAACATTTCTCTCTTTAAACACAAATTTAACATTTATCAAGTACTTGAAAAGCATACTTCTACTTTATAACTTTAATGAGGAGAAACAACTAATTTCACAGATGTAGTAAAGGCAAAGGTTTAAGTCCTTTCTTCATTACTATTACCACTCCTACTTCCGTTCAGTTCAGTCGCTCAGTCATATCTGACTCTTTTCGATCCCATGAATCGCAGCACGCCAGGCCACCTTGTCCATCACCAGCTCCCGGAGTTCACTCAAACTCATGTCCATCAAGTCGGTGATGCCATACAACCATCTCATCCTCTGTCGTCCCCTTCTCCTCCAGCCCCCAATCCCTCCCAGCATCAGAGTCTTTTCCAATGAGTCAACTCTTTGCATGAGGTGGCCAAAGTATTGCAGTTTCAGCTTCAACATCAGTCCTTCCAATGAACACCCAGGACTGATCTCCTTTAGGATGGACTGGCTGGATCTCCTTGCAGTCCAAGCGACTCTCTAGAGTCTTCTCCAACACCACAGTTCAAAAGCATCAATTCTTCGGTGCTTAGCTTTCTTCACAGTCCAACTCTCACATCCATACATGACCACAGGAAAAACCATAGCCTTGACTAGAGAGGAGTTCCTCTTTCAGTATCCTATCATTTTGCCTTTTCATACTGTTCATGGGGTTCTCAAGGAAAGAATACTGAAGTGGTTTGCCATTCCCTTCTCCAGTGGACCGTATTCTGTCAGACTTCTCCACCATGACCGTCGGTCTTGGGTGGCCCCCACAGCATGGCTTAGTTTCACTGAGTTAGACAAGGCTGTGGTCTGTGTGATCAGATTGGCTAGTTTTTTAGTAAGCCTTTACTGATTACCTACTACATTCAGAAAGTTATGCTAGTGCCATGCTTATTACAGTGCCTAGCATCATTCAGTGCTCAATAACTTTTTTTCAAACCGCTAAATTAGGAATATTTAAATTTAGCTTCACTATAAGCTCTTTAGGCTTTCCAGGTGGCTGTGTGGTAAAGCACTTGTCTGCCAATGCAAAAGACACAGGAGATGTGGGTTGGACCCCTGAGTCAGGAAGTTCCCCTAGAGGAGAAAATGGCAAGCCACTCCAGTATTCTTGCCTGCAAAATCCCATGGACAGAGGAGCCTGGCAGGCTACAGTCCATGCAGTCACAAAAGAGTCAGACACAACTTAGCAACTAAACAACATAAGTACCAGGCTCTTTCTTGGTTCAACAGTCTTCTAAATGGTAAAAAAAAATAAAATAAAATAAAAAAAGATTTAAATATACCTGCATATATACCAAAAAAGAAAAAACAACTGACTATAAAGAATAAAGAGCAAACTACAGTTCAAAAAGAATTATGAACATTAAACATTGACTCCACTGGCTCATTAAGTGTCCAGTCATTTGAAACCTAAGAAAATAAGAGGGAAAAAAACACCTGAATGAACTAAGAATTTGAATTATGCAGTCCTTTTGTTAAAGAGTAACAAGGCACCTAGTTATCTGAGGAACTGACAACTTTTTCAAATTATTTGCTATTTCAAAAAGTATACATGCTATGATTTTCATAAATGTGTTTCCTTACACCAGCAGGGTGCCTGTACTGATACACAAGGGCAAAACCAGTTATTTCTAAAGAGAATATGAATATTTTAAAATAAATAATTCATTGTTCCATATTACTACTCTAGGGTTTTCATATAAGGTTTTCAAGGTTAATGCAATTGAGGCATTTTCTACCAAAATACCACAAAAAGAATAAAACGTTTACCCAGGAACTGGGGTAGGAAGGGCATTAATAGCCCAAAAGGCTCTGCACAATCTCATGATGTATCTTAGCATTGTGTTAGTTGAACATTCTACCTCACAATACACTCATGATCTTTAATGTAAAACAGTGCTCTAAATTATTTACGAATTACACTGTTGTGGTTCAGTCACTAAGTTGTGTCTGACTCTGCAACCCCACGGACCTCTGTCCTCCACTATCTCCTGGAGTTTGCTCAAGTTGAAATCCGCTGAGTCAGTGACACTATCTAACCATCTCATCCTTTGCTACCCTCTTTTCCTCTGGACTTTAATCTTGCCCAGAATCAGGGTCTTTTCCAATAAGACAGCTTTTCACATCAGGTGGCCAAAGTATTGGAGCTTCAGCTTTAACAACAGTCCTTTCAGTAAGTATTCAGGATTGATTTCCTTTAGGATTGACTGGTTTGCTCTTCTTGTAGTTCAAGAGATATTACATTTAAGGACATTACAATTCTTTAAATATTAGAATAAAATCAACCCGCAGGAAGATATACCACAAATCCAATGGCTTTCCAACTTACTGGCCTCTCAGCCTTTTTATAACTATAGCTATAGGAGTTTAGAAGGGGACAAGATGGTTGGATAGTATCACCGACTCAATGGACATGAGTTTTGAGCAAACTCAGGAGATGGTGGACAGGGAAGCCGCGCATGCTGCAGTCCATGTGGTCACAGAGAGTCGAACAAGACTTAGCGACTGAAAAATAATAGTTTAGGTAATGAGGGGAGAACATAATGTTTTCCGATCAAATGAATTTTGCAAAAGACAACACGCTGCTGTGGATTACTGGTAAGGATTGGGGTAAGGAGGTAACATAGAGATGAGTGGAACAATGGAAATGCACTCCATTGGGAAGAGCCAAAACTTTCTAAATTTAATAGTAAAGAAGCATTTATATTCTTTTCATTATGTTCCATGAAGTTAAATTAAATGCCACTGAAGTATTTCAGTTCGTTTTCATTCATTCATCTATTCCTTCATTCAACAAATATGTATTATCGCCCTTTACATGCCACACTGTGTCCCAGATACTCAAGATACAAAAACGAAATAGAAAATCCCTACCTTGAGAATCTCAGTCTTGGGGAAAGTAAACAGAGAAAGAGCTATAAAAATAATCTATACATAGTGAGCACAGAAAGACCAACTCTTCCTGGGGGAGTTGCACAAAAAAGGAAGCATCAAATTTTTAACAACAGAAGCTGAGGTGTTCTACTGACTTGGGGTTTAGGGAAGATCCAGATCTCTGGTCACTTAGCATTCCTCCTTCACCTTGAAGAAATTCCTTAAAACCACCAGAATTCTAAGGGCTCAACCTGAAACCTAGTATCTTGTATATATTCCCAATTCTAGTAAATAAAAAGTTCTTCCAACAAGCCCAGTAGAAACATAGCACACTGAGAACCACAGATGAACTGAAAAGGATTTTTGGCCAATGTCTCATCTTAGAAACAAAAACACCCTGAGGCCCAGACTGGTAAAGTACCCTGCCAAACAGGGTGGGACTCACTAGTAGCAGTTTGAAGCCAGTGCTCATCCCACTACAAAAATTGCCAGCTCTGTCTTTAGTACCCTCTGGTTTGTTCTCTAGCCACTAGTCATTTTTAACCCAGGTTCGATCCATGGGTTGGGAAGATCCCCTGGAGAAGGGAATGGCAACACTCTCCAGTATTCTTGCCTGGAGAATTCCAGGGACAGAGGAGCCTTGTGGACTACAGTTCATGAGGTCACAAAAAGTCAGACACGACTGAGCAACACAGAGACAGAGAGAGTCATTTTTAAAATCTTATATATAAAAATTTCATCCATCATGAAAACACTTAAACTTTTTTTGAAAATATTTGTATTTTTAATATTAAGATGATACAGTGCTTTTTCAGGAATGTATTTTTTCTTTAAAAAATTTATTATAATTTTCAAACATACATTAGAAAAAATAGTACAATTACTCTCATAAAACCTACTGATCAAATACAATATCTTTTAACATTTCGGGACACGTGCTTTACCTCTCCTTTTTTTCTTTTTATTTGTTACCACAAAATTCCAAACTCCTGACATTATATCTAAGTCATCTGAACCCCAAATACTTCTATGTTTATATCTGAAAAATAAGGATAATTTCTTACATAACTGTAATATGGTCATATCTACAGAATTAACAATGATTCCTTAATAACATCTAATAGCCAATCAATATTTAAATTTCCTTATCTCAAAAAATGTCTTTTTACAGTTATTCTGCTTAAAATATTTATTTCTACTTTACTACAAAACAGTATTCCACATTTGTGACCCAATCAAAAAATGGGCCAAAGAACTAAATAAACATTTCTCCAGAGAAGACATACAGATGGCTAACAAACACATGAAAAGATGCTCAACATCACTCATTATCAGAGAAATTCAAATCAAGACCACAATGAGGTACCATTTCACACCAGTCAGAATGGCTGCGATCCAAGAGTCTACAAGCAATAAATGCTGGAGAGAGTGTGGAGAAAAGGGAACCCTCTTACACTGTTGGTAGGAATGCAAACTAGTACAGCCACTATGGAGAACAGTGTGGAGATTCCTTAAAAAAATGGAAATAGAACTGCCTTGTGACCCAGCAATCCCACTGCTGGGCATACACACCGAGGAAACCAGAATTGAAAGAGACACGTGTACCCCAATGTTCATCGCAGCACTGTTTATCATAGCCAGGACATGGAAGCAACCTAGATGTCCATCAGCAGATGAATGGATGAGAAAGCTGTGGTACATATACACAATGGAGTATTACTCAGCCATTAAAAAGAATACATTTGAATCAGTTCTAATGAGGTGGATGAAGCTGGAGCCGATTATACAGAGTGAAGTAAGCCAGAAAGAAAAACATCAATACAGTATCCTAACACATATATATGGAATTTAGAAAGATGGTAATGATAACCCTGTATGCGAGACAGCAAAAGAGACACAGATGTATGGAACAGACTTTTGGACTCTGAGGGAGAGGGAAAGGATGGGATGATTTGGGAGAATGGCATTGAAACATGTATACTATCATGTAAGAAACGAATCGCCAGTCTAGGTTCCATACAGGATACAGGATGCTTGGGGCTGGTGCACTGGGATGACCCAGAGAGATGATATGGGGAGGGTTGTGGGAAGGGGGTTCAGGATTGGGAACTCATGTACACCCATGAAGGATTCATGTCAATGTATGGCAAAACCAATACAGTATTGTAAAGTAAAAAAAAAAATAATAATAATAATAAAGAGAAAAAAAATCAGTATTACACATTTGAATTCAACAACCCTATTTCTCCTGCTTTTCACAAACTTATATTCTGAACTTGTACTTTACTCACAAGGGTCTTATACATAGGTCATTAACTTCAGGTACCACCTCCCCAACCCTTATCCCAGTCTCAATATATTTTTAATACTTCAATAATTACTTCAGCTATCCTTCCTGCTTTTTCAGCCCACTACACATAAACTATGACTCTAGTTACTCTACTATTACTTTCTCTAGTCTATTAAAATTACAATAAAACTCCATCATAAAGGTCCTTTTAATATCATAGGTAAAATTACATTTCAGATATATATATCGATGGCACAGTGTGAGTCATATAACTATAACTCAATAAACCCAGATTTTCCCTACCTGTCAAGGCAAAAAATAAAGACTGAGTTGCTTACATCTGTATACCTGATATGATTCCTTTCTTGGTCATATTTTCAAATGCATATATAACATTTTCTAAAATTGAGCATGTGTGTAGCAAAACAAATCTCAACAAATTCCAAAGAACTGAAGTCATACAGAGTATGACTGAAATCATACAGAGATGTTCTCTGACCACACTGCAGCTAAGCTAAATGTCAATATTTTAAAAAATAACTTGAAAATTCCCAAGTACCTGGGTGGTGGAACAAATTTACCTCTGGAAAAAGAGGCAAGGGAACCCAAATCAGAGACCTAAAGTGAATGGATCAAAATGCCCCATTACTCACTCACCACTTCATTTCTGGAAGCAGCTCCAACAACTCTGGACCCAAGTAAGTCCCAGTAATTTTAGACAACTGGCCCAGTGGTGTCCTAAAAGGAAGATTCTGGACTTCTGCCTAGTAATGCTAAGGAATATATACGAGGAGTCAAGTAATTAAAGAAATAGAAAAGATATAACCACATTTGTATTTCTGGCTGGAGAAGTAGGTCTTTCAGGTTAGATCTAGTTCATTAACAATCCAAGATTTTAAAATATGCTGCTCAGGTAGAGGATGTGAATTCAGATTCTAATTTAGAACTTCCTAGTTCTATGGTTCCCATTTCAAATACATTATACATTAAACACATAAGGTAAGGATGTGGAGAGTTGTCTGAGGAGGAGGCCTTACAAATAGCTGAGAAAAGAGGAAAGAAGAAAACGAAAGATATAAGCATCTGAATGCAGACTTCCAAAGAATAGCAAGGAGAGATAAGAAAGCCTTCCTCAGTGAACAATACAAAGAAATAGAGGAAAACAATAGAATGGGAAAGACTAACGATCTCTTCAAGAAAATTAGAGATACCAAGGAAACATTTCATGCAAAGATGGGAACAATAAAGGAAAAAATGGTATGGACCTAACAAAAGCGGAAGATATTAAGAAAAGGTGGCAAGAATACATAGAAGAACTATACAAAAAAATATTTCAATGACCCAGATAACCACATTTGTATTTCTGGCTGGAGAAATACAAATACATACAAATATGATGGTGTGATCACTCACCTAGAGCCACACATCTTGGAGTGCGAAGTCAAGTGGGCTATAGGAAGCATCACTATGAACAAAGCTAGTGGAGGTGATGGAATTCCAGCTGAGTTATTTCAAATCCTCAAAGATGATGCTGTTAAAATGTTGCATTCAATATGCCAGCAAATTTGGAAAACTCAGCAATGGCCACAGGACTGGAAAAGGTCAGTTTTCATTCTAATCCCAAAGAAGGGCAATGCCAAAGCATCAATTTTTCGGTGCTCAACCTTCTTTCGGAGAAGGCAATAGCAACCCACTTCAGTACTCTTGCCTGGGAAATCCCATGGATGGAGGAGCCTGGTAGACTACAGTCCGTGGGGTCGCAAAGAGTCGGACATGACTGAGCAACTTCACTTTCACTTTTCACTTTCATGCATTGGAGAAGGAAATGGCAACCCACTCCAGTACTCTTGCCTGGAGAATCTCAGGGACGGGGGAGCCTGGTGGGCTGCCGTCTATGAGGTCGCACAGAGTAGGAAACGACTGACGTGACTTAGCAGCAGCAGCAGCCTTCTTTATGGTCCAACTCTCACATCCATACATGACCACTGGAAAAACCATAGCTTTGACTAGACGGACCTTTCTCGGCAAAGTAATGTCTCTGCTTTTTAATAAGTTGTCTAGGTTGGTCATAACTTTTCCTCCAAGGAGCAAGCATCTTTTAATTTCATGGCTGCAGTCACCATCTGGAGTGATTTTGTAGACCCCCAAAACTAAAGCCTCTATTTCCATTCTTTCCCCATCTATTTACCATGAAGTGATGGGACCAGATGCCATGATCTTAGTTTTCTTAATGTTGAGATTTTTTTTTTATGATTCCAAATTATTTCCATATCCTGAAATTATGGCATAATAATAGTATTTAAGAATATCTTTATCTTTTTTTCTTCTTCTTTCCTTGATATTTTATTTTTATTAATGAATTTATTCCAACTTTTTCACTCTCCTCTTTCACTTTCATCAAGAGGCTAATTCTTCTTCACTTTCTGCCATAAGGGTGGTGTCATCTGCATATCTGAGGTTATTGATATTTCTCCCAGCAATCTTGATTTCAGCTTGTGCTTCCAGCCTGGCATTTCACATGATATACTCTGCATATAAGTTAAGTAAGCAAGGTGACAATATACAGCTTTGACACACTCCTTTCCCAATTTGGAACCAGTCCGTTGTTCCATGACCAGTTCTAACTGTTGCTTCTTGACCTGCATACAGGTTCCGCAGGAGGCAGGTAAGGTGGTCTGGTACTCCCATCTCTTGAAGAATTTTCCACAGTTTATTGTGATCCACACAGTCAACGGCCTTTTTTAGCATAGTCAATGAACCAGAATTAGATGTTTTCTGGAATTCTCTTGCTTTTTCTATGACCTATGAACTGTGGTGTTGGAGAAAATTCTTGAGAGGCCCTTGGATTGCTAGGAGATCAAACCAGTGAATCCTAAAGGAAATCAACCCTGAATATTCATTGTCATGACTGATGCTGAAGCTCCAATACTTTGGCCACCTGATGCAAACAGTCTGCTCATTAGAAAAGACCCTGATGCTGGAAAAGATTGAAGGCAGGAGAAGGGGATGATAGAGGATGAGATGGTTGGACAGCATCAGCAACTCGATGGACATGAGTTTGAGCAAACTCTGGGAGATGGCGAAGCACAGGAAGCCTGGTGTGCTATACAGTCCATGGGGTCACAAAGAGTTGGACACGACTAAGTGACTGAACAACAACAAGAAGGATGTGAAGAAGTATAAAGCATAGGTCCTGCCCCAGGGATCAAAGTCTAAAAACAATAAATGATGGACAGTGGTGGTGGCGGTAATGGCGTTCAGTGTCTTTACTCCCCCAGACAAAAGGGAATGTTTTTACTATACTTATAAAATATGCACAAATTAAGATAAAATCATTTTGTAGTTATATTAGATGAGTCTCTGAAGACAGTAATTAAAATTAAACTTTATCTGGGACTTTAACAATTTAGGGCAAATATCAGAGCTATTCATGGATCCAGTGGTTTGAATTTGCTGTTTTTGTTTTTGTTTTTTTAGAGAGTCATGATTAGTTTTAGATGGATAAACTCTTGAGTCTGGTCATTCCTATCTTGCTAAACTTCCTTTGGTCTCAGTTGGAGCCAACCAAGAGCTGCCCCTCTTCTGTTCCCTGCTCACTGTAGTGAGGAATTTTATCTCTTAATTGTTGGGGACCAGATTCTCCTCCTCCACCTTCCCCTTTTGCACAGGACACTTCATGCATGTGAAACATGCATGGAAGTGGGGAGAAAGGTGCTATACTCATGCAAAGGGTGGTTATTATTATTGATGTTTCTCATAAACACTGAGATTTAGAATGTCAAAAGTAATATCAGACCCTAAGGTAACAACAAAGCTTTTTTCTCTTTGAAATCTATTGCATTATGTTTGCTTTGATGTCAGTTATATGTCTGCAATGTGTAAACACCTCCATGTAGGCAGAGCTCAGAGGCAGGGATGACTAGTCCAGAGGGCTAATAACAAAGACTTTATCTTCTGCCACATCCCATCAGTCAAGTAGTTCTCACAGTGGTTACCCAAGTCACAAAAATACTAGGAAGTTCAACTTCATAAATGACAAGAAAAGGAAAAAAGTTAGCCTAGCTTCAACAGTTTGTCCTAGACTCACATAAAGTGTCTTTGTTAATTTGTCTAGTTTTTACCAGTCACAAGACCAAATAGTCTCTGCTTTTGGATTAGAGTATTATGCTATAGGCCTCAATATCAGAAATCTAAACTATGAAAATGAGAATAAATGAAGCCTCCATGCTAGGATTTGCATGCTCAGGCCATGTAAGACCGACTTAGTTCTCCTGAGAAATGGGCCAGTGAGTATGTTTTTGGTTTCACCTGCCCTCATAAGGATAAATAAGTTCACAGTCAAAGCTTTCGTCCAAGGATTTCACCATCACAATGAACCTGGATCATCGAGATCTGAGCCAGAAAAAGTTGAAGGTGATTAGTCTATTGGTCTCCCACTCCATGGAATATACTAAAGAATGACATGCTGTTTTGTTGGCTCAGTGCAAATATCCTCATCTACTATATACACATATAAGATTATGCTAGCATAAGAGGAAAATTATATATAGGGCTTAGGTTCAAAAAGGCAAGCCCTTTCACAAGTGTCCTGATGATTAATCCAGTCTTTTCATTTCAGCATTTATTGAGAGCCTATTATCTGTGTACCCTTTTGTACTAGGTACCAATGATAACACTATAAATACCTTCCTTGCCCTCAAAGAGCTTAGAAAGTAATGAGAGAGAGATGTAAATGAAGCAAAATGAAATAATGACTCCAAAAGATGCATAAGCAAGTGAAAAAAAATTATGAAATTTACATGGGGATACCAGAGAAGTTTCCATGGAAAATATAGCAGTTGAACTAAAAATAACATTTCTGAAGTCAGAGAAGGGAAGAAAAAGGGGATTATAAACAAAGTCAAAAAAGCTTAAGAGTTACATAGTTCAGAATTATATTTTAAAAGAGAAAGAAAGAACATTGGACTTTAAATCCGAAGATTAAGGCTTTAGTTCCTGCCTCATCTCTGACTCTCTACAGAAGCTGAGTTGATAAGAAAAATATAATCCTATACCTATTAGATATACTCTATTAGGGTATACCTAATAAAGGAGCTATTCGAAATCTTTAATATCCTGTATGGACACTGATCAATCAAAATGAATGTCAGCTATAATAATCAGTATAGATATTGTGTTGAATACCAACCAATCTTATCTACATCTTTTTTTCTTTCTGTCATCCTCCTCTAGAATGTAGGTTCTATGACAGCAACCACTGTCAATCACTGTATTCTAAAAATGTACCAGGGAATTGTTTTAAGCAGCTATGGGAAGACATGAAGACACAGAAATGATCATCAAGAAGGAAGACATTTATACTTGCAGATCCCTAAAACAGAAGAGTTTCTAAAATACACCAGTAATAATAATAGCAGCAACAATAACAATGATAATACTCAGAACATCCTCAGAAACCCAATTTAGATCCAAGAAGACTCTAAAACGGTACCTAACAACCCTTCAGAAAGAATATTTATGATAGTCTAATTTTCTCCTCCCAGGAAGAAAACAAGAGTAGGTTCTTTTCTTCTACATAACTAGGCCTTTTCACAGAGAATGCAGTTCACAAGCTAAAAGATAGGTAAAAAATGAACAACCTGGAAGACTGTCTCTTCAGTTCAGTTCAGTTACTCAGTCATGTCCGACTCTTTGTTACCCCATGGACTGCAGCACACCAGGCCTCCCTGTCCATCACCAACTCCCTGAGTTTACTTAAACTCATGTTCATTGAGTCGGTGATGCCATCCAACCATCTCATCCTTTGTCATCCCGTTCTCCCACCTTCAATCTTTCCCAGCATCAGGGTCTTTTCCAATAAGTCAGTTCTTCACATCAGGTGGCCAAAGTATTATAGTTTCAGCTTCAGCATCAGTCCTTCCAATGAATATTCAGGGCTGATTTCCTTTAGGATGGACTGGTTGGATCTCCTTGCAGTCCAAGGGACTCTCAAGAGTCTTCTCCAACACCACATTTCAAAAGCATCAGTTCTGGAGGCGATCCTAAGACGGTGGAGGAATAGGACGGGGAAACCACTTTCTCCCTCACATATTCATCAAAAGAACATTTCAACGCTGAGTAAACTTCACAAAACAACTTCTGAATGCTGGCAGAGGACATCAGGCACCCAGAAAAGCAGATCATTGTCTTCAAAAGCAGGTAGGAAAAAATATAAAAGATGGAAAAAAGAGACAAAAGAGGTAGGGAGGGAGCTCCGTCCCAGGAAGGGAGTCTCAAAAAAAGAGAAGTTTCCAAACACCAGGAAACACTCTCTCTGCCGAGTCTGTGGCAAGCCTTGGAAGCACAGAGGGCAACATAACAGGGAGGAAAAATAAATAAATAATTAAAAGCAACAGATTACGAGCCCAACGGTAACCCCCCCCCAGCGGAGAAGCAGCATAGATGCCTGCATCCACCACTAGTAAGCAGAGGCTGGGCAGGGAGGCGCGGGCTGCAGTGCTTATTAAGAATTGGGCCGTAATGCCCCAAGCGTAACCAAAGCGAACTAACTTGGGCTAGCAAACCAGACTATGGGATAGCTACCACGCAAAAAGCTCTAACATAAGACACCGCCAGGACCATGCACAGAACAAAGGACGTAACAGAATTAGCCGGCTGCAGATCATCCCCCTCCGGTGACAGGCAGCCAGAGCCGGAAGGGCCGGAAGGGGGCAATTGCACCCCCAGAGAAACATTAACTTCCAAACTGCAAGCAAGCTTCTTTGCTAACTAAGACTTCTTGGGGTTCTGGACAGTCACCATCTGCCTAAGAAGGGGCGCCAGTTGTACACCCAGAAAACTGAGCAGCAGGGACCGGGAAGGTGATAAGTCGCAGCGACCGCGCTCGCCAAACACCCGAGCTGCTCGGACCTGGGAAGGGGACAAAACGCAGGCCCAACAGAGTCTGCGCCTCTGAGGACTACCTGAGTGCCCAAGCCTGAGCAGCTTAGACCAGGGAGATGCATGCAACCCAGGGCCAGCCTCAGACGGTTCCCAGCGGAGCAACCTAGAGCCTGAGCAGTGTGCGCAGTGAGCGGGGGCAGGCCCAGCGTGGCTGAGACACTGAGAGCATACATCAGTGTTGTTTGCAGCATCCCTCCCTCCCCACAGTACGACTGAACAAGTGAGCCTTAAAAAAAAAAAAAAAAGTGTCTACCACCGTCCCCCTTGTGTCAGGGCGGAATCAGACACTGAAGAGACCAGCAAACAGAAGAAGCTAAAACAGAGGGAACCAGCTTGGAAGTATAGATCTTAAGAAATATAAGCCAGACCAAGGAACTATCCGAAAATGAACTGACCCCACACTGCCCACAACACCACCAGAGAAAGTCCCAGATATACCTTTACCATTTTTACAATCATTCTTTTTTTTGTTTTGGTTTTTTCTTTTTTCTTTTTTTTTTTTTTATCTTAACACTTTTTAATTTTTAAGTTCTTAAAGCAAACGCCACATATATATTTTTTGTGGTTGTTTTTTTTTTAATAATTCTTATGATTTTTTTTTCTTTCTTCTTCTTCTTCTTTTAATATTGTATTTTTGAAAATCCAACCTCTACTCTAGATTTTTAATCTGCTTTTTGGTATTTGTTATCAATTTTGTACCTTTAAAAACCCAATCTTCAGTACCCATTTTTACTTGAGAGCAAGATTACTGGCTTGACCACTCTCGCCTCCTTTGGACTATCCTTTTTCTCCACCAGGTTGTCTCTGTCTCCTCCCTCCCCCTTCTCTTCTCTGCCCAACTCTGTGAATCTCTGTGTGTTCCAGATGGTGGAGAACACTTAGGAAACTGGTCACTGGCAGGATTTGTCTCTCTCCTTTTCATTTCCCTCTTTTACCCTCCTGGCCACCTCTGTGTCCTTCCTCCCTCTCCTCTTCTCTGTATAATTCCATGAATATCTCTGGTCCAGACAGTGGAGCGCACATAAGGAAGTGACTACTGGCTAGCTTGCTCTCTCCTCTTCTGATCCCACCTCATCTCATTCCAGTCACCTCTAACTCCCCTCTCCCTCTTCTCTTCTCCATGTAACTCAATGAACCTCTCTGGGTGTCCCTCAATGTGGAGAAACTTTTCATCTCTAACCTAAATGCTTTGTCATCGGTGCTGAATAGATGGAGAAGTCTTGAGGCTACTGTAAAAATAAAACTGAAAACCAGAAGCAGGAGGCTTAAGTCCAAATCCTGAGAACATGAGAGAACTCCTGACTCCAGGGAACATTAATCAATAGGAGCTCATCAAATGCTTCCATACCTACACGGAAACCAAGCACCACCCAAGGGCCAACAAGTTCCAGAGCAAGACATACCACGCAAATTCTCCAGCAACACAGGAACACACCCCTGAGCTTCAATACACAGGCAGCTCAAGTTACTCCAAAACCACTGACATCTCATAACTCATTACTGGACACTTCATTGCACTCCAGAGAAGAAACCCAGCTCCACCCACCAGAACTCTGACACAAGCTTCCCTAACCAAGAAACCTTGACAAGCCACTGATACAACCCCATCCACAGCGAGGAAACTCCATAATAAAGGGAATTCCACAAACTGCCAGAATACAGAATGGCCACCCCAAACGCAGTAATATAACCAAGATGAAGAGACAGAGGAATACCCAGAAGGTAAAGGAACAGGATAAATGCCCACCAGACCAAACAAAAGAGGAAGAGGTAGGGAATCTACCTGAGAAAGAATTCCGAATAATAATAGTGAAAATGATCCAAAATCTTGAAATAAAAATGGAATCACAGATAAATAGTCTGGAGACAAGGATTGAGAAGATGCAAGAAAGGTCTAACAAGGACCTAGAAGAAATAAAAAAGAGTCAATATATAATGAATAACGCAATAAATGAGATCAGAAACACTCTGGAGGCAACAAATAGTAGAATAACAGAGGCAGAAGATAGGATTAATGAAATAGAAGATAGAATGGTAGAAATAAATGAATCAGAGAGGAAAAAAGAAAAATGAATTAAAAGAAATGAGGACAATCTCAGAGACCTCCAGGACAATATGAAATGCTCCAACATTCAAATTACAAGAGTCCAAAAAGAAGAAGACAAACAGAAAGACCATGAGAAAATACTTGAGGAGATAATAGTTGAAAACTTCCCTAAAATGGGGAAGGAAATAATCACCCAAGTCCAAGAAACCCAGAGAGTCCCAAACAGGATAAACCCAAGGCGAAACACCCCAAGACACATATTAATCAAATTAACAAATATCAAACATAAAGAACAAATATTAAAAGCAGCAAGGGAAAAACAACAAATAATACACAAGGGGATTCCCATAAGGATAACAGCTGATCTTTCAATAGAAACTCTTCAGGCCAGGAGGGAACGGCAAGACACACTTAAAGTGATGAAAGAAAATAACCTACAGCCCAGATCACTGTACCCAGCAAGGATCTCATTCAAATATGAAGGAGAAATCAAAAGCTTTCCAGACAAGCAAAAGCTAACAGAATTCAGCACCACCAAATCAGCTTTCCAACAAATGCTAAAGGATATTCTCTAGACAGGAAACACAAAAAGGGTGTATAAACTTGAACCCAAAACAATAAAGTAAATGGCAATGGGATCATACTTATCAATAATTACCTTAAACGTAAATGGGTTGAATGCCCCAACCAAAAGACAAAGACTGGCTGAATGGATACAAAAACAAGACCCCTATATATGCTGGACCCACCTCAAAACAAGTGACATATACAGACTGAAAGTGAAGGGATGGAAAAAGATATTCCATGCAAATAGAGACCAAAAGAAAGCAGGAGTAGCTATACTCATATCAGATAAAATAGACTTTAAAACAAAGGCTGTGAAAAGAGACAAAGAAGGCCACTACATAATGATCAAAGGATCAATCCAAGATATAACAATTATAAATATATATGCACCCACATAGGAGAACCTATCTCACCCCATAGGAGAACCACAATATGTAAGACAAATGCTAACAAGTATGAAAGGGGAAATTAACAATAACACAATAATAGTGGGAGACTTTAATACCCCACTCACACCTATGGACAGATCAACTAAACAGAAAATTAACAAAGAAACACAGACTTTAAATGATACAACAGACCAGTTGAACCTAATTGATATCTATATGACATTTCACCCTAAAACAATGAATTTCACCTTTTTCTCAAGTGCTCACAAAACCTTCTCCAGGACAGATCACGTCCTGGGCCATAAATCTAGCCTTGATAAATTCAAAAAGACTGAAATCATTCCAAGCATCTTTTCTGACCATAATGCATTAAGATAGATCTCAATTATAGCAGAAAAACTATTAAAAATTCCAATATATGAAGGCTGAACAACACACTTCTGAATAACCAACAAATCACAGAAGAAATAAAAAAAGAAATCAAAATATGCATAGAAACAAATGAAAATGAAAACACAACAACCCAAAACCTGTGGGACACTATAAAAGCAGTGCTAAGGGGAAAGTTCATAGCAATACAGGCATACCTCAAGAAACAAGAAAAAAGTCAAATAAATAACCTAACTCTACACCTAAAGCAACTAGAAAAGGAAGAAATGAAGAACCCCAGGGTTAGTAGAAGGAAAGAAATCTTAAAAATTAGGGCAGAAATAAATGCAAAAGAAACAAAAGAGACCATAGCAAAAATCAACAAAGCAAAAAACTGGTTCTTTGAAAGGATAAATAAAATTGACAAACCGTTAGCCAGACTCATCAAGAAACAAAGGGAGAAAAATCAAATCAATAAAATTAGAAATGAAAATGGAGAGATCACAACAGACAACACAGAAATACAAAGGATCATAAGAGATTACTATCAGCAATTATATGCCAATAAAATGGACAATGTGGAAGAAATGGACAAATTCTTAGAAAAGTACAACTTTCCAAAACTGAATCAGGAAGAAATAGAAAATCTTAAGACCCATCACAAGCACGGAAATCGAAACTGTAATCAGAAATCTTCCAGCAAACAAAAGCCCAGGTCCAGACGGCTTCACAGCTGAATTCTATCAAAAATTTCAAGAAGAGCTAACACCTATCCTACTCAAACTCTTCCAGAAAATTGCAGAGGAAGGTAAACTTCCAAACGCATTCTAAAAGGCCACCATCACCCTAACACCAAAACCTGACAGATGCCACAAAAAAAGAAAACTACAGGCCAATATCACTGATGAACATAGATGCAAAAATCCTTAACAAAATTCTGGCAATCAGAATCCAACAACACATTAAAAAGATCATATACCATGACCAAGTGGGCTTTATCCCAGGGATCCAAGGATTCTTCAATATCCACAAATCAATCAATGTAATATGCCACATTAACAAATTGAAAAATAAAAGCCATATGATTATCTCAATAGATGCAGAGAAAGCCTTTGACAAAATTCAACATCCATTTATGATAAAAACTCTCCAGAAAGCAGGAATAGAAGGAACATACCTCAACATAATAAAAGCTATATATGACAAACCCACAGCAAACATTATCCTCAATGGTGAAAAATTGAAAGCATTTCCCCTAAAGTCAGGAACAAGACAAGAGTGCCCACCTTCACTGCTACTATTCAACATAGTTCTGGAAGTTTTGGCCACAGCAACCAGAGCAGAAAAAGAAATAAAAGGAATCCAAATTGGAAAAGAAGAAGTAAAACTCTCACTGTTTGCAGATGACATGATCCTCTACATAGAAAACCCCAAAAACTCCACCAGAAAATTACTAGAGCTAATCAATGAATATAGTAAAGTTGCAGGATATAAAATCAACACACAGAAATCCCTTGCATTCCTATACACTAATAATGAGAAAGCAGAAAAAGAAATTAAGTAAACAATTCCATTCACCACTGCAACGAAAATAATAAAATACTTGGGAATATATCTACCTAAAGAAACTAAAGACCGATATATAGAAAACTATAAAACACTGATGAAAGAAATCAAAGAGGACACTAATAGATGGAGAAATATACCATATTCATGGATCGGAAGAATCATTATAGTGAACATGAGTATACTACCCAAAGAATCTACAGATTCAATGCAATCTCTATCAAGCTACCAGCAGTATTTTTCACAGAGCTAGAACAAGTAATTTCACAATTTGTATGGAAATACAAAAAACCTCGAATAGCCAAAGCAATCTAGAGAAAGAATGGAATTGGAGGAATCAACCTGCCTGACTTCAGGCTCTACTACAAAGCCACAGTCATCAAGGCAGTATGGTACTGGAACAAAGACAGAAATATAGATCAGTGGAACAAAACAGAAAGCCAGAGATAAATCTACACACCTATGGACACCTTATCTTCGACAAATGAGGCAAGAATATACAATGGATTAAAGACAATCTCTTCAACAAGTGGTGCTGGGAAAACTGGTCAACCACTTGTAAAAGAATGAAACTAGAACACTTTCTAACACCATTCACAAAAATAAACTCACAATGGATTAAAGATCTAAATGTAAGACCAGAAACTATAAAACTCCTAGAGGAGAACATAGGCAAAACACTCTGACATAAATCACAGCAGGATCCTCTATGATCCACCTCCCAGAATACTAGAAATGAAAGCAAAAATAAACAAATGGGATCTAATTAAAATTAAAAGCTTCTGCACAACAAAGGAAACTATAAGCGAGGTGAAAAGACAGCCCTTGGAATAGGAGAAAATAATAGCAAATGAAGCAACTGACAAACAGCTAATCTCAAAAATATACAAGCAACTTATGCAGCTCAATTCCAGAAAAATAAATGACCCAATCAAACAATGGGCCAAAGAACTAAACAGACATTTCTCCAAAGAAGACATACGGATGGCTAACAAACACATGAAAAGATGCTCAACATCACTCATTATCAGAGAAATGCAAATCAAGACCAGTCAGAATGGCTGCAATCCAAAAGTCTACAAGCAATAAATGCTGGAGAGGGTGTAGAGAAAAGGGAACCCTCTTACACTGTTGGTGGGAATGCAGACTAGTGCAGCCACTATGAAGAACAGTGTGGAGCTTCCTTAAAAAACTGCAAATAGAACTGCCTTGTGACCCAGCAATCCCACTGCTGGGCATACACACCGAGGAAACCAGAAATGAAAGAGACACGTGTACCCCAATGTTCATCGCAGCACTGTTTATCATAGCCAGGACATGGAAGCAACCTAGATGTCCATCAGCAGATGAATGGATGAGAAAGCTGTGGTACATATACACAACGGAGTATTACTCAGCCATTAAAAAGAATACATTTGAATCAGTTTTAATGAGGTGGATGAAACTGGAGCCGATTATACAGAGTGAAGTAAGCCAGAAAGAAGAACACCAATACAGTATACTAACACATGTATATGGAATTTAGAAAGATGGTAATGATAACCCTGTATGTGAGACAGCAAAAGAGACACAGATGTATAGAACAGTCTTTTGGACTCTGTGGGAGGAGAGGGTGGGATGATTTGGGAGAATGGCATCGAAACATGTATACTATCATGTAAGAAATGAACCGCTAGTCTAGGTTCGATACAGGATGCTTGGGGCTGGTGACCTGGGATGACCCAGAGAGATGATATGGGGAGGGAGGTGGGAGGGGGGTTCAGGGTTGGGAACTCATGTACACCTGTGGTGGATTCATGTCAATGTATGGCAAAACCAATACAGTATTGTAAAGTAAAACAAACAAACAAAAAAAACATCAATTCGTAGGTTCTCAGCTTTCTGTATAGTTGAACTCTCACATCCATACATGACCACTGGAAAAACCATAGCTTTGACTAAACGGACCTTTGTTGGCAAAGTAATGTCTCTGCTTTTCAATATCCTGTCTAGGTTGGTCACAGCTTTTCTTCCAAGGAGCAAGTGTCTTTTAATTTCATGGCTGCAGTCACCATCTGCAGTGATTTTGGAGCCCCCCAAAATAAAATCTGTCACTGGTTCCATTGTTTCCTCATCTGTTTAGCATGAAGTGATGGGACCAGATGCCATGATCTTCGTTTTCTGAATGTTGAGCTTTAAGCCAGCTTTTTCACTCTCCTCTTTCATTTTCATCAAGAGGCTTTTTAGTTCTTCTCCTCTTTCTGCCATAAGGGTGGTGTCATCTGCATATCTGAGGTTATTGGTATTTCTCCTGGCAATCTTGATGCCAGCTTGTGCTTTATTCAGCCTGGCATTTCACATGATGTACTCTGCATGTAAGTTAAATAAGCAGGGTGAAAATATACAGCCTTGATGTACTCCTTTCCTGATTTGGAACCAGTCTGTTGTTCTATGTGCAGTTCTAACTATTGCTTCCCGACCTGCATACAGATTTCTCAGGAGACAGGTCAGGTGATCTGGTATTCCCATCTCTATAAGAATTTTCCACAGTTTCTTGTGATCCACACAGTCAAAGACTTTGGCATAGTAAATAAAGCAGAAGTAGATATTTTTCTGGAAATCTCTCACTTTTTCAATGATCCAACGGATGTTGGCAATTTTTTCTTTGGTTCTTCTGCCTTTTCTAAATCCAGCTTGAACATCTGAAAGTTCATGGTTCACAGACTGTTGAAGCCTGGCTTGGAGAATTTTGAGCATTACTTTAATAGTGTGTGATATGAGTGCAATTGTGTGGCAGTTTCAACATTCTTTGGCATTGCCTGGAGAAGGGAATGGCAATCCACTTCACTATTCTTGCCTTGAGAACCCCATGAACAATATAAAAAGGCAAAAAGATAGGACATTAAAAGATGAACTCTCCAGGTCAGTAGGTGCCCAGTATGCTACTGGAGATCAGTGGAGTAATAACTCCAGAAAGAATGAAGAGACAGAACAGCATCCAGCTATGGATGTGACTGGTGATGGAAGTAAAGTCCAATGCTATAAAGAGCAATACTGTATAGGAACCTGGAATGTTAGATCCATGAATCAAGGCAAACTGGAAGTGGTCAAACAGGAGATGGCAAGAGTGAACATCGACATTTTAGGAATTAGCGAACTAAAATGGACTGAAATGGGTGAATTTAACTCAGATGACCATTATCTCTACTACTATGGGCAAGAATACCTTAGAAGAAACGGAGTAGCCATGATAGTCAACAAGAGTCCGAAATGCAGTACTTGGATGCAATCTCAAAAATGACAGAATCATCTCTGTTCATTTCCAAGGCAAACCATTCAATATCACTGTAATCCAAGTCTATGCCCCAACCAGTAATGCTGAAGAAGCTGAAGCTGACACCCAAAAAAGATGTCCTTTTCATTATAGGGGACTGGAATGCAAAAGTAGGAAGTCAAGAAATACCTGAAGTAACAGGCAAATTTGGCCTTGAAGTATAGAATGAAGCAGGGCAAAGGCTAATAGAGTCTTGCCAAGAGAATGCATTGCTCATAGCAAACACCCTCTTCCAACAACACAAGAGAAGACTGTCTCCTAGCCTCCATTAATGTGGTGAGGAGAAAAATGGGAAATTGCCCAGCTAAGAGGGAAATGGTTATGGTCTCTCGTCACTCCTGACAGCATTCTCCATCTAGAATCAAAAGAAAGAGGCGGCGGGTGGGAGGGAGGCGGGAGGGAAGGAGCAGGGGGCGGGGGAGGAGGGGAGAGGAGAGATGGTGCATGTCCAGCTGGAAGGGGTCCATGACATGAGTCTAGCTTTGGTCATTCTGTCGATATCTCTCAGCAGGTACAGCAGCAGCAGCACCAAGATCTCGAACTGGTCTTGTCGCCTCAAGCTGCCTCAAGGAAACGGGCAAAGAAACTCTTAAATCTCAACTCATAACTCTTAAATCTCAACTCATAACATTTAGAGGCCATGCTGTCTGGGTCCAAATAAGCCAATAATGCCTGTTAAATATCCTGCTAAGAGCTAACTGACACTCTGACACTTCCAACAGTTTTGAGTCTGTATTCAAACTGCTGCATTATAATCAAGTTCTATAAACCTGTCTCACATTTAAGGCCTATGTTGCTGCTGTTCAGTCGCTTGGTCATGTCCAACTCTCTGTGACCCAATGGACTGCAGCAAGCCAGGCTTCCCTGTCCTTCACCATCTCCTGGAGCTTGCTCACACTCATGTCCATTGAGTCGGTGATGCTATCCAACCATCTCATCCTCTGTCGCCCCCTTCTCCTCAAGGCAAATGGGCTTCAGCTAATGAAGGAGACAGCTTGACAACTACAAGGAAAAAATATTGTTACACCATGGCAGACGAAAAGGGAGTTGAAGTCCTGGAAAAAAATTGTTTCAAGACCTCTACTAGTAAAGTTCCTGAGGTTATCATTACAATAACAATATTTATAAACTTTTCGGTTATACTCTAAGGGTTATTACAGTAAACTTGAGGAATGCAGTATCTCAAGTTAACATCTCTATATGAGACATTTTTTAAAAATTTATTGAAGTGCAGTTAATTGACAATGTTTAATGTGTACAGAAAAATTATTCAGTTACACATAAATACACAGATCTAGTTATGTACTCTTTTCCGACTCTTTTCCATTAGAAGGTAAAAGATATTGAACATAGTTCCCTGTGCTAGACAGTTGGTCCTTGCTGGTTATCTATTTTATATATGGTAGTGTGTATCTGTTAATACCAAATTCCTAATTTATCCCTCTCTCACTTTCCGCTTTAGTAACCATAGTTTGATTTTTTGGTATCTGTGAGTCTATTTCTGTTTTGTAAATAAGTTCATTTGTATCATTTTTTTAGATTCCATATATAAGTGATATCATATGATATTTGTCTTCCTTCACTTAGTGAAGACTTACTTTGACTTACCTCACTTAGTATGATAACCTCTAGGTCCATCCATGTGGCTGCAAATGGCAGTATTTTGTTCTTTTTCATGGCTGAGTAATATTCCTTTGTATACTATGTATCCTACCTTCTTTATCCATTCATCTGTTGATGGACATTCAGGTGCTTCCACGTCTTGACTACTGTGAACAGTGCTGCTATGAACACTGGAGTGTGTATGTCTTTTCAAATTAAGAGTTTTCTCCAGATATACGCCCAGTAGAGGGATTATAGGATTATATGGTAACTCCATTTTCAGTTTTTTAAGGCACCTCCATACTGTTCTTCACACCAGCTGCACTAATTTACATTCCTACCACCTGTGTAGGAGGGTCCCCTTTTCTCTACATCCTCTCTAGCATTTATTATTTACAGACTTTGTCATGATGGTCATTCTGCTTGGTGTGAGATGATACCTCATTGTGGTTTTGATTTGTTTTCTCCAATTATTAGTGATGTTGAGTATCTTTTCATGTGACTGTCGGCCATCTGTATGTCTTTTAATAATTAAAGATTTCTATATTACCCAGAGATCCTACTTCTAAGAATGTTCTTACAAGAAATAAAAAAGGAGGGGGGAGTAAAAAACTCCTATCAGCAAAGTTCATGACCATCATATTTATAACAACAACAAAAAAAACTCGAAACACTGAAACCAATCTTAACCCTAACACCTAAAATAAAAATAATGTATCAATTCAATGGAATATAATCCAGCTATTATGACTCAGTAGTTCAGCTTCACATCATAACAATACAGTGATAATACAAAGAAAATGGCAACTTGATAGGACTGTTTGCAAGGAACATCTCATATTTTATGATGAAAAATTGTGTGGGATTTCCCTGATGGTCCAGTGGTTAAGATTCCAAGCTTCCACTGCAGGCAGCACAGGTTTGATCCCTAGTCAGGGAACTAAGATCCCACATGCCATGCAGTGGATCAAAAAAAAAAGGAGGAAAAATGGGAGAGTGATATCAAATGTTCTTATTTGGCTTAATAATTACTTTTGTGACTTCATCTATAGAGGATATCTCACTCCCACTCAATGTCAATATCACACACAGATGCTACTGCTGTTTAGTTGCTAAGTCGTGTCTGGGACTCTCTGTGACCCCACAGACTGTAGCCCGCCAGGCTCCCCTGTGCATGGGATTTTCTAGGCAAGAAGACTGGAGTGGGCTGCCATTTCCTCCTCCAGGAGATCTTCGTGACTCAGGGATCAAACCTGCATCTCCTGCATTGGCAAGTGGATTTCTTTACCACTGAGCTGCCAGGAAAGCCTCATCATCACACACAGATACTTTGGTTCAGAATTAACAAAGGGCAGGTAACTAAATAAACTATGTTAGGTACAGAAATGATTTTAAATCATTGTGAACACTATTAAGGATGACTAGAACCTTCACTGTAATTACCTTCAAAATAAATATGAACTTTAATTTCCAGAAGTATGGTGAACTAGTTACCCACCATAATGACCTGACTAATCTAATCTAAACATTAAAATTCTATGTGAAGTATTAAAACCTCCTTTTTAAAGGAATCAATGACCTTGTAAAATATTAAAGAATATTCAGAAGTCAAAAACTAAGTAAACGTGGGGATCAAGAGAGTAAATATGCCACTAAACCCTACTCTTCTTTTGGGAGCACAATCAGCCTTCCTATCTTCATGCTCACATCCACAGATCCAACCAAACTCTGATCAAAAATATTCAGGGGAAAAAATCCCAGGGAGTTCAAAAAACCAAAACTTGAATTTGCCAAATATCACAACTATTTACATAGTATTTACACTGTATTTCCAACTACTCATGTAGCATGTACATTGTATTAGCTATTATAAGTAATCTGGAGATGATTTAAAGTATACAGGAGAATGTGAGTAGGTTATAAGTAAATACTACACCATAGAATATAAGGGGCTTGAACATTCATTGATTTTGGTATCCTCAAGAGGGTCCTAAAACCAATTCCCTGAGGATATCAAAGGATAGTTCTATATGCCTAGTTAAATGACCTTGAGCTGAAATTTTCATGGCCTCCTAGGAGTTGAGAGAGAGAAGAAAAAGAGCAGGGCCTGCTCAAGGTATAATAAATGATTCCTCCAATAAAGATGAGACCACAAAGCACTACACTTCCTGTGTAAATATATCATATAAAATTAATCCCAACCCTCTTTCTCCATGCCTCCAAAGAAAACTGTAGGGAAAATCTCCCTACTTTAGTGCAGAATAAATGAAAAGTGGAAAAAAAAATTTTAATCCCAGGTACTAATATCTACAACAACTTTCTCATGGCATGCATCCTGAATTCATGCTACCTAGGTGGTAAGAAAAGCTTCAAACCAAGAAATGGGAGTGGTTCCAGACATACAACAGAAGCAAATATAAATCCTCTTTGCAGCAACCACCTTCAAGATAGACCTTAAGGAATTCCTAGTCTTCTAACAAATACCAACTCCCAGTCACCAAAATTCACAAAACACATAAGAAAACAAGGCAGTGTAAGAATCAGCAGATATAACCAATAGCAGTATCAACTGTATGAAAACTACAAATCAATATCAATCATAGAATATAAATATTTTAATATCTTTATGAAGTAGGAAATTAAAATGAGCAAAAAAACAAGAAAAAATAAGTTACAACTAAATATCTGAAAAATAAACAAATATATAATAATTGAAATTTCAAACTCAGTGAGTAAGTTCTATAGCAGATTAAAAAGAACTAAAAAGACAGATAGTGAGCAAGAGGATATATTTCAATAATCTGTCCAGAATGCTGCAGAATCACATGTCTAGATAAGGAAATAAAAATATAAAAGAAAGGTTAAGAGGCATAGAATATAGAGTGAGAAAAATCTTACATGTATGAAATCATAATGACGGTAGGATAAGTTACATTCAAAACTATATTCTTCAGTTCAGTTCACTCAGTCGTGTCCAACTCTCTGCAACCCCACGGACTGCAGCATGCCAGGCCTCCCTGTCCATCACCAACTCCTAGAGCTTGCTCTAAAACTCATGTCCATCGAACCAGTGATGCTATCCAACCATCTCATTCTCTGTCGCCCCCTTCTCCTCCCACCTTCAATCTTTCCCAGCATCAAGGTCTTTTCCAATGACTCAGTTCTTCTCATCAGGTGGCCAAAGTATTGGAGTTTCAGCTTCAGCATCAGTCCTGCCAATGAGTATTCAGGACTGATTTCCTTTAGGATGGACTGGTTGGATCTCCTTGCAGTCCAAGAGACTCTCAAGAGTCTTCTCCAACACCACAGTTCAAAAGCATCAATTCTTTGGTGCTCAGTTTTCTTTATGGTCCAACTCTCACATCCATACATGACCACTGGAAAAAACATAGCCTTGACTAGACAGACCTTTGTCAGCAAAGTAATGTCTCTGCATTTTAATATGCTATCTAGGTTGGTCATAGCTTTTCTTCCACGGAGCAAGCATCTTTTAATTTCATGGCTGCAGTCACCACCTGCAGTGACTTTGGAACCCAAGAAAGTAAAGTCTGACATTCTTTCCATTGTTTTCCCACCTATCTGCCATGAAGTGATGGGACCGAATGCCATGATTTTCATTTCTTGAATGTTGAGATTTAAGCCAGCTTTGTTTCACTCTCCTCTTCACTTTCATCAAGAGGCTACTGAGTTCCTCTTCGCTTTCTGCCATAAGGGGGGTATCAACTGTATGTCTGAGGTGACTGATATTTCTCCTGGCAATCAGCTTGTGCTTCATCCAGCCCAGCATTTTGCATGATATAATATGCATGTAAGTTAAATAAACAGGGTGACAGTATACAGCCTTGACGTACTCCTTTCCCAATTTGGAACCAATGTGTTGTTCCATATCTGGTTCTAACTGTTGCTTCTTGACCTGCATACAGATTTTTCAGGAGGCAGGTAAGGCGGTCTGGTATTCTCATCTCTTGAATAATTTTCCACAGTTTGTTGCGATCCATACTGTCAGAGGCTTGAGCATAGTCAATGAAGCAAAAGTAGATGGTTTTCTGGAATTCTCTTGCTTTTTCTAAGATCCAGTGGATGTTGGCAATTTGATATCTGGTTCCTCTGCTTTTTCTAAATCCAGCTTGAACATCTGCAAGGTCCCAATTCACGTATTGTTGAAGCCTTTCTTGGAGAATTTTGAGCATTACTTTGCTAGCGTGTGAGATGAGTGCAATTGTGTGTATTTTGAATGTTCTTTGCCATTTCCTTTCTTTGGGATTGGAATGAAAACTGACCTTTTCCAGTCCTGAGTCCTGTGGCCACTGCTGAGTTTTCCAAATTTGCTGGCATATTGAGTGCAGCACTTTTGCAGCATCATCTTTGAGGATTTTAAATAGCTCAACTGAAGTTCCATCACCCCCAATAGCTTTGTTCGTAGTGATGATTCCTAAGGCCCACTTGACTTTGGGCTCCAGTATGTCTGGCTCTAGGCAAGTGATCACACCATCGTGGTTATCTGGGTCACTGAGATCTGTTTTTGTACAGTTCTTTTGTGTATTCTTGCCTCCTCTTCTTAATATCTTCTGCTTCTCTTAGGTCTATACCATTTTTGTCCTTTATTGTGTCCATCTTTGCATGAAATGTTCCCTTCGTATCTCTAATTTTCTTGAAGACATCTCTAGTCTTTCCCATTCTATTGTTTTCCTCTATTTCTTTGCATTGATCACTGAGGAAGGCTTTCTTCAGATAGAGAAAAACATTCTTCAGATAGAGAAAAATAATCTCAAATGGAAGTCTTACATGCAAAGAAATTGGTAGATATGTGATTGAGTCAGCATCAATACTTATAAAACAGCAATATTAATGATTTTTGGAGTTAAGCAGAAAGAAAAAGTTATAATGCATAACAACAGCATATAAATCAAAGCATCCAAGCCAGGAGTGCTGTGAATAGAGTTAAAATAAGGACTCCGTATGTTTAAGAAGAGGGGTAAAAACAGTAATTATAATGTTAGATTTTGATAAGTTAGAATTCAAAAGCTAATTCTAGAGTGACCAAAATTAAAATAACAGAACATACAATTTCTAATTAATAGGGAGAGATTAAATGAGAAAAAAAATATGCAATAGATTCAAAGGAGGACAAGAAAGAAACGTAGACTGAGCTCAACCCAGTGCTCTGTGACAACCTCAAGGGGTGGGACAGGTAGGTCAGGAGGGAGGCTACATATGTATACCTGTGGCTGATTCATGCTGACGAATATGGTAAAGCAATTATTCTTCAATTAAAAAAAAAAGAAAAAACATTTTAAAAATATAGAAAAGGCAGGACAAATAAAAAATAACTTAAAAATTAAGATAAATATAAATAGTTATTTAAATAAATATGAAAGGACACATAAGGATCAATTATACAAACAATGAACATGCCAATACTGAAATTAAAACCACAATCAATTTATAATCACTTCAAGGAAAATTATATGCTTACATATATACTTAACATATGCTGATCTATATGCTGAAATTACAAAATACTGAATTTTAAAAAGTCAAAGAAAACTTGAGAGAGAAAGAATGTTCATCAGTTGGAAGACTAATCATTATAGTCAGCATGTAAAATCTCTCAAATTGGTCTATCAGTTCAGTTCAGTCACTCAGTCGTGTCCGACTCTTTGCAACCCCATGGACTGCAGCATGCCAGGCCTCCTTGTCCATCACCAACTCCCAGAGTTTACTCAAACTCATGTCCATTGAGTTGGTAATGCCATCCAACCATCTCATCTTCTGTTGTCCCCTTCTTCTCCTGCCTTCAATTTTTTCCAGCATCAGGGTCTTTTCAAATGAGTCACCTCTTCGCATCAGATGGCCAAAGTATTGGAGCTTCAGCTTCAGGATCAGTCCTTCCAATGAATATTCAGGACTGATTTCCTTTAGGATCAGTCTACAGTTTACTGAAATTCATACCAAAACACAAACAAGATTCTTTTCATAGCAAGATTATTCTAAACTCTATGGAAAGGCTCAGGTGCTAAAAGAACTAAAACAATCACGCCCAAAAAATAAAGAGAATGAAGATGTGGCAGAAAGTACTCTGTCTCTGCTGCCGCTGCTAAGTCGCTTCAGTCGTGTCCGACTCTGTGCGACCCCACAGACGGCAGCCCATCAGGCTCCCCCATCCCTGGGATTCTCCAGGCAAGAACACTGGAGTGGGTTGCCATTTCCTTCTCCCATGCATGAGAGTGAAAAGTGAAAGTGAAGTCGCTCAGTCATGTCCGACTCTTAGCAACCCCATGGACTGCAGCCTACCAGGCTCCTCCATCCATGGGATTTTCCAGGCAAGAGTACTGGAGTGGGGTGCCACTGCCTTCTCCACTCTGTCTCTACTAAGCCTTATTATATGGCAAAGTAATCAAGACAGTGTGATATAAGCAGAGAAAGAAATACATAAATACATAAATCAATGGAACAGAATAAAAGGCTCAGAAACAGACCCTCACAAATATGCCAAAGGAACAGAATAACAGGCTCACAAACAGACCCTTACAAATATGCCCTACTGACTTTTGACAGTGCAAAGTCAATTCAATAAAAGGATAGCCTTTCCAAAAAATTTGCCAGGACAATTGCACATCCATAGGCTAAAGAAAGGTAGAACCTCAGCCTAAGTTCCACATTATACAAAAGGTGGCTGAAAATGGATCACAGACTTCAATACAATAGAGTACCCCTCATAGTCAGCAAGAGTCCAAAATACAGTACTTGGGTGCGATCTCAAAAACAACAGAATGATCTCTGTTCATTTCAAAGGCAACTCATTCAAAATCACAGTAATCAAAGTCTATGCCCCAACCACCAAGGCCAAAGAAGCTGGGTTGAACAGTTCTATGATGACCTTCAAGACCTTCTAGAACTAACACTTTAAAAAAGATGTCCTTTTCATCATAGGGGACTGGAATACAAAAGTAGGAAGTCAAGAGACCTGGAAACAGGCAAGTTTGGCCTTGGAGTACAAAATGAAGCAGGGCAAAGGCTAACAGTTTTGCCAAGAGAACACTCTGGTCACAACAAACACCCTCTTTCAACAACACAAGAGCTACTCTACACATGGACACCACCAGTCAGTCAATCTCAAAATCGGATTGATTATATTCTTTCAGCTGAATATGGAGAGGCTCTATACAGTCAGCGAAAACAAGAAAGGGAGCTGACTGTGGCTCAGATCATGAACTCCTTATTGCAAAATTGAGACTCAGATTGAAAAAAGTAGGCAAAACCACTAGGCCATTCAGGTATGATCTAAATCAAATCACAGTGGAACTGACAAATAGATTCAAGGGACTAGAGATGATAGTCAGAGTGCCTGAAGAACTATGGACAGAGGTTCATAACACTGTATAGGAGGCAATGATGGGCCTCATGCAAAGATGGGCACAATAAAGGACAGAAACAGTTGGACCTAACAAAAACAGAAGATATTAACAAGAGGTGGCAAGAATACACAGACGAACTATACAGAAAAAGATCCTAATGACCCAGATAACCACAATGGTGTGATCACTCGCCTAGAGCCTAACCCTATGTCTATCCTGGAGTCTGAAGTCAAGTTGGCCTTAGGAATCATTACTGCAAACAAGCTAGTGGTGGTGATGGCATTCCAGTTGAGCTATTTCAAATTCTCAAAGACGATGCTGTGGAAGTGCTGCACTCTGTGCCAGCAAATGTGGAAAACTCAGCAGTGGCCACACGACTGGAAAAGGTCAGTTTTCATTCCAACCCCAAAGAAAGGCAATGCACAAGAATGTTCAAACTACCACACAACTGTACTTATCTCACACTTGCAACGTAATGTTCAAAATTCTCCAAGCTAGGCTACAACAGTACATGAACTGAGAACTTACAGATGTTCAAGCTGGATTTAGAAAAGGCA
This sequence comes from Capricornis sumatraensis, assembly GCF_032405125.1. NCBI lineage: Eukaryota > Metazoa > Chordata > Mammalia > Artiodactyla > Bovidae > Capricornis > Capricornis sumatraensis. The sequence continues at coordinate 91,981,510 of NC_091070.1, read as the reverse complement.
GAGGAACCAGATATCAAATCGCCAACATCCATTGCATCATAGTAAAAGCAAGAGAGTTCGAGAAAAACATCCACTTCTCCTTTATAGATTAAGCTTAAGTCCCTGACTGTGTGGATTGCAACAAACTGTGGAAAATTCCTCAAGAGATGACAATACCAGACCTTACCTGCCTCCTGAGAAATCTGTATGCAGAAGCAACAGTTAGAACTGGACATGGAACAACACATTGGTTCCAAATTGGGAAAGGAGTACAACAAGGCTGTATACTGTCACCCTGCTTATTTATGTACATCATGCGAAATGCTGGGCTGGATGAACCACAAGCTGAAATCAAGACTACCAGGAGCAATATCAATAACCTCAGATATGCAGATGACACCACCCTCATGGCAGAAAGCAAAGAGAAACTAAAGAGCCACTTGATGAAGGTGAAAGAGGAGAGTGAAAAATCTGACTTAAAACTCAACATTCAAAAACAAAGATCACGGCATCGGGTCCCATCACTTCATGGCAAATAGATGGGGAAACAGTGGAAAGAAAGACAGATTTCATTTTCTTGGGCTAAAATATCACTGCAGATGGTGACTGCAGCCATGAAATTAAAAGACATTTGCTCCTTGGAAGAAAAGCTATGGCTAACCTAGACAACATTTTAAAAAGCAGAGACATCACTTTGCCAGCAAAGATCCATCTAGTCAACACTATAGTTTTTCCAGTAGTCTTGTAAGGATATGAGCTGGACTATAAAGAAAGCTGAGTGCTGAAGAACTGATGCTTTTGAACTGTGGTGTAGGAGAAGACTCTTGAGAGTCCCTTGGACTGCAAGGAGATCAAAGCAGTCCATCGTAAAGGCAATCAGTCCTGAATATTCTTTGGAAGGACTGATGCTAAAAATGAAACTCCACTACTTTGGCCACCTAATGTGAAGAACTGACTCATTTGAAAAGGCCCTGATGCTGGGAAAGATTGAAGGCAGGAGCAGAAGGGGATGACAGAAGATGAAATGTTTGGATGGCATCTTTGACTCAATGGACATGAGTTAGAGCAAGCTCTGGGAGTTGGTGATGGACAGGGAAGCCTGGCGTGCTGCAGTCCTTGGGGTCACACCTGAGTGACTGAACTGAACTGAACCCTTATAGGAAAACATGTTAAGAAAAAATTATCAGAATCTGGGGCTAAACTAATGACTCTCAGACATAACACCAAATACACCATCCATTTTAAAAAACTGATAAATTGGGCCTACTGAAATTAGAAATTTTGCTCTATGAAAGCCAACATGAAAAATATGAAAAGACAAACCACAGGCCAAAAGAAACTATTTGCAAACCAAGTATCTAACAAAGGACAAGCATCTAGTCTATATAAAGCACTGTTAAAATTCAACAGTAAGAAACAAACTGTCCAGTTAGAAAATGAGCAAAAGATAACAGACATTTAACTGAAGAGGATATACAGATAAAAACTAAAAGTCTGAAAGTATGTCCATCATCACTGACATTAGAAAAATTTATATAACACCAAAATGAAATACTACTACATACATATCATAACAATTAATATTTTAAAAATGAACACCAAATGCTGGCAAGGATGCCGAGAAAATAGCACATGCATGTAAGACTGCTGAAAATGTGAAATGGTACAACCACTCTAGAAACAGTTTTTTCAAAAAAACTAAACATGGGACAATCGTGCAACCCACTAATTGGACTCCTGGACATTTATGCCACAAAAATGAACATTATTTTCACTCAATGATCTGAATGTAAATGTTTATAGCAGCATTTGCAATTGCTAGAAAACTGAAATCATTGAGTGAATGATTAAAGAAACTGTGATTTTTTTTTAATATAGCATGAAATATAACTAAGCAATCAAAATGAACAGACTATTGATATATACACAGCTTGGATGAGTCTCTAGAGAACTGTGTTGAATTTTAAAACGTCAATCCGAGAAAGACACAAAGTGTATGATTCCATTTATGTAAATTTTTTAAAATGACAAAATTTTAGAAATGGAGGACAGATTAATGATCACCAGATGGTAAAAAGTGACAAGAGGAGGGAGAAAGATGGTGAAGTTATAAAAGGTAAGAGGAAGGATCTTCGTGGTGTTGGAAATACTGAGTATCTTCTATAGTGATAGTGGGTACACAGCAGAACTTACACACACCAATACGATTAAAACGGAAAATTTGAATAAATCAGTGGCTAACATTAATCTCTTGGCTGTAATATTTTATCACAGTTTTGCAGAAGGTTATCATTGGGAGAAAATGGACAAAGTGTTTGCATGACCTCTCTGTATTATTTCTTACAACTGTATATGAATCTATAATTATCTAAAAAAAGATATTACAACAGCATCAAGAAATATAATGAGCCTAAAAACAGGCATATGGATCAATGGTACAGAATAGAGAGGCCAGAAATAAACCCACATATCTGTGGTCAGTTAATCTTCCACAAAGAAGGCAAGAATATACAATGGAAAAAGACAATCTCTTCAGCAAGTGGTGCTGGCCAGGTTGGAGAGTTGCATGTAAATCAATGAAGTTAGAATACATCCTCACTTCATACTCAAAAATAAGCTCAAAATGGCTTAAAGACTTAAATATAAGACAGGACACCATAAAACTCCTAAAAGAGAGCGTATGCAGAACATTCTCTGACATAGATTATACCAATGTTTTCTTAGGTCAGTATACCAAGGAAACAGAAATACAAGCAAAAACAAACAAATGGGACTTAATCAAACTTACAAGCTTTTGTACAGCAAAGGAAATCATAAACAAAATGAAAAGACAGCCTACAAAGTGGGATAATTTGCAAATGATGTGACTGACAAGGGATTTATCTCCAAAATACACAGACATCTCATACAACTCAATAACAAACAACCCAACTGAAAAATGGGCAGAAAACCTAAAAAGAGATTCCTCCAAGGAAGACATGCAGATAGCCAACAGAAACATGGAAAAATGCTCTTCATCACTAATTATCAGAGCAATGAAATCAAAACTACAATAAGGAACCACCTCACATGAGTCAGATGGCCATCATCAAAAAGTATACAAATAACAAATGATGGAGAGGGTGCAGAGAAAGAAGAACTCTCCTACAATGTTGACGGGAATGTGAACTGGTACAGTCACTGTGGAAAACAGTATGGAGATTCTCAAAAAACTAAAAATAAAGTTGCCATATGATCCAGCAATCTGACTCCACGGCATATATCCAGACACAACTGTAAAATGATACACGCACCTCTATGTTCACAGAAGCACTATTCACAATAGCCAAAACATGGAAACCTAAATATCCACAGAAAGATGAAGAGAGAAAGAAAATGCCTTATATATAGATACACAGTGCAACACCACTTAGTCATAAAAAAATGAAATAATGCCATGTGCAACAGTATGGGTGGATCTAGAGATTATCACACTGAGAAACACATGTACTATATGATGTCACTCATATGTAGAACCTAAAGTATGACACAAACGACCTTATCTATGAAACAGAAACAGACTCATAGAGAACAGACTTGTGATTGCCAAGGGGAAAGTGTGGTGGGTAGGGACAGACTGGGAGTTTGGGATCAACAGATGCAAACTATTATATATAGAGTGGATAAATACTACTCAGTCTTACTGTAGCACAGGCACCTATATTCAGTATTCTATGATAAATCATAATGGAAAAGAATACTGAAAAAGAAACAATGTGCCTGGACATAAAATCACTTTGCTGTTCAGCAGAAAGTAACACAACATTGTAAATCAACTATACTTTAATAAAACTTTTAAAAAGATATATAATGTGCGCAGAAATAACTTTAAACAATGTATAAACAATATGTAAGATTCTTAGAGAAATTTAAAAATTTTGTTGACACTAAAGAACTACTACATAAATTGAGCTATATCTTATAATGGATCAGAAGACTTAAGTTCATAATGTTATAAAGACTCAAAAGCTATTCCAATCAAAATCATAATCAGATTTCCTTGTGGAAACAGGCTGAGTCTAAAATTTAAATTCTAAAATTTATATAAAAAGAACTAAGATTTTTTAACGAGAAAAAACAAAATGAGATTTGCCTTACCAGATATGAGATGCAATATTACAAAGCTAGGGCAATTAAGACAGTGGTATTGGCAACTCAAACAAAAAACCCAGCAGAGCAAAACAGCCCAGAAACAGACTTGATTTTTGACAGAAATTGCACAGCTCACCATAAGGGAAAAAAACTTCCATTTATCAAAAAATTCCACAGAAAGAGTAAATAGATGAAGCACACACTGGGAGAGTTATTTGTAATACCCACTAAATGATCAAAAAAAGTTGTGCCCAGAATAATATAAAGAATCACTATAAGTCAATAAGAAAAAGAGATAAAATCCAATAGAAAAATAGAAAACTTGAACAAAGCATTTCACAAAGAAGCACAAGTAGCCACAAGCAATAAAAAGACAAAAGATGCTCATACTAAGGTAATATTTCACATCAGCCAAGTTTGCAAAAATGTTAAATCCTGACAATATTCTGTCACTTTGAGGCACCAGAACAAAGGTAGTGCTGGTGAAAGCAGTGAAAGTGAAGTCGCTCCGTCGTGTCTGACCCTCTGCGACCCCACGGACTCTCTGTGACCCCACGGACTGCAGCCTTCCAGGCTCCTCCATCCATGGGATTTTCCAGGCAAGAGTACTGGAGTGGGGTGATATTTCCTTCTCCAGGGGATCTTTCTGACCCAGGGATTGAACCCAGGTCTCCCTCATTGCAGGCAGACGCCTTACTGTCTAAGCCACCAGGGAAGAAGACCAGTAGTACTGGTGGTAGTATAAATTAGCATAATCATTTTGGAAAATAATTTGGCATTACCTAGTAGAATGGGAGGTAAAAATTATACTTTATGTACCTTAAGAAATTCGTCCACATACACACCATGTAAAGGAATATTCATAGTACAGTAGCACTACTCACAATAAAAAATAGCAAACAACCCAAATATTTACCAACAGTAGAATGAACAAATTGTAGTATATTGTATAAAACTATATGAAAGTGAAAAGTAATCACTCATAGGAGAAACAATAAAGTCACAAAACAATATGTACAGTAAAAATTTCTTTATATAGAGACAAAAAGCTGGCAGAATTAATCAATATATTGCATAGAAGAAAAAGTATGTTAGATCTGTAAATAAAAGCAAGCAAATGAAAGCTCCAAGTCAGTATAAATGGTTACCTCTAAATAGAGAGGAAAGGGATGGGTACACGGGGTACAAATGTTTTTTAAAAGAAAAAAATTTAAAAAAAAATAGGAGTGGACATATACATAATCATCAAAATTTTATTCTTCAGATCTTGACATATTTTAATATTTAAGTTAAAAAGCCTTTTATAAAGAAAATAGCATAGATCTTGAACTATTTTTGTTTAGGGGAGGAAAATTTAACGTGGCTACATTTTAAGGGGATAATGAGCTATTTCTCATCAGTGACTGTAAAACCAAGAAGAGAAAAAAGTAAGGAAATGGAAAACGGAAAATTCTTACATAACGGCTCGGCAACAGCAGACAGCCCACCTTTCCCAGGGAGTCTGGTTATTCAAACGGCCTATGGAAGCAGAGCAGATTGGTACACTCACCAGAAGAGTCTTGCTGACCTGGGCTGTGTTCCCCAGAGGATGAGTGCCCCCTTACTTTTATATCATTAGCCTTCTGAGGATGGGCTAAAGTTGCTTCCAATTTGAAAATTACCTTGGATCACAAGCTGAGGTTTTTAATTTGTTTATACTGATTATTAAGCAACCTGAGATGGGAATGAATACCAGACCATCTGACCTGCCTCTTTAGAAAGCTCTAGGCAGGTCAGGAAGCAACAGTTAGAACTGGACATGGAACAGACTGGTTTCAAATAGGAAAAGGAGTACATCAAGGCTGTATATTGTCACCCTGCTTATTTAACTTCTATGCAGAGTACATCATGAGAAACGCTGGGCTGGAGGAAGCACAAGCTGGAATCAAGATTGCCGGGAGAAATATCAATAACCTCAGATAAGCAGATGACACCACCCTTATGGCAGAAAGTGAAGAAGAACTAAAAGGCCTCTTGAGAAAAGTGAAAGAGGAGAGTGAAAAAGTTGGCTTAAAGCTCAACATTCAGAAAACAAAGATCATGGCACCTGGTCCCATCACTTCATGCCAAATAGATGGGGAAATAGTGGAAACAGTGGCTGACTTTATTTTGGGGGGCTCCAAAATCACTGCAGATGGTGACTGCAGCCATGAAATTAAAAGACACTTAGTCCTTGGAAGGCAAGTTATGACCAACCTAGACAGCATATTCAAAAGCAGAGATATTACTTTGTCAACAAAGGTCCATCTAGTCAAGGCTATGGTTTTCCCAGTAGTCATGTATGGATTTGAGAGTTGGACTATAAAGAAAGCTGAGCGCCAAAGAATTGACGCTTTTGAACTGTGGTGTTGGAGAAGACTCTTGAGAGTCCCTTGGAGTGCAGGGAGATACAACCAGTCCATCCTAAAGGAGATCAATCCTGGGTATTCACTGGAAGGACTGATGTTGAAGCTGAAACTCCAATACTTTGGCCACCTCATGCGAAGAGCTGACTCATTTGAAAAGACCCTAATGCTGGGAAAGATTGAAGGCAGGAGGAGAAGGGGATGACAGAGGATGAGATGGTTGGATGGCATCACCGACTCAATGGACATGGGTTTGGGTAGACTCCAGGAGTTGGAGATGGACAGGGAGGCCTGGCGTGCTGCGGTTCATGGGGTCGCAAAGAGTCGGACACAACTGAGCAACTGAACTAAACTGAACTGAGGTACAATTATTAATCATCTACATAGAGAGATAAACTTATTTTAACAAAAACGGTCTTTGGCATGGCTCTACTATTTATAGTACTGCAGCAAGTTTATTCCACAAACCTGTTTTCTAACACATTGAATCTAAGGATTGTTTTTCAGTCCCATAAACTCAGCAATAAACTGCCTGGTGAATTAATATGGAAGATATGAACTGCTAAATAAATTATGAACACGTGATAACTTTCCTCCTTTCAAAATAGTGAAGTCACTGAAAAAAATATTTTTCTGTATTTTCCAAGTTATCTACTATGCTATAAGGAAAAACTTCATTTTTAAAGTTTAACAAGAATTAGGGCTAAAGTTCCCTAGGGAGTCAAATATTTATCAAATGTTTATATATTGCTTTTTGTAAAAGCTCTGGGAAAACTATTATTACTCTCTTGGAAGGGCTCAGGAATTAATTTCAGAGAACATGTGCTGAGTTGTTACGTACTGTAATTAAAGTAGTGGTGTGCTGGTAAATGGTTAACAACCAGTTCTATGGTTGGGGGAAGTGGGTGGCCGGGGTGGGGGGGGCGTAGGGGGGTCTTGATTTGCCAGCATTTGCCAGTTTCTCTGGTGTAAATACTCTCACTACAGCCAATTACAAGCTACCAATCTGAAGTTACTAAATGTGGAGCTGGGAAGAAATACCCAATAGCATATCACTGTCTAATATTTTCACCACACATATGTAACAGATAGATGTAAATAACCTTAAGCACACAGATAACAATAAAACGTAGCACAATAATTAGGAAGTGATGTTTCAGCATTTACTGCCTTTGTCTCCAGTATAATGTATTTTAATGTAAGTTTATGTGATTTTAATTTTAACAATAGGCTGGCAAAATTCCTGACAATTTGTTGCAACTTACCACTTACGAGGATCCACTCAGTAACCTCCTCAAACTGGTACAATCAGTAAATGATGTGAATGCAACTGTATACACAATTCCCATCCATTTAAGACCTGTACGTGACAAAGAGTCACAACATTCTCCTTCAAGGTAACTTCTCAGTAAAATACATACACAATTCAAAAACAGCAATGTTAATGGACTGTTTTACAGATAGCAGACTTAATTTTCAGAATTTACCCTTTAGTCCAGCCAGATCAGACAGAGCACTGTAACAGAGAATTTCTGAATTCTTAACAAAGTCATGCAGCAGGCCTGAAAAACTCCAGTAACATTCCCACTCTGTCTAGTCAGTGAATGAGACACAAGGTAGGAAAGGAAAAGGTGGGGGGTGTTGGGGAGAGAGACTCCCAAAGGATCCCTTCCACAATTAATTATGCAAATCACAAGTAAATTAGACACTAAAAATTTAAGATTGATTGAAAGGCTTGCTCAAATTGCTTTAACTGTGATTCATAAACCAATCACGCAAATTCATGTGTTAGGTTGTGCAAAAGAAAAAAAATTGGAGAGATGTAGAATGGAATAAGATTACCTTAATTTAAATGTAAAAGACATGGTTGCTGATGTATGAGTCTCTTACACTGTTAGCACTAGCCCATCAGATGTTAACAAAATCTGATATGCAACAGTTTTACATATCCCCCCGTGGGAGAAAGATCAACTTGTGATCTGCTTTATAAATCAGCTACAGTGTTAGTGTTAGGCTACTGTAGCTAAATGGCTTTTAGATATGCTTCCTGTTTTAAGCTACCATATTTACAAATGAAAGCTTTTTCAAACCATGGCTTTTAATATAATTTGCATATTTAGTAATACATTGATTAAAATTAAACACGGATTATTGCAATTTATTTCAGAAACAGATGGGATGCATTAAGTGAAAAGCCAGAGCTTTTAAATAGAACAGACTCACTGGTTGACTACTGATGAGTGATGAATACAAAAACTTTGTAAATTGGCAAAAAGGGGAAAAAAGCCCTTTGCACCCATTTCATTTCAAGGCTTTCCTGACAAGTGATGCCATGAAATTAGTAATCAAGTTAATTTAAAATGAATAATGTATATCAAAGCTATGCATCAGCCTAATGAAAGCAGATTTCTCAAAACAGAAAAAAAAAAAAGACGCTTCCACAAACTTTGAATCTTTCTCATATGCAGTGTTTGTGTCCTCAGATTTTCCTAATTAAATATGGATTTGATAGGGTTCACCAGCAGATGGCATTCCTCCATTACATACACTCCTGCTGGACTATTTTGATTTTACAGTTTCATGAAACTTCACAACCTAGTATAAATTAACCATGAATTTACTCAATGGTAGAGTTGATTGGGCCCAGTAACTTGTTTCTAAAATAGCATATTCCCAAATTAGTCTTGGTCACTGTGAACCTGATTAGATTATAAAGAGTATTTCATTTTTTTCTCTGATCCCTGTATCCACTGCTTTGTTGAATATCATTCACGAAACCTAATTTGTTAAGATAACATATATCTCTTTAATGTTAACCCCTTGTCAGTTTTTTCTTCAAAAGTAGAAGAACTAAACTTTTGCCTTGCCCTACTCCAAAGCAGTGGATATAATTCAATCAGATCACATTAATAAGCTAGTTCCATTATAAAAGTAATGTTTGGATATAAGCTTTTCATTTTTATAAAGCATACGCATTTTCCAAGTTAATTTAGCAAAATCTGGCTTAGTTTGCTTGGCTATCCAATTCTTATTAATCTAGGCAATTATATCTCAGAATGCCATTAAAAAAAAAAACTTACCAAGTAGGTAGAGAATTTATAATTTTAAACACTTTTCCTCTTGGATTTTTTTTTGAGCTAGAGGTGAAAAAGGAATTTGACTCATAACATTTAAATAATATTTGTATTATTCAAAACCTTCACTGGACAGTATAGAAATCCTGTTAACATGCAACTCAAATTCAGTTGAACTGGATTGCTGAAGGTAAAGTTATACTAAAATCAGACTAGTCCTATTATTTCCTATCTAATAAATGCTAATAATAAATTCTCAGGATAAGCAAAACTGGATAATTTAACACAAAAACTGCTCTTCTCATACTGGACCAATGGCACATATTTCAAAAAGCAAATGAAAACTAGTTTTACATAAAGTTTCTGATGACTTTGTTTCATTAAAGCATTCATGAATAGCAAAAACAAAAAAGAATTTTTTGATCAAAATCCTAATTACAGTAACACCATGCTGGGAGGTTTTATTTTGCTTTGTTTTAAAATGTAAACTATTATCAAAAATCACCTCCAGCTTTTTCAAAGTTTGATTAAATACTCAAAAGTACTTAAAAGGTCAGTTCCCAGTTTCAGAGCTATGGATTACTCTAACATGAAGTCTCTGTCACCTATTGTGAGTTGTGAAAATCCCCCTGTATCCAATGTGTTTTGTTTGGATTGAGATGGCATGCAGTTGATGGCTGTGACCTTCATGGTGGCTTAGATCCCTGGCTGGCACTGATTTTTGATTTAGTGCCGATCTGCTGCGCTTGTCACAGGCTGCAAGGTGCTTTCCATGCACTAATGGAACAGCTCAAGGGCAGAGGGGCCCTGTAAATGTCTATCTCTCACCAACCACGGACTAAATGGAGAAGTGAGTTTTCTACATGTGAATGACAGACTCTGAGATTACATGCAGGAGGTAATGCAAAGTTTTAAAACCTGTTCTGACTTCATAAAATAACAAGCATTTGCAAAACGCAAACTCTAAGGTTATTCTGCATGCTAATGAATATGTATCTGCACTGTTAAAATGGAATATTTAACACAAATACTGATAATATATCTTCATTTGATGGCAGGGAACTAACAATCAGTTGGTGTGTCCTTTGGTTCAACTATAGTTGCTAATAAATTCTCCTACTTAATGATGTCTTCAACAGAAAATTGCATATGTCCAAATCCTTTCCTTCTAAAAGCACGCAAAATGGTATGATAATTGTTATAGGAATAGATAATTTAGAGACAAAATATAACATTTTGGCCTATGTGTCTTTTTGCCTGGGCATCCTGAACGAATGAAGGCTGTTTCGTATAAGCAGTTTATAAACACACACACACAGGTGAATTTTGCCATCTAAATCTACAGGTTACTTGTGTTGGCTTAGATGACAGTAATTCATGCCAAGAGACTAGTAGACATTAGTCGTACATCTGTTAGTTACCAAATCCTATTCATCCTTCAAGACTCAACTGAAGTGAGCAATTCCTGACTCTCCCAAGAAGTAATTTTCCCTTCCTTGAACTTCTTACTGGTATTTGATTTGTGATTTTTTTTTTACTGTTACTATTGCTCTTTACCATGTATAATAGATATCTCTCATTTCCTGCCATAGACTATAAGCTCCTTAAGAGCAAGTCCCACTTCTATTTTATTTTTTTATACCCATCACTTTACCTGGCCCTGTGCTTGACATAAGTGCTCGTCATGTTTTTACTGAATGAATGAGTGATAAATACGTGACTACAGCATGGTGGCACTCTCTAGTTTGAGGAACTGTTAAAGCTATCAGACTTTATCATTAACATTAATGCCTGCATGACTTCCGCAGTCTCCACTTTTCCAATCATCACACATGGGTGAATGGCCCCTTTAGCATTCGGCAATCTTACTCTGATGGTTCTGATTCCGACTCTGACTTCCATTAGCAAAACCACATGCTAGACCTTATTGTCTTCTAAGACAGATCCACAGCCAAGCTCACCAAACTAACACTCCTCTACATGTACTATTCAGATTCCTTATATGTATAATATCCCTAGATTCCCTCACTGACCACATGGTAGTTCAAATGATATAAACTTCATCCATTTCTGGCAAATCCTTAAAAAGTGGTTCAAGAGAAATTACCTTCTTCCTATATTCAGCTACCCTCTCTGAACCTTTGACACATTAATTTATCAATCCTTTATTGAATACCTACTATGCACCAAACAGTAAAGTTAATTAGGATATAATGCTATGCACCCTCACGAGGTACTAGGCAGTGTGCCACGGAATGCTTGGAAGTCACTAAAAAAAAAAAAAAAAAACAGTGATACATCTTACTGGGTGGGGAAATTAAGCAATTTAAAACATTATTTTTATATTATGATAAACAGATAAAGTAAGGAATAGAATGCAAAATTTACATGAATTTTAAACCATAAGAATTCAAGAAGTCTCTACTTCTGATCCTCTCGGATATTCACATTTCTTCTGCCATTCAAGACAATGCAGTGAAAATTTTCAATAAATTGTATGAAAGGACACTATTTTTAGAATAAGGAAGTCTTGGTTATTGCTTTACAGTAATTAGAAGAGAATCCCAATTACTCCTCTTTCTAATTATGCTTCACTGAGCAAGTTAGTCAATCACTATGTACCAAACTGTTGTCATCTATGATATGTATGGAAAGAGTAACATGGAAACTTACATTACCATATGCAAAATAGATAGCCAACGGGAATTTGCTGAATGGCTCAGGAAACTCAAACAGGTGCTCTGTATCTACCTAGAGGGGTGGGATGGGGAGTGAGATGGGAGAGAGCTTCAAAAGGTGGGCGGATATATGTACACCTATGGCTGATTCATGTTGAGGTTTGACAGAAAACAGCAAAATTTTCTAAAGCAACTATCCTTCAATAAAAAATAAATTAATCTTAAAAAGCAGCAAGAGAAAAGCAACTTTAAAAAATATATACATATGCATAGTAACACTTTCTGAGGCAATTGTAAAAATTAAATAAGTTACACAAGTTGATACATGTAAGTGCAAAGACAGCATCTACTACCTAAGAAGTGGCATTTTTCTCCTTCCCATTTCTTTCCTTTGGGAAATTTACTCATCCCCTAAAAGAAACCTACCGAATCCTAATGCTCTTGTTTCACAAGTCTGCCACTTCAAATCCTTGCACTTGGACAAACAGTATGATAATTTAACCATCAAATTGCATTATTTCACAATACAGTAATATTCTGTGTGTTGTTGTTCAGTTGCTCAGTTGTGTCCAACTCTGTGCGACCCCATGGGCTGCAGCACGCCAGGCTTCCCTGTCAATCACCAACTCCCAGAGTTTGCTTAAACTCACGTCCACTGGGTCGGTGATGCCATGCAATCCTCCCATCCTCTGTCACCTCTTTCTCCTGCCTTCAATGCTGTGTGTAGAACAGCCCACTGATACTTCATGGATAATGTGCAGATGGTCTACATAAGTTCTGCCACCGCTTTTTAAACTTTCAGAATCCTCCAGTTCAATCATCTCACATTCTAAATGGACTAACTTCTTTGTCTCCCTTGCCGGCTGAAATCATTTCACTGTCTCTCTCTCCAGTGGATAGGCATCATATCCAGGTTCTACTCTTTAATACTTGTCTTCTTCTCTTTCTGCACTTATTCCTCTAGTGCGGGCATGCTCTAATGGCTTTAACTACCAACACTATGCCAGTGACCTGGAAATCTTTTGTCTCCAGTCTTGACCTTCAACTTGTGCTCTGGGCTTCAGGTTCTACCTAGCTCCAGGATCAGTCAGTCAGTCAGTTCAGTTCAGTCGCTTAGTTGTGTCTGACTCTCTGCGACCCCATGAATCGCAGCATGCCAGGCCTCCCTGTCCATCACCAACTCCCGGAGTTCACTCAGACTCACGTCCATCGAGTCAGTGGTGCCATCCAGCCATCTCATCCTCGGTCGTCCCCTTCTCCTCCTGCCCCCAATCTCTCCCAGCATCAGTCTTTTCCAATGAGTCAACTCTTTGCATGAGGTGGCCAAAGTACTTAAGTTTCAGCTTTAGCATCAGTCCTTCCAAAGAAATCCCAGGGCTGATCTCCTTCAGAATGGACTGGCTGGATCTCCTTGCAGTCCAAGGGACTCTCAAAGAGTCTTCTCCAACACCACAGTTCAAAAGCATCAGTTCTTCGGCGCTCAGCTTTCTTCACAGTCCAACTCTCACCTCCATACATGACCACAGGAAAAACCACGGCCTTGACTAGACGGACCTTTGTTGGCAAAGCAACGTCTCTGCTTTCCAATATGCTGTCTAGGTTGGTCAGGATAATGCACTGTTGAATGAACTCGAGCTCAACTGGCTCACAACTTATCTCAGCATGCCTTCCTTCAAACTACCTTTCTTTCTCAGAGTGGAGACTTTCTATCACCAGTTTCCTTTCTAAGACATCATCCACATCTGAACAGTCCTTTCAACTCCCACTGCCATGACTCTAGTCCAGGGTCTCATGCCTAGAGGGTTTCAACACAAAACTCAGATTTAGATGAGGAAATAAAGACAGAGGTTACATAATTTAGCACCCTTACACAGTTCACAAGTGGGAGAGCTGAAAGTCAAACCCTGGCCGTCTTTTCAAAGCTTGAGCTCTTAACCAACAGAATGATAGAATATTAGCACCAGATGGGGCTTTAGTGGCCATCCAGCTCATCTGCCTACTATTATAAGACATTATTCTATTTCTTAATCTTAAAGGCATCTGTTTTCTATTCACTTTCCTGTATGTCCCTTAAGTCTCTCAGATCTCTCTGTATACCCTTATTACGTAACTCTTCAGATGACTCTAAATGTATACTTATTAGTTGCAGTGATGAGTACCTAACGAAATCTATGGCAAATAAAAATCCCCACTGAATTAAACTGTCCATTTTGAAGGGCATTAAAGCAGTCTGAGACATGTATTTCATTAGAGGGTTTCCTTTTCAGCATTTTTGGACTTTTGCTGTCTTTTTTTTTTTTTTGGTAAGGAAAGCATTTGTTAAATCAGCATGTTGGGGTTGTGTGTGTGTATGCTTGGTTGGCAGTGGGGCAGAGGACACAGGGGCTTAAAGAGAACACTTTTGGAAGCAGATGTCAAAGTTTGTTTACGTCAGGGTAATAAGTGACTTGTTTTGTATGCTGCTTTTATGTTATGTACTACTTCTGACACACAGACCTGTTATATCTCAGGATGTGTGAACTGACTGCACTCAGTTCACGTGCCTAGGCCTGGGGGTCTAGTATTCCTGACAGACAGCGTGATCTGATGGGCACAAGTCACTGGGGTTAAATGGCACTCCAACTGATGGAATAAGACACTTCTGTCAGCTCATGTCAACGGGAAAATATAAATTCCAACATTCAGAAGAGAGTCCAATGTGATAGTACATGAACCAGATTTCATATTTTGGGCCAGATATGTTGAAACTTTGAGCCCTATTAAAATGCTAAAAAACAAATGGGGTGGAGAGACATTGTCCATTGCTCTCACTTACACCAACACTGGCTTCCACATACTTATTGGTAGCTCTACTAAAACAAGTAATAAGCTCCAGATTTTTCATGCTTTCAAGTTTTAGAATAGCATGAATAACTGAAATCTATAGGTAGTAGCACAATTTCATTTTAGTCAAGGTTTTAAGTCATCTCTCCTCAATGAAGCTTTTACATTAGCTAACGAGCGCAGCTGGCCGGCCTGCATTTCCGGTTTCAGTCTTTTCTCTGCACCTTCTAGAGCTCTTGGGTGGGTGTAAATGAGCCACTGGAAAGGAGACTCGCCCTCCAACCTTGTCCACTATGACCAACTAACTGCTGTTAGCAAGATGGCTGGCTGCTGCTGGGACTGAAAAAGCACCACCATTTTCCATTCTCACAGAGCTGCTTGACCCATAAACCTGGAGACATGGCAGAATTAGTGTAAACTTCTCATTCCAAATAGAAGTCCAAATATTTCATGAATGCAACTATTTTAATCACTTGTAAGTAGCACCTTTACAAGCTAATTATGTACTAAAGTAAATGTGATACAGGTACCCTAAAGCACCTATCAAGAAAAAAAAATTCAAAGCTTGGAACTACTGCTATTTTGAATCACCTAAAAATTTTGTTTAAAAAAAAAAGAAAAAAAGATTACCTAAATTCCCTTCTGAGACTCTGACACAATAGATTTGGGCCCAAGAATCTCCATTTTAATAAATACCTCACCCTCCTCACCGCAACCATCACCCTAGTGATTTATGTATGGAGGGTTCATGGACCACACTTTGAAAATCACTGCACAGGACATAAAAAAAGAGTTGGTTCCATAAGAAAGAGGATTTTTTTTTGTTGGTTGCTTTTCTGGTCCTACAACCCCCAAGTGAATTGAGTCTACATCAGCTATGCTGACTTATAGACCATGTTAAAGATCCAATATACACTTCCTGTAAAGCAAGAGGTGATAAAAGTGTTCACTTACTGGGTGTATGAAGGTTTAAGGTGTAGCCTCAAGGGCTGCTTAAGGGCAAGATCAGGCTTACAGATAATGAAATGTACAAGACAGTGATACTGTCCAGCCAGAATATGATCCTGCCATCATGCTCTGATCCAGGCAGAAAAAGCAGCTGCTGAGGCCAAACCGTGACAAGGGCTATTTTTGCCTGACATTGAAGAATTTATTCAAGAACAGTTCCCCTTGGCGCCAGGATTTCCACTGTACAGCTCCAAAGGTTGCTTAGTCCGTGGTTGACCTACTGTCTAAACTTTCTCAAATTTCTAAAATAAAGCTAATCATTCCTCCCAGAATTATAGATTTGTATAACTCTGCTAGCTGGGGACAAAACTTCTGGCCCGTTTCCTCTGGTCTATATACTTTGAAGAGTGGTCACTTGGTAGTAACTGTGAATAACCCAAATATTAACAGCTTCTTGCACTGGTATTATGATTTGTGAGAGAAGATGACTTCCCCTAACATTCCCATAGTTCACAAGGGTCTCTGTGAGGATTAAACAATACCCATGAAAGCATTCTGCATACTCTCAGATGCCATGAAAACACTAAAAATTATTAAATAGTACATAGCAGAAAAGATTCAAACCATAAATGTTCAAGGAAGGTTATTCTAACACAGAAGTCAATCAGCACACTGGGCTCTCCTAGAAAAGCTCCTGTGTGTGTGTCTGGCTTCCCCACACCTAATCTGGGAATACAAACAGTATATGTTATGTGTACTAGATTTCTGTGGACTATGGCAGAAAAACCCTGAGCAAGAAAATAAAATTGTTCTGTCTTCATTTCAGCAGTGATAGACTGTGATGTCAGGGAGTGTTTCCAGAGAGAGGAGTCTTCTCAGGCCTCCCCGCGTTGCTGTGCTCAGCCCTTCTCAGCTGCTTTCCTCCTATCTGAGCACTTCTGACATGCTGTGGATTATGTTCTCAGGTTCTTTCATCAATTTACCATTAAAATTCCTGTGAAATATTAATGAAATAATGTTAAAAAAAAGAAAAATGTTCCTACAATACTGCAACATTTTAATGCCTCATTAAAATCATTAGCAATGCTAATACTAAAGAACTTACTTCATCTTTCAAGAAGCCAAAAAATAAATCATAATAAAATGTTTGTTAGTGTTACATCTGGAGAAGTAAATTATACAATGCTTTTCTATATGGGCTTTACATATTCTAAAGATGGCGTGCTAAGGTCACACTATTAAGTATATGCAACTAGTTTTTTCTAAGGAAAACTCACAGTGTATTATTTTATAATATTCATTAAATACTGTGAATATTGTTTGTGTTTTTCATTTATGAGAAAAATATATGGTGTGCCTATCAACCAGCCGGCGCTCTCATGGAACTCGGGTTGCAAACAATGACATGCTTCACTGACCTGAATGACTTGCAAAAGCTATTTATATTCAGTACTCTCATTTATGCTTCCTTTAAAAATGAATAAGAGACATATATTAATAGCAAGAAACTGGTAGGATTGCATCACTGCCCATATCCAGACTGATTGCAACACTTCATTCTCCATCAGTTGAACTGACATGGGAATGTAAATGTCATATATAATAGTCATATAAAATTTTACTACATGAGTGACTTAGGCAAGTATAACAGTTTCCTTCTTTTGTTGACCAACTTTTATTTGGAAAGTAAAGGGGTTTAATGACATGGCAAAGTTCTGGCTAGCTTGTCACTGAAGGAACTCTCATACCATTGAGTGGGGTATGCAGCAGAAAAAGGTTCTCTTAGACAAATCTAACTATCCTTGGGGTGAGGGGGTGTGTTGCACCTTACAATATGGCCTCAATATGTGGGCAGATCCAGAAGATCTTGGGAACTTCTTTTCTACCTCAGAATAATCCAGTGTGTAGTAATGTTAGAGACAAAGATACAAAAAAAACAAAACAAAATAAACACCACCCATAAAAGTGCTCCTATATCTCCTTAGAAAAAAATAAGCAATAGGAACCTAGCCAAATCACTTTCAGCCACAGCTATTTAGTACTGTATTCCATTAGAAATTAACACTTGCTAACAGCATGATTTTCACCTGGGCCTGATTTCTCTCAGGCTCTCCATCACAGGCTATAATGTTTGAATGTTTCTTTAGGGGTAAATAGTATCTATGGATTTATATATTTTCTCATGATAAAGATAGCATGCAAACACCTATTATTATTTACTGTTAATGATTATCATTGTCACTCTAATCATTATATGACTAAAAGATGATTGGTCTCATTCAATGGCGAGCACTAGGAACTGCTGCTTACTCATGAAACCAAAATAACTATTAATATTTGCAAGAAACACTTGTCAAGTAGGGGGGAGAGGAGAGATTATGCTTTATTGTGTCATATAGTATGTACTAAATCACAGATGTTGCTAATTTCACATTAGTATATCCAATCCCTAGTGCTGAAATGTTAGATAAGCGTAGCTAAGTAATTTTTTTTTAAATATAATCCTAAATTCTTAAAATCCAAGGACTTAAAGGCACACTTTCCAAATCAGAAAACCTAGTTCAGCACTTCCAATTCAAATTATAATTTAGTTCCAATAAATAGGTAAGGGTTTTTTAAAATCATATATTTAAAACATAAGCAAGCTTTAAAAATGATAAAATCATTCATTAAAAATTTCAGCTACATCTCCCTTAGCCATCCATCTCTTCAGAGAGCAAGTTAATTGTTCCAATCTAGTAAGCAACAAAGAAATAGCCGACAAAGGGTGAAATATGATCATCAATGGTAAGTTCTGAATTTACCCTATTTATCTTGAATGTAAGCTCTCATGACCCACTAAAACTCAGTTCACAGTATTTTATGAAAAATAATGGCTGAAATTGAATGTCTTAATTTACATTTAATGCAATTAAGAATGGTTTAAATTATGACTGATGAACAGCACACACAGATGTCAGTCAGTTTCATCAGAATAAATTGAAGTCAGTGTCAATGAATGCTCCACTGATAAATCCCACTTTACATAAAATTAATAAAAAATAAGGAAATATAGTCCTTAACTAATTGCAAAATGGTCTGGAATTCCCCTGAATTTTGGGAGAGAAACATAACCGAGAAAACCACAGCATTGTTTGGAAAAGGGTTTTGTTTCTTTTAATAGTCAGTGATTCTATCACCGAAAAGTCCTAAGGAGTTATAGGATACAAAATTCTATAATGAATTATGCAAATATTTGTGGTAAGAGGCCAGAAGGAGAGGAAAGGGAGGAAGAAGAAGAGAAGGGAGAGGAAGGGGAGAGGAAGGAGAAACTGAAATAACATTTGTGTGAAGTAAATGCATTTGGCAGCACCTGTTTCAGATGGCTGCACTTCCACGTTTCCTCAGTCAGTCTAAAGTATAACACTGGGTTCATATCTCGCTTGGTAAGACTTCTCCAAGCTTTTGCTGTAACCAATGCTCTCTCTCAAGTGTTTTAATATCAAGCTAGGAAGACTGTGGACACAACTGCTGGCTGAATTCTTGGCCTGCAGACAGAACTCTTCCTCCATGGCAGACTCTAAAGCTTTGTGGATTGCAGCAGATGTTACTGCTTTTGAAGTTAATAGAAACTTTATGGACCATTTTTCACTCTCTCTTCCAGGAGCAAATGTCAACCGTAGTTTTTATCAAAACCTGAATTCTTGGCTCAAGTACTAATTGCTGTTAATGTGTTTAAATCCCAACTCTCAGTGAAGGGGGGAGGGAATGTTTTTCTACTGGAAAAAACTGGGTTAATATTTGCATTCTTAGGACCTGAATAAGTGAGAAAACCAGTATGCTTTTGGGCCACATAATTCTGCAAGCAACCATGGGAGGTCCAACACCAGGTTCTTCTAGGCTTACTGAGTTAGTAAGATAAGGATTAAATGGATGTTGAAATTTCAAAAAATTTGGAAAATTGCTGAGGAAGACAGGCTTAAAATTGAATGAGAAGGTTCACTTTATAATGCTATCTTAATAAAAACAGCAACCACTATTCCTATTACTGTCTGTACAGCACTTTAAAACTAATAATAACAATGCACTTCCATTGTGAGACATACTGTTTTTTAATGTTATTCTACCCATTTCAAAGACAAGTACTCAGAAATTAAGAGACACAGCTAGGAAGCAGTAATGCTGAAATATGAATCCAGATCTTTTGACTCTAAATCTCATATTCAAAAAAAATTCTGACATGTATCTCCTCTAGCTATATGAATTAACAGTAGTTTGAAAAGCTCTCAAGAGTATTCAGTATTTAAATGGACAACAGGCATATGAAAAGGTATTCAACATCACTATATTACTTTGCCAACAAAGGTCCATCTAGTCAAGGCTATGGTTTTTCCTGTGGTCATGTATGGACGTGAAAGTTGGACTGTGAAGAAAGTTGGGCACCGAAGAATTGATGCTTTTGAACTGTGGTGTTGGAGAAGACTCTTCAGAGTCCCTTGGACTGCAAGGAGGTCCAGCCAGTCCATTCTAAAGGAGATCAGTCCTGGGATTTCTTTGGAAGGAATGATGCTAAAGCTGAAGCTCCAGTACTTTGGCCACCTCATGCGAAGAGTTGACTCATTGGAAAAGACTCTGATGCTGGAAGGGATTGGGGGCAGGAGGAGAAGGGGACGACCGAGGATGAGATGGCTGGATGGCACCACTGACTCGATGGACGTGAGTCTGAGAGAACTCTGGGAGTTGGTGATGGACAGGGAGGCCTGGCGTGCTGCGATTCATGGGGTCGCAAAGAGTCGGACACGACTGAGTGACTGAACTGAACTGAACTGAACTGGAGCACAAGGGAAATACAAATGAAAACCACAATGACGTATCAGCTCATATCTATTAAAATCGCTGACACTAAAATGGTTAAGAGATAAAAAGGGCTGATGAGGATGAAGAAAAAGAAAACTCTTGCACACTGTAGGTAGGAATGTAAATTGCTATAGCCACTATGGAAACAGTATGGAAGTTTCTCAAAAAATTAAAAATGGAACTACCATGTCATTTAGCAATTCCACTTTTGGATACATATCTGATGGAAATTAAATCACTATCTCAAAGATATATCTACAGCATTATGCACAGCAGCCAAGACATGGAAACAACTAAGTGTTGACAAATGAGCATAGAAAGAGTATGTGGTTTATATATTTATAATGGAAAGTCATTCAGCCACAAAAAGAAGGAAGCCCTGCCATTTGTGACCACATAGATGAAACTTGAGGACATTATGCTAACTGAAATAAGTTGACGGAGAAAGACAAATACTGTATGATCTCATTCATATGTGGAATCTAAAAAATTCAAACTCATAGAAACCAAGAGTAGACTAGTAGTTATAAGGGGTGGGAAGATGGAGGAGAAGGGAGAAAGTCTGACACTGTTTCCCCATCTACTTCCCATGAAGTGATGGGACCAGATGCCATGATCTTCGTTTTCTGAATGTTGAGCTTTAAGCCAACTTTTTCACTCTCCACTTTCACTTTCATCAAGAGGATTTTTAGTTCCTCTTCACTTTCTGCCATAAGGTTGGTTAAATGTCAATTATATCTCAATGAAGAGGGGAAATTTTTATATGAAAGAGTATTCAGTGATTGCTGGTTTACATGAGTTATAACCACTAACAATGTTAGTTCAAGGGAGTTTTATTTTCTTGTACTATGGCACAAACTTTTAATCTGATTTGGAACTCTTAACATCTAATAAATACATTGAATAATTGTAGATATTTCCCACTGACAATTTTTACCTAACCATTTCCTAATTTCGTGACACAGTTTGAGGGTAAATGAAGGCCAGTCTTAATGAGAGTGAAGTAATAGGTAGTCAATCTTCAAAAGTACAGAAAATTTTGCCTGTCAAGAAACATCTTCCCCGCTGTTCTGACACTTTACATTTCAGAAACATTTATTTGCAACAAGGCAAAGTTTCTCAAAGTAGTCAATTTAAAAAAAAAAATTCCTCAAGCAAGCTGCTTGGCACTTATTTGACCAAAATCTATCTGCTGGCAATTATGTTTTTCAGTAACCATTAAGTATTTGATCCTCATTGTATGTCTCTTTCATTAGTTCAATCCAGCCCCAAAAGTGATGTATAAAAACAGGAGTCTCTTTGTGTATACAAAGAAGTGAGCAGTCTCTATATTTCCTATGCCTCTCTTCCTCTTTACTAGTCTTCCTCTCCTATCCCAATCAAACCAAAACAGCAGATGGAATCACAGCTGCTCGTGAAACCACAGAGATGCGTTCAGATGTCACTGCCCTCAAGCTTACAATCAAAGGTCCTTTCTTATCCAGGATAGAACTGTTTCTACCACTTTCCCCAGCTACCTGCAAGGCTTAGGGGTTTCTAGAAAGTCATGGGATTTCAAAAGACTAAACCAGGAACAGTCAAGTGCTGGACTTCTCCTTATCTACTCCAAGATTCTCCTAATTTAATGGGTTCTTCAGAACATTGCCAGAACATTCATAAGCCCCACTCAATATAGAAATTACAGGTTATTCAACTTTATCCCAATTCTCTAAACTTGAAGAAGGGGCTTACATAAGAATCAAATACACAACTTAATAAAACCTGATAGCTGGTAGATTTTCCTCCACCAACTCTTCACAGTGCTTCTGCAGGCTGAGGAATTGTTCTGCAAGAAGTCATAGAATTTCCAGCTCCAGCTAATGCCCATCCAGTGCTGAATCCAAAGCTCAGAGGTGCACCTCAGCAGCTTTATAGGAACCGGGAAGAATCAGAGTGGGGAAAGGTTTAAAAGACACTGACCTCAGAAATCTCCATTAGAACTAGCTGTGGTTTAGGCAGTATCAAACACACTATCCACCCTTCCCCTTTCTAATAATACCTGTGCCTTACCTCTATGAGCAACACTGAACAGGTTGTGAGAGGACACTATAACCTATGTTATTTGACTCAAATTTCATATCTAGCACCACAGGCCAATTTTTCTAGGAGTGAGAACCAAGGCCTCATTATCCCTTGCTTCTCCCATCTACCCACACATCACACCCCAGGCAAGAGCCATTTTCTAACAAAGATCCTTTTCAATTAAAATTCCTATGTGCAAGTGATCGTGTTTAGCAAACTGGTTTCTGACTCTACCTCTTTCTCCATTCCAAACTCCTAGAGACACAGCAGGTGTAGCAGAGCCAGAAGTCAAGAAAGGAGATCAGATACTACAAATATTCAGCGTGGGTGACATATAAGCCAATAAACACTGTGCAGGTTTTCTATGTACATTTTTTCATTTGACTTCAAGGGATCATTACTCAATGTTATTTCTCATATTGAAGAATCTAAGGCTAATGCTTTGACTTGATTTTAAAGACTGAATTTTTTCTGCTGGTATAAATAGTGTGGACACAGTAAAAGTACTTGAGAGGGCCTAATGAACCATTTCTTACACCCCATTACCTTTAGTCTGATATGACGGAGAGTGCAGGCACTAATTATCCTCTCTTTCACAGACACCGACATAGATCTACAGTAGCTCTTAAAACACAATTTCCCATACAACTCAACACTTCCTTGCATAATACATTCTTATATTTTTCTTGTTACATTTTAAATGAGGAAGGCCAAGTTCTCTTTTTTCTACAACTTTTCTAACAGCAAACAGCCTATACAGTTATTGATACTTCTTAATTTCCAGAGCCCATACATAAATTATGCACAACCAGAAATGAGAACATTTGCAAATTACAAAAATAAAATTTCATAAAGGTCTCTGTCCATGGAATAAAGGTCTAAAATGCATTTAGGAAATTAAAACATAAAGATAACTTATTTCCTACTAGGATATATGAATGATTTTATTAATTTATTAACTTATGTATTTACTAAATTAATATATATTAATATACTTAAGTATAGTAAGTATATACTGCAATATAATGTCTGATACAATGAACATATTTTCTCCCAGCCACTCTAACTTGTCAAAGAAATAACTATAGTTTCTGAAAGAAAACAAGTCAAAGAATAAGCTATGACATATATCAGATTTGATGCAGTGAGAAACAGAAACTTCACAGTGAGGTAATTTAGAGACTTATAAAATGTATTTGAATGTAGATGGTTCTTTAGAACAATATGTACATTTATGAAGGTGATATGTAAACAGCTAATATTTGATTTCAGCATATAAGCATCCTTCCATATTAGACACTGAATAATTTGTGAAAAAATGTTAATGGTAGAAGGGAAACTAAAGAACAGAATCAAGTGTGGGAGAAAGCAGCACACTTCACAGTGCGGGAGAGCAGAGACCTCAACTGGCATGCCGCGGCACACCAAGCGAGTCACCAGTGTGTGTTCAGGTGTGCTCAAGTCCTTAGGGCAGGCAGGCAGGAACCCCTGGCGCCAGCTGTGAAAAACTGCTCACACCAGTGTGCAGGACAAATACCATCCTTTTTTCCCCTGTATCTTATGATGTATTTAAAAAAAAAAAAAAGGTGAGGAGGCTGCAAGAGAAGCTTCTTGATCCATAAGGTAATCCTGCTGAAGAACTAAGACTTTTCCCATGGAGTTGTATACAGAGATGGGGAAAATTATGAGGTAAGCAAGATTTCTTTTCTTTCCCACCTGCCACATTTTAATGTAGTAGAAGAAAAAGTGCCCTAAAAATGCATCAAGTATACAATATCCTTGATCCCAAAGACAATGAAGTGGCAAAGCTCATGCCTGTGGTTCCTTGGGTATGCAGGCTACACAGGGAAACAGTTGTACCGGATCAAAATGAACTTCACCAAATGCATGAAGTCTTCAAGACACCATGAAGCTTTAGTAGCTCTCTCCTTCATAACTGATCACTCTGTGCGTATATCATAGCGCATCGCAAACACTGTGTAATTATCTGCGGCATGACAGACACACCCTTATTCTCTTTCCTTCTTAGAAGTACCTATGCTCTGCCCCGTCTCCTCCTGGCTCCTGGAAGCCATATTCTGTTTTGCCTATCTCTATGTCTCCTTCTGTCCTCTTTCCTTCACATGTAAATATGTACAGCCTACCACATCTTTAATCACAGCCTCTCCAACCTCATATGCCCTTCCAGATATTGTCTTCTCTCTCTGCTTCCCTTCATGACATCAAGTTCCCCCAAAATAATGCTCTACCCTCACTTCAACATTCTAACATGTCGTTTATTCCTTGATTTTCTCCAGGATAGTTTTCAACCTCTGACCAAGGCAAGGTCACATTTATGACCCCACATCACCAAATCTTACTTGACCTGTTATCAACTACAGCCGCCTTGAAATTCAGGGCTTCTACTCCTTGTTTAACTATTGCCTCCCTCTTGAAGCTCTTCTCACCCCTAGATTCTATGACTTCTTATAAAGCTCTGATTTCCTCCACTCAGATCGCTTTACTGTCTCCTCCTCTTCCTATCCTGTTAGGCGGATTTTTGTTCTTAACCCTTTCTCTTTTCACACTCCAAACTCTTCCTGGACAGTTCCATGTGGACACTTTACAGGCAGCACAACTCAGCATGTCCAAAACTGCAACAATCACCTTTCCACAAACATTACTCCTTCCTCCTCCACAATAACCTCTATTTTGATTAACAGCAATACTATCAGACCAACTTGAGAGTTCTATTAAAGTTGGTTGGTTTTTTAAAATCTGTTTTTGTGGTTATAAGCAACAGGAAATTGACCCCAGATTGCATAATACTTTTTTTTTACCTAAGTGAATATTGAAAGGATACTGCGATATTTCACAGACTCAAAGAAAGAGCCAACATTTTAAGTGAAGGAACCAGAACATCCAGTCTCCTGGAGACTTCAGGAGATGACCTTTTTTCCCAAAGCCTAGCTACAAACACAATTCCAGGTTCTCTTAGCAGGTGTGGGTGGGTGTGTGGAAGGGTGTTTTCTAAGTTTCTTTTGCATTCCCCAGGAGAGAACTATATTGGCCCAACTAGGGTCATGCGTCACTTGCAGGTCAGTCAGCTATGGTCCAAAACTGGAAAAAGTTAATTTGCAACCCATAAAACCAACAAAGAATCAGTACCACAATATAAAAAAATTCCCTACAAATCTTTATCCCCATATTCCATCCCCACATCACCCACAAAAAAGAAAGGGAAAGAAAAGTGGGTGTTATTTACAAAGCAGGAAACAATTCTCAACAATAAGATAGAAGAAGTTGCCCAATATCAGTACTAATCAAGATATAAGTGAATAAAAAAAGAATCATTTCACATTAATCAAAATTGAGAGTTCAGAAACAAAATCATAAACTACAGACAGCTGATTTTCAACAAAAGTGCCAAGACCATTCAAAGAGGAAAATAATAATCTTTTCAAATGCCAAGACAACTGAACAGCCACATGCAAAAGAATGAAAGTTGGATCCTCATCTCACACTATATACAAAAAAGTAACTTAAAATGTTGAGAAACCTAAACAGAAGAGCTAAAACTTTTAAACTCCTAGAAGAAAACACAGGATAAATTTTTATAACCTTGGATTTGGCAAAGTAGTCTTAGATATGATACCAAAAGCATGAGTAACAAAGGAAAAATAAATTCCATTTCATCAAAATTAAAAACCACATTAAGCCACAAAAGTCTGAACAAATTTAAGAAGACAAAAAAAAAAATTATCAAGTATCTTTTCTGAAAGCAACAGTATGTCAAGAAAACAAAACTGGAAAAGTAACAAACTAGCTACTGAATAACCAAAGCCCATTCTGAACCTTTCACAAATGTAATCGTACAACATGCAGGCTTGTGTGATGGGCTTCTTTTACTTAATGTTTTCAAGGTTTACCCATGTTATAAGATGCATCAGTTCACTTACTTTCATTGTCAAATAACACTCCATTGTATAGATACACCACATTTTATTTATCCTTTTCTCAGTTACTGGATACATTCAGGTTGTTTCTACTTTTGGGATACTGTAACTAAAGCTGCTATGAACATTTGTATACAAGTTTTTGTGAAGATGTATGCTTTTATTTCTCTTGGATATGTACCTCGGAGTATGACTGCTGGAATCATATGGTAACTATGTTTACAGTTTCTGAGAAACTGGCAAACAATTTTCCAAAACAGCTATGCCACTTTACAGTATCACCCACAATATATGAAAGCTCCATATTTCACATCCTCACCAACACTTATTTTCTATTTTTAAAATTATAGACAGTCTTCAGTTCAGTCGCTCAGTCGTGTCCAACTCTTTGCGACCCCATGAATCGCAGCACGCCAGGCCTCCTTGTCCATCAACAACTCCCGGAGTTAACACAAACCCATGTCCACTGAGTCAGTGATGCCATTCAGCCATCTCATCCTCGGTCGTCCCCTTCTCCTCCTGCCCCCAATCCCTCCCAGCATCAGAGTCTTTTCCAATGAGTCAACTCTTTGCATGAGGTGGCCAAAGTACTGGAGTTTCAGCTTTAACTTCAGTCCTTCCAATGAACACCCAGGGCTGATCTCCTTCAGAATGGACTGGTTGGATCTCCTTGCAGTTCAAGGGACTCTCAAGAGTCTTCTCCAACACCATAGTTCAAAAGCATCAATTCTTCAACGCTCAGCTTTCTTCACAGTCCAACTCTCACATCCATACATGACCACAGGAAAAACCATAGCCTTGACTAGACGGACCTTTTCTTGGCAAAGTAATGTTTCTGCTTTTTAATATGCTATCTAGGTTGGTCATAACTTTCCTTCTAAGGAGTAAGCGTCTTTTAATTTCATGGCTGCAGTCACCATCTGCAGTGAGGTCTACAATAGCCTTGTTTCTAAACTAATGCTTCCTTTAGTAAAACATTTCAGATTCCAAGTTGGCACCATTTTTCTGAAAGGCAATATGATTACACAATGAAAGTCTTAAAAATGTCAATACATTCTGATCTAGTGATTCCAGTTTCAGCCATTTGCCCTAAAGAGGTCATGGATGCGGACACAGTATAAAGAACTAGCTGCAGATGTTTGCCACCGTGCTTCCTAAAGCGACCTCTTCTACGCTGGATAGGATTTCTGCAATCCCCCCTTCCCTCTTGCAGTAAGCAACCCAGAGGCCTCCTTGTAACTTTTGGCTTCATTTCTGATTCTGCTGAGCGGTCATTCTACTGTACAAACTGTTCCTTTATCATCACTTGGGTTATGACTAAAGCATTTGTTGCTGGTGGTCAGTCGCCGAGTCACGTCCAACTCTTTGCAACTCCATGGACTGCGGCACGCCAGGCCTCCCTGTTCCTCACCACTCCCGGAGTTTGCCCAAGTTCATGTGCGTAAGACATGGCTTGTCTTGAGTTCCCCCAATAAAACACTGCCATGAGGTAGCTGTGTGATGGGGAGATTCGGGTATTAATGGGCGAAGCTTATACTGGTGCATAACTATACGAAATGTCCCTATTCTTTAAAAAAATCCCCCAGTCATTTCTACCTACTCATACTTCAGCCTTGGTTCTAAGTTCATCACCCTCTCACCACTCATCTGCCTATCCTCTTCATCTCCTCTCTCCTACTCTCAAATTATTATTCACATTTTTCAAGTTACTTTTAGCTATGTCTCTGTTGTTTTCTTTCAACCCATTTCCTCAGGGCCACATTTCTCACGTAAAGAGGCAATCAAGATGTTTTTCCAAACAAAGGCAATTAACAAAACAGTAACTTTCCTTATCCTACTATACTTAGAAACATGCTGAACAAAACCTTCAGTCATTCAGCAAATATTTTTCACAGGCATAGTTCTTGGTGCTGGGGATTTTAAAGATGAACAAAACAGATGTAGTCCTAACTTCAAGGAGTTTAGCTACTACTGACAGGGAGGGGTGGAGGGAGGAAAGGAAGCTGCTAAGTCGCTTCAGTCGTGTCCGCCTCTGTGTGACCCCATAGACGGCAGCCCACCAGGCTCCCCTGTCCCTGGGATTATCCAGGCAAGAACACTGGAGTGGGTTGCCATTTCCTTCTCCAATGCATAAAAGTGAAACGTGAAAGTGAAGTTGCTCAGGCATGTCCGACTCTTAGCGACCTCATGGACTGCAGCCTACCAGGCTCCTCCGTCCATGGGATTTTCCAGGCAAGAGTACTGGAGTGGGGTGCCACTGCCTTCTCCGCAGCACTCTACAGGCCAGCTAAGGATTCTGGAGTTCAGTCTAATGATGGTTGCAGAGCTGTATTTGATTGCCATTAAAAAGAAAAAGATTTATCTACTTAATGATTACAGACTGTAGGGGGCAAGAGCAGATATAGAAATGTTAATGAATAAACTACGGCAGCATCACAAGAAAGATATGGTGATGCCTTTGATTGTGTTTAGTAAAATGGCAACCCACTGCAGTGTTCTTGCCTGGAGAATCCCAGGGACAGAGGAGCCTAGTGGGCTGCCGTCTATGGGGTCGCACAGAGTCGGACACGACTGAAGCAACTTAGCAGCAGTAACAGAAAAATGGTTAAATGAATCACAATAAATCCATATAATGGAATATGATACAGCCATTGTACATGATGTCCATTATAAATGATGTAAAAGAACACATAAGGACACAGAAAAATGTTTATATTAAATGTAAACAAAGCAGGTTATAAAAGTAGACTATTATCTGAGTCATAAGGTTGATTCATCCATGTATAGTATGATGCTATCTTACAAAAAATTTAATATGCATAGAATATTAAAGCTGGAAGGCTTAGAGCTCATCTAGTCTACTAAAACCAGAAAAGCTTCAGAACTTAATGACAGTAAAGACAGAACAAAGATCTCACTCTCAAATACACTTATTCTTTATTACCCAGGGTCTCTCCATTATATTGGCTCTCACAGATGCACTTCTGTTAGTCTGACATTAAAATATGAAATTAGAACAGAATTTTTTCTTTTACTCCTATTATACTATATATAACATATTATAAATCTGGTTAAATCTAGATTCATAAAAATTTATCTATAATTGACAGAAGTCTTGACAAATTTTAAAAAGGTAAGAGAGGGGGGATAATCTCAAAATAAGCCAAGAATATATATTTTTTTTTGTTGTTCAGTCACTAAGGCGTGTCTGACTGTTTGTAGCCTGCCAGGCTTGGTCCATGGGCTCCCCCAGGCAAGAATGTTGAAGTAGGCTGCCATTACCTTCTCCAGTATGCATATATACACATATACACACACACAAAGACATACATATATTTGTAGGACTTTGCATTAATCAAGTCATTGACTGTTAACAGATACACTTCATGCTAGCACACATTATTAAAATGTCTGTGGTCAGTGGTTTTTTGAAATTCTAACAATGGTACACAGAATCTCTTAAGGAAATAACATTCTTGGGCAGCAAAACACTGTTTCTGTGACACGAGTCACCATTTCTCCTTTGAATCTGCACGTTTCCCTGGCTATGATTTTATTTTAGGCCAGGAAGGGCAGAGGCTCCCTCTAGAAACCAGTAACCTAACCCCCTCCTTTCTATGGTAATATAGCATAGCCATTCACTGTCTGACCTACAGGAAAAAACCTGCTGTTAATTAACCATTAATTACTTGAATACAGCCTGCATTATGTGGAAAAATGTGTTACCTTCATCTTAATTTAAAAGACATCTGAGGTTCAAACTGGCAAGAAGATACACTTTATAAACACCTTTATACCATTATTCTCCTTCAAAGAATTGGAAAAGAGATTTCTTTTCCTATGGTTCTGCAGGGCTTGAAATGGTAAGAAAGGTACAATATGAGAAAATGATGGTTTCTCCCTGAAGCTTTTTGCCAGGCAGAAAATACATTTTTTTTAATTTGAGAGATTTTTTATTATTGTTAGTACCTGAATAATGAAGATGGGATCTTACTGAGGGTTAATGAAGTCTATTTGAAATTTAAGATCTTTGTGTTGAATTTGCCTTAAATACATTAAAGTTATCTGAATTTGTGAACTAAATTAGACCAAATAGAAAATAGAGAGGATTTGTCACAGGTATAGAGGGCATGACCAATAAAATCAGGTTCAGCTATAAGAAAGAATGTTTATAAATATGGAGGAAAGTTGCCTCAATATTTTTATAATTTTATGTGCATTATTTTTCACATCTTAAAGCTGCCCAAGTATAGAAAAATATAGGACTTCAATAACGGTTACCAGCATGATTTGCTTTTATTACCTTTCTGTTCAAGACCCTTGTTTCCCCTTGTAGCATGTCAAATTGCCCCCAAAACCATATTATACAGCAGAGAAATGTTGTTCACACTTCACTGGCTATTGATTTACTTTATTTATTGGCACAAAATCAGCTTGAGATAAACATTTTGTCCCCCATTTCCACTATTGTAAGTGGTGTTCTTCATTGCAAGATAGGTAAGCCCAAATGTGCAGGGTCACAATTCGACATGGCTTTCTAATCAATGTGTGAAAAATTATCTAATGAATAATGGGTTGCACATTTCCACAAACAAATTAACCAGGGTGAGACTGAAACTAATGATTATATTTATCTAATGTAATTTCACATCTGTTACTAGTGGTAGTAATTTTTTTCTCTTTCATCCATGGTGTCCTCAAAATTACAACTTAGCTTTTCAGATACAGTTATAGGACATCAGTTTAACTAGAAAATAGACAATTTTGTGGAATGTTCTTTTTTTCATTGAATACCAGCAGCCCTGAGAAATATGATGCTATTTTATAAAATTTGCGAATCCAGGTACTGCTTGATTATTACCTCTGTTGTGTTTAAGCATGCCTGTGGGCTTAATTTCATAGCCTATGGGTCAAATCTTATCTCATAAAGAGCAAATGACCCCTTTCTATCACTGTAAGACCATTCTTAATTCTGTCTGTCCTTGTAATAAAATTAATATTTATCCTGATTTAAACTGTAGAATTTGTTTAAGTAGAAACAGTTCCCAACTTAGAAAAAAAAATTAAATCCTAAACATTTTATTTGGAACTCAGGGCACCTAAGGCTCCCAGGCAAGCCCACAGAAGTCTATTGCATCCACGTGTAACTTCATCATAGAAGCTAGCCACAACTGGTGTTATATTTCCTATAGAAGAGAGCATTCAGAGTTTAAACCAAGAACACCTGTCTTTCAGTTCTGGTTTCCCACTCTCCTGCCATCTGCCAGGGAGTTTAGGGAGCCTCCTACTATAACATACAGATTTTGGCATCACTGGAGAAGGGACCTAAAAGGATGAGTTTGAGGTAAAAAGGTAATTTCACCTGCCAAGAGGTGAGGAGCTTTAGGAGCATTTGTTGAAGTATATACCAGAGAGGTTTCTTGGCCCTATTTTTGCTCTCTAGCCAGACAGACTTCAGCCTGATTCTGAAACCAAATCCTCTGATTTTAATAAAAAGTTCCAGTGATTTGTATTCTAAGATTTCCATTATTAGAAATTAGACTCTGAGAAAATCTGCAAATTCTACCACATAATTTAAGAATTCCCTAATAAATTTTCACTTTTGTGAGGGACTCTTTGGTTAGGTTCACTATGAAGAAAAAGTAGAGAACCAAGAAACATCTTTTGATCCTTAGTAGGAAAAAACAGCCCTGAAGACAACAATTCTCAGTGTTTGAGTTCTCAAACTTTCCTGGGCCCTTAAAGATTATTGAGGACTACAAAGAGCATTTGTTTATAAGTTATATCAAGTGCTATTAGGAATTAAAACTATTAAAACTGATATTAGAAAAGTTTTAAGTACTTATTAATTCATTTTGAAATAAAAGTAAACTCATTACATGTTAACATAAATAACATAAGTAGTTTATTAAAGATATAGTTGATCCTCAAACAACATGAGGTTAGGGACACTGACCCTCTGCAGAGTCAACAATCTGAGTATAATATAGTCAGCTCTCCATATCCTCAGCTCCACATCTGAGGATT
Organism: Capricornis sumatraensis; assembly: GCF_032405125.1. Classification (NCBI taxonomy): domain Eukaryota; kingdom Metazoa; phylum Chordata; class Mammalia; order Artiodactyla; family Bovidae; genus Capricornis; species Capricornis sumatraensis. The sequence goes on along the minus strand of NC_091070.1, from coordinate 91,948,634 downwards.
CAACAAACCATGGATAGTGCAATACTGTATTTACTACTTTTAAAAATCTACATAGAAGTAGACCCATGTAATTCAAACTCACACTGTTGAAGGGTTAACTGCAAACGTGTGTGCACTGTGCTGTGCTTAGTCCCTCAGTCGGGTCCAACTCTTTCCCACCCAACAGACTGCAGCCCGCCAGGCTCCTCTGTCCATGGGATTCTCCAGGCACGAACACTGGAGTGGGTAGCCTATCCCTTCTCCAGGGGAACTTCCCAATCCAGGAATTGAACCGGGGTCTCCTGTATTGCAGGCAGATTCTTTACCAGCTGAGCTACCCAGGAAGCCCCAACTGTAAATGTATTCCCTCCAAAAAATTTAATAAAAAGATTGTCTTAATAGAAGACAGCTGAATTCTTATAAATGAGCTTCCTCTCTGTCATGGTATATTGTTTTGACTAAACTATACTTAAAGAGAAAATTCAGCCCCAGACAGATATGTAGCTGGAAAGAAGTTATTTTAATAGTAATTTTGGATAATTGCGGAAATTTTGCTTTGATAAAAAGCAAAAATGTGTCAAGTGATAGTTTCTTTTTAATTTATTTATTAACTGGAGGATAATTACAATATTGCGATGGCTCTTGCCACCACAACATGAATCGGCCATGGGTATACAGGCACCCTCCCATCCTGAACCCCGCCTCCCCTCTCCCTCCCCACCCTCCTCTCCAGGCTGTCCCAGAGCACTGGCTTTGAGTGCCCTGCTTCAGGCATCCCACTCACACTGGTCACCTGCTTTACACATGGCGATGTGCAGGTTTCGATGCTACTTTCTCAGATCACCCCACCCTCTCCTTCTCCCACTGAGTCCAAACCTCTGTGCTTTACATCTGTGTCTCCTTTGCAGCCCTGCATGTAGGATCATCAGCACCCTCTTTCTAAATTCCATATTATGTGTTAATATACAATATTTGTCTTCCTCTAACTTACTTCACTCTGTTTAGTAGGCTCTAGGTTCATCCACCTCTTTAGGACTGACTCAAATGCATTCCGTTTTATAGCTGAGTAATATTCCATTGTGTGTATCTACCACAACTTCCTTATCCATTCATCTGCCAATGGACATCTAGGTTGCTGCCATGTCCTAGCTTTTGTAAACAGTGCTGCAATGAAGTTAGCTGCAGTACAGACTGTGACACCATATCAATGGAATTTTCATCCTGACACTAAAAATATATTGGCTTATTTTGTACTTTGAATGGATTCTCTAACTTGCATGATTTTGTGCCACCATATATTGGTTATTTAGAAAATATTAGTTCACTAATTTATGCAGATGCTTGAAACGTTAACACATTTCATTATATAGTGTTTAAAGAACACATTTACCAATCTTATCAGAAAACTTTAAATACTGGAATACTATCAAGCCACAGGACTGGAAAAGGTCAGTTTTCATTCCAATCCCAAAGAAAGGCAATGCCAAAGAATGCTCAAACTACCGCACAATTGCACTCATCTCACATGCTAGTAAAGTAATGCTCAAAATTCTCCAAGCCAGGCTTCAGCAATATGTGAACCGTGAACTCCCTGATGTTCAAGCTGGTTTTAGAAAAGGCAGAGGAACCAGAGATCAAATTGCCAACATCCGCTGGATCATGGAAAAAGCAAGAGAGTTCCAGAAGTACATCTATTTCTGCTTTATTGACTATGCCAAAGCCTTTGACTGTGTGGATCACAAGAAACTGTGGAAAATTCTGAAAGAGATGGGAATACCAGACTACCTAACGTGCCTCTTGAGAAATCTGTATGCAGGTCAGGAAGCAACAGTTAGAACTGGACATGGAACAACAGACTGGTTCCAAATAGGAAAAGGAGTACGTCAAGGCTGTATATTGTCATCCTGCTTGTTTAACTTTTATGCAGAGTACATCATGAGAAATGCTGGACTGGAAGAAGCACAAGCTGGAATCAAGATTGCCGGGAGAAATATCAGTAACCTCAGATATGCAGATGACACCACCCTTATGGCAGAAAGCAAAGAGGAGCTAAAAAGCCTCTTGATGAAAGTGAAAGAGGAGAGTGAAAAAGTTGGCTTAAAGCTCAACATTCAGAAAACGAAGATCATGGCATCCGGTCCCACCACTTCATGGGAAATAGATGGGGAAACAATGGAAACAGTGTCAGACTTTATTTTTTTGGGCTCCAAAATCACTACAGATGGTGACTGCAGCCATGAAATTAAAAGACGCTTACTCCTTGGAAGAAAAGTTATGACCAACCTAGACAGCATATTCAAAAGCAGAGACATTACTTTGCCGACTAAGGTCCGTCTAGTCAAGGCTATGGTTTTTCCTGTGGTCATGTATGGATGTGAGAGTTGGACTGTGAAGAAGGCTGAGTGCCGAAGAATTGATGCTTTTGAACTGTGGTGTTGGAGAAGACTCTTGAGAGTCCCTTGGACTGCAAGGAGATCCAACCAGTCCATTCTGAAGGAGATCAACCCTGGGATTTCTTTGGAAGGAATGATGCTAAAGCTGAAACTCCAGTACTTTGGACACCTCATGAGAAGAGTTGACTCATTGGAAAAGACTCTGATGCTGAGAGGGATTGGGGGCAGGAGGAGAAGGGGACGACCGAGGATGGCTGGATGGCATCACCTACTTGATGGACGTGAGTCTGCATGAACTCCGGGAGATGGTGATGAACAGGGAGGCCTGGCATGCTGTGATTCATGGGGTTCCAAAGAGTCGGACACGACTGAGCGACTGAACTGAACTGAACTGATCAAGCTCATAGTGGCTAATACAAGTCTTCTAAACTTCTAATTTTCACTTGAAAGGTCAAATTTTTATCACTGGCAACAAAACTTTCTGTTGTTTCCTTGAACTTTCCTTGAAAATCACTTTGTTCATTTTTAAGAAAATATCTGTCAAACACCCAACTGAATAGCCAGAGTCAGTTACCCCTGCAAGTAAAAATAGTATTCCATGAAAAAAAAACAAAAAAACAGCTAGATCAGCTCACAACTTAAACAATCACACAAACGTTTTTCCTCAAGAACCACTGTACTTTGGTATGCAGGCAAAAGTGTTTTATGTACATTTCCCATTTCATCACCAGAATATTAAAAAGATATCTACTCAAGAGTTGTGACTTAATAAATTTTTATTGATCAAATTGTTCTGAAGTGAATCTTTCTTTCTTTCCTTTCTACTTTAACTACACAATGACTACTGGTACAGTTTGGTGGCATTGTATTGATTCATTCTAAAACATGAACAGCTTTTATCCACCATTGCTTTTGTACCATCAAACCAAACATCAACACAGCAAAAAAGGTTAATCATATTTTAGTCTTACAATGAAAATGGCTTTAACCTCCCAAATCTCCTCAAAGGGGACCCTCAGGTATCTTCAGCCTACCTTTGAGCATCACTGCTCTCAACAATGTATGGACGGAAGGTAGAGGTTGGGGGAGAGGGATAAAGTCTTTCTAAAAGCAATCCAGAATTGAAGAAAATGTGTTCTGAATATAAACGAATATTTAATTCATTAGGCTTTCCTTACAGTTTGACTTTAAAGAACTACTTCATTTAGTTTTCTGCTTTGCTTCTGGCCCTGATCAGAGACTGGCCTCAATGAGTAGTTTTATCAAGAGTCAATACTAGGCAAACGATAAAGAAATGCCATGGCTCCCCAGCAAATAAGTGCCTGCGAGGGCTAGTGCTGCCAGTAATCTAAACCGAAGAGGAAGCCGCGAGCATCTGACTTTATATCTCCCTTTGCGTGTTCTGTCTACACCAGAATGTGAGCTGCTCCAGATGCGTCTTGAGCTCCTTGTTTTACTCACAGCTTTATCCTCAGCTCCTAGGACAGTTACTGGCTCATAACAGGCATTCAACAAACACTTACTGGATGAACGAAGGCACCCATATGAGCGTATACAAGGAGTAAAGAAGAAAGAATATAATCATCATTTTACAGACACATCCAGGTGAGTGTTTCAATCTTCAGAATAATTAGAGAGACTACAAACATTTTCCAGTGATGCTGCAGCTACTGCTCAGGGTATTTTTTTAAACACCAGAGAGGAAGTGCTGGAAATGCACTGCAGCTGGATTCAGAAAGACTGGCTACATTCCTGGCTCTAGCAATTGCCACTGATACGAAACTGGGCAGTGACTTACCCTGAGATTATCTCCTTAACTTAAAGCTGAGAGAGAAATAATTATTTCACAGAGGCATTGTGAGAACAGAATTAAATGAAACTACATTTGTGAAAGTACCTAGCTCAGTGCCTAGCAAACAGAAAATGGCGAGCATGTGTAAATGCCAGTGCATCGGCATTTGGTATTAGGCTATCATACATCTAAAAGGCATGAATTTCACTACTTAAAATGTTCTCTATATATCATCTATCTACATATTCTATAAAGCCTTAAACACTCTGTATATGGTCATCATCCAAGGCAAGGATAAATTCATCAAAGACATTGTCAAAAAAGGGGTTCAAGTAAAACTAAAACATCGGAATTCTGAAACTCATAAGGGTAGCTAGGGGAAACAGTCCCTGTGAAACTGAAGGAACTATAACTGAAAGAAAAATGAGGCACAGAACTGATAATAAAGTGGAAACGGTATTATTACCTAAAATATTTTTTTAGTTATCAGAAGGAAAATTTTAAGGTGAAAACTTGACCCTTCATAGAATTCTAATTTTGCCAACACATACTACCTGAGATGAACCCCAAACTAAACTGGGTCTGGAAGTTGGAAATCACTTTATTTTCCAACTGCTGGGAATCAGTCAATTGCTGATGTCCAGGGGATGAAAATGATAATGCTGTTTCATCTTCTTGAAAGCCTCATTGGAAAGAATTGCAAGCCCGTCAATAAAACAGAGAAACTATGTATAATATTGATGCTTAATTTTTCACAAAATTTAGATTGCAAGTTTAGAAGAGTAGAGAAAAGCAGCATGGAGACACGCTGTATAATGGAGACACGCTGTATAAGCTCTCTAACACACTGTGACCAAGAGTTTGGGTAGCAGAAGAAAAACCGCTGCTGCTCCGATCAGAAGCTGCTTCTCTGAATGTTACCGACATGTCAAGTTCACTGCTCTCAGTAGCTCATCTTTCCTTACCTCTGATATCTCGCCCGGAGACTTATTTCCCCCGGAGTGGAAATAAAGTAAAAAATAATTCCTCCTCAGTCTCTTTTTCTAGTCATAAATCTCCAGACTGAATCTTTAAAAATCATCCTCATTTGTGGGAAGACCAGAATTCTCATAAACTGCTGAAACTAAAAACTAAAAACTCTTCAGGAGGATAATTTGATATTATCTTAAAAATTAAAAATGGAAAACTGTTTAGCCAAGCAATTCTGCTTCCAAGAATATCCAGAAGACACAGACACCAGAAACAATTTATGTTCAACACAATTTACTACAGCATTAGGTGCAGAAATAGATGTAGAATAGAAAAAGACCAAAACAACTTACATGTCCATCAACTGTTGTTCAGTTTCTAAGTCATTTCCAACTCTTCTGTGATCCCATGGACTGACCGTAGCCCACCAGGCTCCTCTGTCCATGGATTTCCCAGGCAAGAATACTGGAGTGGGTTGCCATTTCCTTCTCCAAAACATCCATCAATAGGGCATTTAAATAATTTATATTATATCCATACAATGAAATACTATTTGAAAAGAATGAAAAAGCTATTTTGTGTACTGGTGTAGAAAGCTTTCCAATACACATGAAAAAAAGCAATCCACAGAATAGTGGAACAGAATGTCAGTTACCAATTTTGTACAAAAGAGGGGAGAATAATATATAATTACATTTGCTTACAATGCAACTTTTAAATCTTTAGCATATACATGAAACTAATGACTATCTGATAAAAAGGAGAATTTCAATGTTTGGCAACAAAGGCGAGAGGAAGGCTTTGTACTACAGATCTTCTCATGTTTTGATTCTTTTTTTCTTACTTTTTAAAAATTTTAATTGGAGGATAATTACTTTATAATACTGTGGTGGTTTTTGCCATACATTCACATGAATCAGCCATGGGTGTACATGTGTTCCCCATCCTGACCCTCCCTCCCACCTCCCTCCCCCATCCCCATCATGTTTTGATTCTTTACCATATAGATGTATTACATACTTTAAAATTTTTTTTCTTACCTATAAAAAAAATCAACCTCTCCAACTGGGGGAGCCAACTTCTACTTCCTGGATGAGACACCAAAGACACGCCCCTGGCAGTATCCAGAGGTGACAGCAGCTAGCTGGGCATATTGTTTTGGTTGTCAACCCTCTGGGGCCCCTTTGGCTCCTGCCCATCTTCTAAGCCTTCGCCTTCTACTCTGGGTCCTATATCATCTCTGAGCCTCCATCATCCTTCTAAGAAAGCTGTGCACTAACAACTCTAAGGCATTTTTCTGTTTCTTATCATGAAACACCTTGACTTTCACCAACAAAAATGTGAGTTCCCTGTTACGAGCAGGTGAGGATACACAAGTATAAAACACAAATACTATCACTGTTCTCAAGGAGATTAGAATCAGGTTTAGAGTCATAGAGAACTAAAAAATACGTGTTAATGAAGGGGACGGTCAGAGGACAAGGAAAGAAATCAGCGACTGGAAGTAGTCAGGGAACACTAGATGACGTGGCTCTCCCAGGAAGAAATTACCATACCTGTCCTCCCAAGCAGAATTCATTACTCTTTACAACTGTCCTTTTTTATTTATAATACTATTAAAGTTAGCTGTTTATATACTAGTTTCTCCCACAGTCTCCACTGTCTGAGTTTCTTGAAGAAAGATTTTTAAGAGACTAACTTGTACCAGAAAAGTTCATTCATCCAATAGTTCCACACACAGTGCTAGAAACTGGTCATAACTATGATATGAGCCAATTTTCGAGGTATTTGCGTAAGGGTAAGGGAGAAGAAAAGGCACAATGGTGTTAGAAAATGGATAAAGGTTTCCTATAGGGGAGTAATAAGAAATAAAATTGGTAAAATACACTGCAGACATTATTTGGGGCACTGAAGACCATGCTAAACATCAGGAAAGGTGGCATTCTCATAACGGCTACAGAAACAAATAGGGAGTGCAGATGAATGAAGTGAGCTGGCTAAAAGCAGCAGAATCAAGCAAACTGGAGTGAATCTTTCCCTTGCCTAAAAGCATCCAAATTTAAAAGCCAAAAGAAAACTCACTTTGTAGTCACTAAATAGTTTGCAGGCCACAGACTTCTGCGAGGCCATGGAGAAGTTTTTGAGTAAGAAGGAAGCAGGATCAGAAGGATGTGTTAAGAAAAACCAAGCAGTAGCGCAGACAGAAAGCTAAAAAGCTCAGGAGAACAAGCAAGAAGGAATAAGCTCTGAATTAGGATAAGAGCAATATTCCTCAATGGGTGAAACCGTTAGATAAAAAGTTTAAATAAGGAGCTAAACAATGAAGGTAAGGCTGTCACCACTCGAACCCGTTGATCAATTATGGCATTACTAAAAGTGAAAGGATAGAGGCTGCGATAAACGCTACGAAGAAAAACTCCACAGGGACAAGACCCAGCTCCACCTACCACTGAGCAGAAACATGAGATTAAATTAGATGCTTGCTCTATATGACTCTTACAGATCTGATATTCCACAATAAGTTTGGTCTAAATGTGTTTAAGATGTCACAGAATACTGAGGGAAAATGGATTTTTTAATGATATAAATTTCTTATAATACACACATATATGAAGAAAATATATAAAAATAACAATGCTTCATTTTAAGTGGCATATAAATGAATTTTTAAATGCTTTTTGTTGATTCTGTATATATTTTAAGGTTTCAAACTATTGTCTTTATCTAAATTCCCCAATTCCATTCCTCCCATTCTCACTTAAATGTACTCCAATCATACCTGTGTCCATTTAAAATTTCATGAGACCACTTTTTTAATTAATTTATTTGTTTTGATTGGAGGCTAATTACTCTACAACACTGCGGTGGTTCATGCCATGCATCGGCGTGAATCAGCCATGAGTGAACATGTGCCCCCATCCTGAACACCCCTCCCACCGCCTTCCCCTCCCCATCCCTCTGGGCTGTCCCAGTGCACCAGCTTTGAGTGCCCTGATGAAACCACTTTTTAAAAGAAAGTTGTGGTGAAATACAAATAAAAAAATTTACCATCTTAAACCACTTTTAGTGTACAGCTTGTGGCATCGAGCACATTAAGTACATTGCTGCTGCGAGCGTCGCCCCCACCCGTCCACACAGCTCTTTACATCTTACAAAACTGAAACTCAGTATGCACTAGATAGTAATTCCCATTCTCCACACAGTCCTGGTACCATCCATTCTACTTTCTAGATATATGAATTTGAGTACTCTTGGTACCTAATGTAAGTGAATACCAGTACTTTTTTGACTGGCTTATTTCACTTAGTATAATGCCCTCAAGGTTCATCTAAAATGTAGCATGTGTCAGAATATCCTTCCTCTTAAAAGCTAAGTAATATTCCATTGTATGTATATACCACATTTTACTTAATCATTCATTCATCAATGGACACCTAGATTGCTTCCATCTTTTGGTTACTTGAATAAGGCTGCTATAAACATGAGTAAACAAAAATGTCCTTGAGTCCCTACTTTAAGTTCCTTTAAGTATATATTCAGAAAAGCATTTTCTGGATTGTTCAGTAATGTTATTTTTAGTTTTCTGAGGAATCACTGTACTGTTTTCCATAGCATCTGTACCATTTCACATTCTCAACCACACTATACAATACAGGGTTGTGATTTCTCCACATCCTGGCCAAATACTTATTTGTTTTTCTAACAGTAGCCCTCTTACTGGGTATGAGGTGGTATCTCACTGTGGTTTTGATCTGTATTTCCTTAATGATTAGTATTCTCTATGGTTTTATCAAAAGAACACGTAAGCCAACACGAAGAACTCCTACTGGCCAAAGATGGGGTACGCTGAGCATCAAATACAACTGACTAAAAAACAATGAATATACAAAGCTCAAGTGTGTAATGATAGTAAAAAAAAAAAAAAACAAAAAACTCTCTGAACACTACTGGAAAGAACTAGGGCATACATGACTTATTCTTAAGACTGACAGTTAAAAGGCAAAAAAAACAGGCATTTATCTTGCCTTTTCGATACAAAATGTATTTTAGGATAACCAAATAACTCTAGTTGATAAAGGAATTTCAGCTCATAAATATGAAAATAATAGAATTAGGTGGGAAATCACCATTATGTAAGCCTTGGTGAATTCACTGCTTCAGGCAATATTTATAAATGGACAAAACCAATAGACAATGCTGAGGGGAACTGTACAATGGAGGTCAGGCTGTCACCACCTGAACCCACTGGTCAACCACTGCATCACTGAAAGTAAGACAAGCAAACATTCGTGCCACTTGGTATGATCCAATACAAGCCATACAGTGCTACCTATGAAATAGTCATGCCCCAAAATGTTGACCCCAAATCTGATTACACTAATAGCCACTAGCTACATGTAGCTATTTAAATTTAAAAACTAAAATTAAAAATTCTCAACCGCAAATGCTCAAAGCCACATGCAGCAATCCACAAGTGCAGACAGAGGACAGTGCCATCGCTGCAGAAGTTCTACTGTATAGAGCTGCTCTGGAAAGAAGCATGGAAAGGGAAAGGGCTAAATGACACCAGAAAAAGGCAAAAGGACAAGACGAGAACACAGGGCATTCTACGGAACAGTAAGTGGGTGCCGGGGAAAAAGGGAGAGAAAAAGAAACTACTTCTTATTTGAAGACTTAAGATATGAAATGTCCAGAAAAGGAAAATGTATACAAAGCAAAGCAGATCAGTGGTTTCCTGGGGCTGGAAGCTGAAGGACAGAATGACTGCAAATAGTCTAGAAGAAATTTTGGGGAGTGTGGAAAAGCTCTAAAGTGGCTTATAATAGTGGCTGCTCAACTCTATAATAATCACTAAATTTTGTGCTAATCACGAAATTGCATGCTAAGTCACTTCAGTCATGTCTGACTCTTTATGCCCCTATGGACTATACAGTCCATGGAATTCTCCAGGCCAGAATACTGGAGTGGGCACCCTTTCCCTTCTCCAGGGGATCTTCCCAACCCAGGGATCGAACCCAGGTCTCCCGCATTGCAGATGGGATTCTTTACCAGTTGGGCCACAAGGGAAGCCCAAGAATACTGGAGTGTGTAGCCTACACCTTTTCCAGCAGATCTTTCTGACCCAGGAATCGAATCAGGGATTCCTGCATTGCAGGTGGATTCTTACCAACTGAGCTATCAGGGCACCACCTCGAAAACTCCACTAAATATTACCAAACTGTTAAAAAGAAGTAATAACAGATAATTATAACATATGGCCCCTTCATAGATCACAGTCTTGTCATAGTAAAGCAGCTTCCATAACACAATAAAACTATGAGCCAGGACCTAACAAAAGCAGAAGAGATTAAGAAAATGAAGCAAGAATATACAGAAAAGCTGTATAAAAAAGGTCTTAATGACCTAGATTTGATTTAGGTCATACCTGAATGGCCTAGTGGTTTTCCCTACTTTCTTCAATTTAAGTCTGAATTTGGCAATAAGGAGCTCATGATCTGAGCCAAAATCAGCTCCCAGACTTATTTTTGCTGACTGTATAGAGCTTCTCCATCTTTGGCTGCAAAGAATATAATCAATCTGATTTCGGTGTTGACCATCTGGTGATGTCCATGTGTAGAGTCTTCTCTTGTCTTACAGGAGACAGGGATCAAGACCATCCCCATGGAAAAGAAATGCAAAAAACCAAAATGGCTGTCTGGGGAGGGCTTACAAACAGCTGTGAAAAGAAGAGAAGTGAAAAGCAAAGGAGAAAAGGAAAGATATAAGCATCTGAATGCAGAGTTCTAAAGGATAGCAAGAAGAGATAAGAAAGCCTTCCTCAGTGATCAATGCAAAGAAATAGAGGAAAACAACAGAATGGGAAAGACTAGACATCTCTTCATGAAAATTAGAGATACCAAGGGAACATTTCATGCAAAGATGGGCTCAATAAAGGACAGAAATGGTCTGGACCTAACAGAAGCAGAATATATTAAGAAGAGGTGGCAAGAATACATGGAAGAACTGTACAAAAAAGATCTTCATGACCAAGATAATCACAATGGTGTGATCACTCACCTAGAGCCAGACATCCTGGAGTGTGAACTCAAGTGGGCCTTAGCATCACTACGAACAATGCTAGTGGAGGTGATGGAATTCCAGCTGAGCTCTTTCAAATCCTGAAAGATGATGCTGTGAAAGTGCTGCACTCAATATCCCAGCAAATTTGGAAAATTCAGCAGTGGCCACAGGACTGGAAAAGGTCAGTTTTTATTCCAATCCCAAAGAAAGGCAATGCCAAAGAATGCTCAAACTACCGCACAATTGCACTCATCTCACATGCTAGTAAAGAAATGCTCAAAATTCTCCAAGCCAGGCTTCAGCAATACGTGAACCGTGAACTTCCAGATGTTCAAGCTGGATTTAGAAAAGGCAGAGGAACCAGAGATCAAATTGCCAACATCCGCTGGATCATGGAAAAAGCAAGAGAGTTCCAGAAAAACATCTATGCTTTATTGACTATGCCAAGCCTTTGACTGTGTGGATCACAAGAAACTGTGGAAAATTCTGAAAGAGATGGGCATACCAGATCACCTGACCTGCCTCTTGAGAAACCTATACGCAGGTCAGGAAGCAACAGTTAGAACTGGACATCGAGCAACAGACTGGTTCCAAATAGGAAAAGGAGTACGTCAAGGCTGTATATTGTCACCCTGCTTATTTAACTTATATGCAAAGTACATCATGAGAAACGCTGGGCTGGAAGAAGCACAACCTGGAATCAAGATTGCTGGGAGAAATACGAATAACCTCAGATATGCAGATGACAGCACCCTTATGGCAGAAAGTGAAGAGGAACTAAAAAGCCTCTTGATCATAGTGAAAGAGGAGAGTGAAAAAGTTGGCTTAAAGCTTAACATTCAGAAAACGAAGATCATGGCATCAGGTCCTATCACTTCATGGGAAATAGATGGGGAAACAATGGAAACAGTGTCAGACTTTATTTTGGGGGGCTCCAAAATCACTGCAGATGGTGACTGCAGCCATGAAATTAAAAGACGCTTACTCCTTGGAAGGAAAGTTATGACCAACCTAGATAGCATATTCAAAAGCAGAGACATTACTTTGCCGACTAAGATCCGTCTAGTCAAGGCTATGGTTTTTCCAGTAGTCATGTATGGATGTGAAAGTTGGACTGTGAAGAAGGCTGAGCACTGAAGAATTGATGCTTTTGAACTGTGGTGTTGGAGAAGACTCTCGAGAGTCCCTTGGACTTCAAGATTCAACCAGTCCATTCTAAAGGAGATCAGACCTGGGTGTTCTTTGGAAGGAATGATGCTAAAGCTGAAACTCCAGTACTTTGGCCACCTCATGCAAAGAGTTGACTCATTGGAAAAGACTCTGATGCTGGGAGGGATTGGGGGCATGAGGAAAAGAGGACGACAAAGGATGAGATGGCTGGATGGCATCACTGACTCAATGGATGTGGTTTGAGTGAACTCTGGGAGTTGGCAATGGACAGGGAGGCCTGGTGTGCTGCAATTCATGGGGTCCCAAACAGTTGGATACGACTGAGCAACTAAACTGAACTAAGACCTAGATAACCACAATAGCGTGCTCACTCACCTAGAGCTGGACATCCTGGAGTGTGAAGTCAAGCCTCAGGAAGCATTACTACGAACAAAGCAAGTGGAGGTGCTGGAATTCCAGCTGAGCTATTTAAAATCCAAAAAGCAGATGCTGTTAAAGTGTTGCACTCAGTATGTTAGCAACCTTAGAAAACTGAGCAGTGGCCACAGAGCTGGAAAAGGTAAGTTTTCACTCCAATCCCAAAGAAGGGCAATGCCATGGAACATTGAATCTACCGTACAACTGCATTCATTTCACAGCAAGGCAATGCTCAAAATGCTTCAAGGTAGGTTTCAGCAGTATATGAACCAAGAACTTCCAGATATACAAGCTGGGTTTCAAAGAGGCAAAGGAACCAGAGATCAAATTGCCAACATTCAATGGATCATGAGGGGAATTCGAGAGAAACATCTACTTCTGCTTTATTCACTACAGTAAAGTCTTTACAGAAATGGTATGGACTTAACAGAAGCAGAAGATATTAAGAAGAGGTGGCAAGAGTACAGAGAAGAACTATTAAAAAAAAAAAAGTCTTAATGACCCAGATAACCACGATGGTGTGATCACTCACCTAGAGCCAGACATCCTGGAGTGTGAAGTCAAGGGAGCCTTAGGAATCAACACTACAAACAAAGCTAGTGGAGGTGATGGAATTCCAGCTGAGCTATTTCAAATTCTAGAAGATGATGCTGTAAATGTTCTGCACTCAATATGCCAGCAAATTTGGAAACCTCAGCAGTGGCCACAGGACTGGAAAAGGTGGGTTTTCATACAATCACAAAGGGCAATGCCAAAGAGCACTCAAACTACCACACAACTGCACTCATTTCACATGCCAGCAAAGTAATGCTCAAAATCCTTCAAGCTAGGCTTCAACAGTGTGTGAAACAAGAACTTCCAGTACAAGCTGGATTTACAAAAGACAGAGGAACCAGAGATCAAATTGCCAACATCTGTTGGATCATAGAAAAAGCAAAAGAATTTCAGAAAAACATCTACTACTGCTTAATTGACTACGCTAAAGCCTTTGCCTGTGTGGATCACAACAAACTGGAACATTCTGAAAGATATGAGAATACCAGGCTACCTTACCTGCCTTCTGAGAAACCTGTATGCAGGTCAAGAAGCAATAGTTAAGAGTCGAACATGGAACAACGGACTGGCTCCAAATTGGGAAAGGAGTACATCAAGGCTGTATATTGTCCCATTGCTTATTTAACTCATATGCAGAGTGCATCATGTGAAATGCAGGGCTGGAGGAAGCAGAAGATATAGAATCAAGATTGCTCGGAGAAATATCAATAACTTCAGATATGCAGATGACACCACCCTTACGGCAGAAAATGAAGAACAGAAAGCAAAGAGCTTCTTGATGAAGGTGTAAAAGGAGAGTGAAAACTCTGGCTTAAAACTCAACATTTAGAAAACTAAGATCATGGCATCTGGTCCCATCACTTCATGGCAAATAGATGGGAAAACAATAGAAACAGTGACAGACTTTATTCTCTTGGGCTCCAAAATCACTGAGGACGGTGACTGCAGCCATAAAATTAAGACTCTTACTCCTTGGAAGAAAAGTTATGACCAACCTAGACAGCATATTAAAAAGCAGAGACATTACTTTGCCAACAAATAAACATACAGTCAAAGCTATGGTTTTTCCAGTAGTCACGTAGAGATGTGAGAGCTGGACAATAAAAATGGCTGAAAAATTGATGCCTTCGAACTGTGGTGCTGGAGAAGACTCTTGAGAGTCTCTTGGATAGCAAGGAGATCAAACCAGTCAATCCTAAAGGCAGTCAACCCTGAATATTCATTGAAAGGATTGATGCTGCCACCTGATGTGAAGAGCCAACTCACTGGAAAAAACTCTGATGCTGCAAAAGACTGAAGGCAAAAGGAGAAGGGGACAGCAGTGGATGAGATGGTTAGATTGCATCACCAACTCAATACACATGAATTTGAGCTCAAACTCCAGGAGATAGTGGAGGACAGAGGAACCTGGCATGCTACAGTCCGTGAGGTCGCAGAGTCTGATATGACTTAGCAACTGAACAAGAACCAATAATGTATAGACCTTGTTTGGACCTGATTCAAACGAACTAATTCTAAAAAAGACATTTTTCAGACAGGCAAATGTGATTATAGAAGATAAAAAAAATAACTTAAAGGACTTCCCTAGTAGTCCAGTGGCTAAGACTCTGTGTTTCCAATGCAGAGGACCCAGGTTTGATCCCTGGACAGGGAACTAGATCCCACATCCTGCAACGCACAGTTCTCATGTTGCAACTAAAGAGCTGCATGCCACAACAAAGACCGAAGATACTGAGTGCTGCACTAAGACTCAGTACAGCCAAATAAATATCTGTTTCTAAAAAGTACTTAAAATGGCTTATCCGTTTATATTTTGAGAGATGTATATTTAAACATGTGCAATGTGTAAAGTGTGCTTTAATATACCAAACAGAAAAATTATGGAAAGAATAATAAATGAAGCAAATGGAATAAAAAATCTTTATTACACCTGTGTCATAGATATAGGGGAGTTCATTGTTGTCTCTACATCTGTATATGTCTGAAGTTTTTTTATAATTTAAAAAATTAATGGCTACAATAACACTCATCATAGTCAATGCTATATAAACTAAGTCAATGATGAGTTTGTGATTCTCCAATATTGTCAGCAAAGAGGATAGTAGGCTATCATTTTTAAAAGTTTCCATTTTAAGACTAAGTTCCCACAGTAAAAAAACTAATTGGTTATATTTAAATCACCGTTTAAAACTCCAAAAAACTGTTTAAACATACTCTATGTGTTTTGAGGGAGGAGGAACTGTATATATTCTTTTTTTTTTTTCTATTAGCTCAGTTGAATCTCTGCTCTTTACATACTTGACACTGCCTAGGTCATGAAATAAATCCATCAGGATTCTCAGTGACTACCCTGTGATAAATATGCCTGCTACCAGTGCAATGTAGTCACCCTTTACAACAGCTACCCCTTTGGGCACATCTGCAGGCTTTTTATGCACATCTTCATACAGAATCTGCAACGATGATCTGCATTAATAATAAATGAAACAGCACATCTGACCAGGTCCACCAGGTCTGATGTAGAACCATTTTCGAGATCTTCAGGAAACTGAAGATACCCTAAGATACCCTAAGGAGAAAGTATGGCTAATTTCAGATCAGGCACTGGATAAACTGTGAGTGATAAGGCAGTGTTTCCTCAAACAGCTACGACATTGCTGGAGGAGAATCTGAGTGTGTATATAACTACTTTAAATTATAGTTGATCTACTCCTGAACCCTCACTACATCTCCCAAATAGCAACTCTAAATGACCAACATATAGTCCCAAATTTACATATGGATCCAATTTAAAACCTCATATAAAAGGATCCTTTGGTTAACACTGACAGAGCAAATCACTGAAGTGTGGACTAGCATAGTGGTATACAGCAAGCACAGAAATACTAGACCTGAACTGCACATCCTTCTCATTCTATACCCCTGGGTCATTAACACGTTCTTCCTCAGGTTCCCCTTCCCTGTTTTAAAAAACCTTTACTTTGAAATCTACATAGAAACCCAATGGCTACGTAAGTTCTCCCATATATCTCTTCTCCCTCAGGAGCACTCACTGCCAAGTTACATGGTACTTTTAAATCCACACCTCAGAGTGAAGTCCCATGGAACTCAGCAAGAGGCAGAGAAACTTGATTCTACATTGCCCTAGTCTAGACTGGCACAAGTCCACACTGTCCATAAAGCTTTCTATAATGACACCCAAAATAGTGGCCACTAGGCACTTAAAATATGGCTCTTGTGACTGAGGAAGTGAACTTTTAATTAACTTTTAATTTCGCTTAAACAGCCACATGTAAGGAACTTCCGAGACCTGGGTTCAATTCCTGGGTCGGGAACCTCCCCTGGAGAAGGAAATGGCAACCCACTCCAGTATTCTTGCCTGGGAAAATCCCATGGACAGAGGAGCCTGGAAGGCTATGGTTCATGGGGTCGCAAAGAGTCAGACACTATTGAGCAACTAACACTTAACACTCACTTAGCCACATGTAACTGGTAATTATACTGGATAATGTGGCTATAAGCATAGAACTTTCTTTTGTTGTGTTTTCACTCCGGACACTTGATATGCACGAAAGAGTCTTTTAAAATAATTCTCTTTCTCTCATCTATACACATATAGAACACTAATACATCAAATCTTAATAGTGTTTAACTAGGTGATGGGGCTACAGAATCAGGCATTCAAATACATTTTGAATGAATAAATGTGTTTAGACTTAATTCTTACAATAAACAGGTAATATTTATCAACAGGAAAGACTATGTAATCAGAAAAATGACTAATACTATAGTCATTAAATCTATAAATAGGAAGACATACTCCAATATGAAAAGTACACAGAGGCAAAATATCACCTATTTTTGGGTCACAAATATTAAAAAAAATTAAATGGGCACACATACAAGGAATGAAAGGGATCACAAACCAATGAAAACAATCAGAGGAAGAGATTTTAAGTGGATTTCATTCATGATGCTTTGCATTAATCTTTATATACAAATAAAGCTTTTGAAAAATAAAGTTGAAGAGTAATGAGCTCTAAAGGACAGAGTACAGGAATATCATAAAATTTAAATGCTAGGAGCAGATGACTGCCCTCTATCAGCAGTATCAGAAGGATAAGAAGGCAGCAGACATTCAGGGGCAGGAGCAGGAGTGCTTCCTGTCTGGAAGAAACAACAGGATCGCCACAGGGGAGGAAGAAGCAGACTGAAAGCAGAGTGCTGCCCAGCCACTTACTTCAGTCGTGTCCGACCGTGTGACCCCACAGACGCAGCCCACCAGGTTCCTCTGTCCCTGGGATTCTCCAGGCAAGAATACTGGAGTGGGTTGCCATTTCCTTCTCCACAAAGCAGAACATTACACAGTGAAAAAAAAAATGGACTCTGGGGATTTCAAAGCCAAGAAATAAAAATAAGGAAGAAAAAGAGAAGAGGGCTTTTCCAAAGGGCCGGTGAGGGAAGAGGACTTCTTTAAAGCTCGTTCAGTTCAATCATTCGGTCGTGTCCAGCTGTTTGCGACCTCATGGACTGCAGCATGCCAGGCCCCCTGTCCATCACCAACTCCCAGAGCTTACTCAAACTCATGTCCATTGAGTCGGTGATGCCATCCAGCCATCTCATCCTCTGTCATCCCCTTCTCCTCCCACCTTCAATCTTTCCCAGCATCAGGGTCTTTTCAAATGACTCAGTTCTTCACATCAGGTGACCAAAGTACTGGAGTTTCAGCTTCAGCATCAGTCCTTCCAATGAATATTCAGGACTGATCTCCTTTAGGATGGACTGGTTGGATCTTCTTGCAGTCCAAGGGGCTCTCAAGAGTCTTCTCCAACACCATAGTTCAAAATCATCAATTCTTCGGCGCTCAGCTTTCTTCACGGTCCAACTCTCACATTCAGACATGACTACTGGAAAAACCATAGCACTGACTAGACAGACCTTTGTTGGCAAAGTAATGTCTCTGCTTTTTAATCTGTCTGTGTTGGTCATAACTTTTCTTCCAAGGAGCAAGCGTCTTTTAATTTCATGGCTGCAGTCACCATCTGCAGTGATTTTGGAGCCCCCAAAAATAAAGTCTGTCACTGTTTCCACTGTTTCTTTAAAGCCAGAAGGCAGATAAACGGCTGAAGTGACTCTGCAGCCCAGCTCTTGGGTTTCACCAAGGAGAAGCCAACAATACAGAAGGTGTCTCTATGTGCTTAGAAGCTCTGAGGCAGTCAATCTCTAAAGCAACCTGTAAAATCTTGGTAATTCTAAAAAAGCTAGTATCTGAAGATGGGATACCAAGGGAGCGAAAAAATTACAACTGGTACTTTTGCTGTTGTGTTCTTATTGGGAAATATGTCCAACAAACAAGAGTATATATGCCATTTCAAGAAAAAGCTTAAAAATACCTGTGTTCCCACCTCCCAAATGAAGAAAGTTTTCCTGTACTCCTTTTCTCTCCAACTCCTGGAGTAGCCCCAAACAACTACAGGAGATTTGTCTGGGGGCCGTCTCAGGTGTAGCATAACTTCCTTAAATTGTAGAACTGCCCTGGGCAAATGAGCTCCAACATCATTCCAGCTGTTTCCTTATGTTTAAGTTTTTCAGATAGATTAAGATAAAGACATTCTTTCTACAACAAAAGAGTTTTAAAGGAATGAGTTAGCACACTGCTTTAAATCTGGTCAGTAAAAATGTCAATATTACCAGCTAATTTCCTATTTTGAATGAGGAAAAGGATTTGAAAGTCCACACTCTCAAAATTCACAGGAGGGAAGAAAGTTGGAGGCTCACAATAGAACTCCACATACCTTACCGGTTTCTCCTGGGCTTTAATGATTTGCCTTCATCCATATATAAAGAGAGGTTATGACCAGAGATACTTCCTAGCCTATGCACATTTGCTCACCTGAATGCTCTAGGGTGCCCATGTTTCTCCTCCTACCTGGCGGTAAACACCGTGGCAAGGTATTGCCTTGGCAACTGAATAAATATGCTGTCACTGTCCCACACTAGCTTCTAAGTAGCTGTCCAGTTGCACTGCTAACTTTATACAAGTCACTAACACTATCTGAATCCAATCAATCCAATCCAAATCCAAAGAGTGCTTCTTATAGGAGACTATGTCTTGGGTTTTTGTTTCCTGTTTTTTTCTTAACTTCTCCTTTTCAGTTAAATGCATGGTATAGCTGTACTTTGTCATGTCCGACTCTTTGTGATCCCATGGACTGTAGCCCAGCAGGCTCCTCTGTTCATGGAATTCTCCAGGCAAGAATACTGGAGTGGGTTGCCACTTCCTTCTCCAGGGGATCTCCCCAACCCAGGGATGGAACCCAGCTCTCCTGAAGTGCAGGCAGACTCTTTACCCACTGAGCCACCAGGGACTGCCACCAACTGCCATGCTTCACTGATGATACACAAGCCCCATGGCACGAATGACTTCAGGCCAGGGATGAAGCTTCCCTTGCACAGCCATATTTGTCTACGGAAAGTTTAAACCTGCATGTTCCAATCTTCCTTTCCTCTCTGGAAAATAATTCTACTGCAGCCCCAACCTCTTCCCTAGTCCTGTTACAAAGAGGTTACTACGAGTGGGAGGACCTCTTCAGCAGAACACTGAGGTTTTATGCTTACCTTTTCACTCCCTTTGACACAATGCTGACTTGACTCAGAATCAGATCCTCTCCTGTCAGATAAAAGGACAATACCTTTAAAAGAAACAGACTAGACAAAGGTCAGTGCAGGCCTCTGATGAACAGGTATTTTTTAATTGATATGCCCACACTAGTCAGCCATACAGAGTTCAAACATTATGTATTATAAATGGTGAGCACTGGGAAAGAACGTCAGCTATCATCTGAGGAAACAGAACCGTACAGTTGCTAAGAGACAGGACCAAGACCATCCAGTAAGATAATGGCCGACCAAGGATTACAACTATGTTTTTCAAACTGTGCTGCATTTCTTCAAGGTCCCCAACTATAAGAGAGTAGAGTCAGGACAAAGATTGATATTTATAACTAAAAGAAAAAAATCTCCCTGAGAAGCAGCAACCTCCTAACGAGCAACCCCTACCAGAACCTGAAGGTCCTGCTTTGGAGTTCTGCCTAAGAAGAAAATTCTCATCATAACTCTTCAAACCTGAAATGTCTCATACAACCAGTTCTCAGAGAAGCTACTACGTTTAAAATGAAAATGAAGCTCTTAAGTCTTCCAACAGGGAAACTCCGAAAGGCTGGTTTCCTGGCAGGCATGTGCTCCTCCCTCTATTGTGCAAAACAATCCAGTCACTGGAGTTCCTAAGAGTGGCACGTTAACGCTTCCAAGATACCTGAGCACCACTTACAAAATTATCTTTTCGAAGATGCGACATGGGCCCTCAGTTCTTTGGAAAAGGTAATTAGCCTCCCACAGGTGGCCAGTTTACTCCAAGTGAGCAAGGAGCTCACCATAGAATGAGCACGGTCTCTTCTGGTGAGAATGAATTTATTATTTTGCTTGTTATCAGGAGTAATTCGTTTGTTTTTCACCTTAATGGAAGCCCTTTAATATATGATATTTTAAAAGTGGTAACTACTCCCTGAGATATGACAGACAAATACCAAGTGCAATAAGCTGGGAGGTTTAACACCAACATATCTGAAATTCAACTTAATAAACATCTACTGAATACCTACTATGTGCCAGAGTCTATGTTAGATGTTGGGGAATTATATTGCTATAATTTATCCAGCTGGGTAGTATCAGTGATATTGATAACACTTTATCAGATTATGAATAGCTATTAACATGAGTATGGCAGATGGTCCACCATGGCTGGTCCTGGTCATTAGAGGCCTGAATCTGATCAGTGGCTTCAAATTTAAGAGGCCAGGTGGAGAATTTAGTAACGATATAGGAAACCAAACACAGTTTACTGATGTGAAATGAGATCTACAAGGAGAGGTCAAAAGAACTCTACTAAGTGGAGAAGAAAATCTCAAGGAAGGCACTGCCATCCTCTGCAGCCCAGTCCCTTCAGGCAGCCTTGCCCAGGAATTTGATCCGCAAGGAGTTTCCTGCTTCTCTGAATTTCCATTTCATTTAAAATAAGGATCAGAGTACTGAGCACTTGATCAAATCATTAAAAACTGCTTTGTACAGTTTTCTTTTTAAAATATATTTGTCTTGTCCCCTTAATCACATGGTAGGTTTCTCAAGAGCTTGGATATCATCAATTTCTCTGGCACCCTCCCACCTCCATGCCTTGTCAATAAGCACACACAAAAAAACACTTGGCTTCCAAGTATGAAAAACATGTTAAGTAAGAGAACTAGAGGTGTTTATCACAGGGAAAATGAGATTGTGGCAGAGATATTCTACTCACTGACAATCCATGTACTCCTCTACATTTGCCAGTCCTCTTGCAATTAGGGAAAGCCATCTAACTAGCTCTTGCTTATTGAATCTTGAACAGAAGTTTGACCCAAAGCATGAGAGTCAATTCACACCTTCAAGTTCTTTCTTTTCCTTCCCCAAAGAGAAAGGAAACCCCATAATGAAGTAGTTGAGCCACAAAATGAAAATAGCTTGGATCACTGAGTCACACATAGAGGAACGGAGTCCACAAGAATCACTTTACTTGCGTGGAATTTGTATAAGCAAGAACAAACCGTACTTATGTTCAGCCAGAGAGGTTTCTCTGGTTCCACAGCATAGCCCAGTGGTTATACTGACTCATAAAAATATTAATAAAAGACTAAAAAGAAAAATAATTTCAGTACTAAGTGGTGTCATAGAAAGTCCCCAGGGAGGGAAGACTATAGAAGAAAGAGCATGAGGCAGACTAAGCTCAATCTTACAGAAAAACACAAATGAAATTCTTGGCCAAGCCAACACTTACTGGAAGTTGGGCCAATAATAGAGATTTTGTGTTTAACCAGAATCTGCCAGTCCACTTGGTGAGAACTGAAAAATAGACAACTGTGGTCAAGAAATTTGAACATGACTTCAAAGAGCCCTTTAAATGCTAAGATTTTATAATTCTATGATTTGACTGAGGGTTAGTAATATGGGGAGAACAGAAGGGTGAGAAATAGCTTATATTGAGTTGTGACTACTTAATATTACATAAAAGCAACATCAAAAGATATCCCACAAAATCTTGCAGGGACAGACAAGAAACATACTGGAAGCACCAAGGGAGTTAAGGATCCTCTCCCTTGTGGACAAACCATCCTTTTCTTCACATATAATGCCACCACCGCCAAGTGTTCCCAGAACTAGTTCCCAAGTTTCCTGCGACCTCAGCCCAGAGATGTCACAAGGGGACAGTTTCATTGATAAAGATTGCTCATACAATAAAGAGCCTTCTCAGTGGCACACTATAACTATCATGAAAGAATTAACCTCTAAAGAGAGGATAAAGTTTAACAGGAAATGAGTGTCCCTAGATTCTTGAAACCATGTTTAATTTTATCACAGTTACCTATGAGTCTCAATTTCTTTGTAAAATAGAGATTATAATATCTACTTCATAAAGATGCCATGATGATTTAAATGAGATAATGCCCTCTAGCAGCTGAAAAACGGGGTGCAAATGTAGGCTACTGGAGGAAAAGTAATAGATACCCTCAGAAAATGTTATTTCTGAAATCAGTATTGCAGTACCTAATAGCAGAAAAGCAGGTGATAACTAATAAAGCAAGGGCAGCAAAAAAGAGACCAACTCAACTTCATTGAGCTCATTGAGAATTCAGAAATTAGAAAATCTAGAAAGAATTTAATTTCAGTATAGCTATGTTTTGTGTTTTACAATTTAGTATTTCTAATTTCATAAGAATCACATATCTTTTCAGTGCTAAGGGCTCCTAGGAGTTCTTAAACTGACCTTGATTGGGTTCGTCTGAAATAGGATCAATAAGGACTGTGAGTAAAAAGCACGTAAAGTCCTGTGACATTTAAATGAAAGACATAAAGAATATATAGTATATGTGTCTTCTGAGTTAATTATATATTTCTTGGTACTTGTGAATTACTTCAACTCAGAACCAAGACGAATTGTGGCAGCAGGAACAACTGCAATAAGTATATCTGTAATTCAAGGTGGCTTTAAAGATGGACACTGGGATGTATGGGATATCTGATCATGTGGATAGAAGATGCAGCTTAACTGCACAAACTAATTGTGTCTGCCTAAAGACTGATTATGACATTGTCAAAAGCAAAAGCGGGCCCTCTGTGTAGCTCATGTCTGAAATTCCTTAAAAGCATGTTCCAGTAAGTTGTACAAATTCAGGCCTTGTTTTGATAGAGTGTGCATGCGGAAAAGCATTGTTCTGTTTCTCTCTGTAATGACCACATGTAAACAGGCCATGGTTCCAGTACCAAATGCTCTGCACTGATGAGAGTTAGCAGAGAGCCAGGCAGGGGGTGCCCCCCTTCGCTGCTGCTTTCATTTTTAAAATGAATCATAATTTCTGCATTGGATACGAAGATGGGTTTATAGCTATTAGCCATCATATTAATAATTTAGAAAATACATGCCCAATCACTTGTGTTCTTTCAATTCCCTACGAACACAGCTGCAACCCACATTAGAAGAGAGGGTGAATGGATATTTTTCAGATGAGATATTTGGGTTGAATTATTAGGGTAGCCTGTACTACAAAATTACTAATAAACATTGCTTCTGGCTCAATTTAGTCTGAACTCAGTGAACCTAGCCAATGGTGACAAATCAAAAACTCTGAAATGCCCGATGAATGAATCTAACTAATCAAGGAGCCCTGTAGGAAGTAGATGCCAGGATTAATGAGCCAGTAGTTTCACCATGCCATGCTGTTATTTCTTCACATAAATGCCCTCAGATGAGATTATCTTTATGTCATGAAAAGGAGAAAAGGAAGGTTACATTCTTTCAACTGACAGGTTAACTACTGCCATTACTAGAAGACACATCTTTGTGGGTTAAGTTTTTTCTTTACCCTAAAAATTAATACGTGAAGTCCACAACACAAATTAAAAACATTTTCATTTTCAAGGTAAGCAGTCACTGATGACATCAAGCATAAATTGCCTCAAAGTTAGAACTTCCTCTACATTTTCCATTTACATCTACCTTGATTTACCCAAATTGCTCTGCATGTTATTTTCTATTCAGTATCTAACGTCATGTCTAGTAGGCTAAATTCCTCTGTTCTGTTTCTCCCACCATCAACAAAAGGTAAACTAAGTGCAAGATCATTACTATGCCATCACTTGCATGCCATGTATGATATTCAGTACCGATATTGAAAAATAAAGATACAAAGATAAAAGTGCATATTCAAATAAATCCATCATATAGTTATATCATAATAGACTGACTTTTTCTAGCTAGCACGTGGTGATGGTATTCAATGCCAAAAAAGACTACTAAGCAAAAAGTACAATTCATTAGAGGCAGGACATTTGACATGCTGTACTTATATACCTTGTTCTCTGATATTACTCATCGTTATTATCTCTATTCCCTTACAGAATATAATTAGTTATTTTTGAAACTTTAACAGTTTTGAGTCAGAATTGCTGATAAGGAGTAAAAAAGTAATATGAAGCATGGCACTGTTGTTAGGTTTTTTTTCCTCCCTCAAACACAGAAATCTCTCAGGCTTGTGATTGAGATTCTTATTATCTGCTTTTTATCACTGCTAAACTGTCAACCTTAACAATTTAGACCAGGTTGCCTTCCCTTATGCTAATGGCATCTATGTCACTAGAATGTTCAGAATTCTTAATACAAAAATCTATTGCCATAGAAACCAATATTATTCCAGAGTCAGGTAAAGTGAAAAACTCTGCACACTTTCATTATAATATTGATAAATAACATTACATTATGAAATATAAGTATCTTTGAAGGCATCTATCACTTCAGTTGATTTGCAACTTCTCATCAGTGTTCTGAGTGGCCCCATTTTTTTCCAAATGAAAGTCCCATTTCCCTTGCCTTTCAGAAATACAATTTTTAAAGATTCCACTTAGCATCCTTTATTGCATTCCTACATCATAAAGTTATGCTTTATAGCAGCATAAAAAAGCTGTAAAATTAGCATCCTTGTAAACAACCTTCCATGCTCAGTGGTGAAACAATGTGTGATTTGTACTGATCTCTTAAATGTGACTTGAGATTACAGTATCCACAAATTCAACTTAAAAAAAAAAAAGCACTAAGCCAACGGAGAATATGACAAAATGCAAAAACAAGGAAAAGTATTTTTCATCTACAGATATTTTAGAAATTTGGTTATCACACTGCTAAATTAAAATCTAAGATGAGTTTTAAAATATAAAACTGTTCCATCTTTATATGAAATCCCACATAAGCCTGTTTTTATCTTCTTTAATATTTTAACATTATATTAAATACCCTTTAGAAATATGCTCTAACATTATATACCCTTTAGAAAATGTAGAACTGAAATATTGTGTGAACCCCTTTAATTAAAATTCCTAAGATAACATGAACCAATGATTTTTCATTGTCATAGAAAACCATGCCTTTTTGTCCTCACCTTCCAGGACATCCCATTGTGTTCTCTTAAGTTGAGTAACAAATTGCAACAGTGCCCTAAGCTCACACCTAGCCCAACGGTTTGAAATTGTGTTCTAGGACAAGGGTGTTTTTAGGGTTTCCATTCTGCGGCAACTAAATGAGAAATCTTCCCATGGGAAAGGGTGCATTTTAATGCCTATAATGACCGTTAAATTTCAAACCACAAGATTGATTTTGGTTAGTCTTCCAAAGGAAGCCTGCGATACCGATTTGCCTTCAAGTTTTAAAAAAACCCGAAACCTTCCGTCTCATTTTGCCACAAACAAACTGCAGCAATTTTTCACTACCAGTTAGTGTGGGGACGTGCGCTGAACACGTGGCTAAATTTGAGGTTAGCTCGACCCAAGCATGGACCCTCAGAAAACTAGAGCAAACCCAGAGTAAACCAGGGAAGGCCTGAGAGGCCCTGATCCGCAGCCAGGGCGCCCCGGACACCCTTCTCCCGACGACGTGCCCCCACCTGGAGCCCCTAGTGTCTGAGGCCGCGCCTGGACCCCCGACACGGAGGGGACCGGCCGCCTCCTTCGGACGGCCTCGAGGCCTAGGCCCCAGGGGAGAGGCCCCGGGCCTCTCTAGTCCACCGGATACCTTGGGGCAGACGCCAGAAGGCAGAGCTCTGGAGCTCTCCACGCTTCCGTCACCGTGGTCCTTCCAGACGCAGCCTGACGACGAGGACTCCCGTCCGCTGCTTTGTCCGGTAGAGACCGTTCACGCGAGCAGCTTATCGACTCTCGGGCCCTGCGTTAAGTGCCGGCAGCTGCGCCGGAGGCCCATCTCGGGCTCAGAGGCAGGGGTCGACCTGAAGCCTCGCGAGGCCTCGAGCTCGCGTGAGGCGATCGCCGCGCGGCTTCCCACTTCCGGCCTGCGTACCCGGGGACTGCAGGCTAGGCCTGCCGGCGGGGACGCTGTATCCGTGGGTCCTGCCTAGGGTGCGGTGCGAATTAGGAACTGAACCCAGGCCCACCGAAGGGCAGACGAGTCTCAGACGCGTGAATCCCGCCAACTGGGCACCAACTGAGAACCTCTTAGAAAAGTTCTCTTCCCTTTACCCCCACGAGACCCTTCTGTCATTCAGACTCACACCAAAACCCATCATTCTCCATATCACATACTGAAAATGATTTTATTTTATCCATTTACATTTAACTTGATATAAACTTGTTCGGAAAAGTCAAATAATATGCTTTATATTAGCTCAAACATTTATTAAGAAAACCAAATTCCATAAATAAGCACAGACAATAAGTTAAAACATATCACAAATTGACCAGTATGTAACAAGAATGCTTTATCTACACAAAACATCCTATTTCACATGTTTGTTCATTCTTCGAAAGCGCTTCTGTTCTCTGGGTTTGGATTTGACCAGCACATGCAGAAAGAGCTGATTGCGTTTCTCTGTACAAAGTTGCAGGGTTGTAGATGCCTGAGTGCACCCTTCGGCAGCCGGCAGGGGCCAGGGCAGTGGCCGAGGGGCACGAGGAACGACTGGACGACCACAAAACAACCAAGGGCACAGAGCAGCGCGAGGAGAGAGAAACGGAAAACAGGAAGCAAACAAACCCCAGTCCTGAAGGATCCAGAAAAAAAGATGTGGCTTTTGCTTTTACAAAAGGAAAATTTTCTTACATGTTTCTTTTACTCTTTCTCATAAAGACATTTATCAAAATGGGTAAGATCACCTCTTCATCACATGACTGCTTTAGTCTACTCCAGCCACCCAATCCACTGACATGTTCCTCCTGAGAAGCCTTCCCTCAAAACACTTACATAGTTGTACTTAAGAAAATAAGAGTAAGATGAAACAAAAACGTTCTCTTGCAAGCCAGTACACGGCTGCAGGTATGTGACTGGATGGACAAAGCAAGGAACGGATAGTGGGAGAAAAAAGGAGATCGGTGCAAGAATACAGGGATAAATCAAATTGTAATCAGTTAGGCCCTCAGATGAGGCGGTTAGATGCTTGTCCTCCTTTTAGACAAAAATCCTAACATTGTGCTGTCCCTTGAACACGTCCGTGTGTGACCTAGGTGCACTGTGTATGAGTGTGCGCGCGCGCGTGTGTAGTGTCTGAAAGTGAGCGAGAGTGCGGGTGTGTGTGTGTTTCTGCCCACAAACCAGTCCATTGGTGTCTGATTTCAGATCCTGAGTCTACTCCCTGCTAAGTAAAATGGCGGGAAGGATGCTTTCGGCAGGGCGCGGGAGGGGGGGCCGTGAGGAGCGGGGCAAGAAGGGACCGGGGGCGAGGCCCGGGGCGAGGGGGCCGCAGGCGTCGTGGGGAAGTTGTGGGTGGGAATGCCGCCAGTCGGAAGGCCAGGCGGAGGGCGCGAGCACGGCGAGTGCGAGCCGGGAGGCGGCGGGGCGCGGGGAGGCGTGGGGCCGGACGCTCGGACTGGGCGGAGGGCGGGGCCAGGTGAGGCGGGTGGGGCGCGGCGGGGAGGGCGCGGGGAGCGGAATCAGGCGGGAGGGAGGCCTCGCGGGCCGAGGCTTGGGGTGAGCCCGGGAGAGAGGAGGACGGAGGGAAGGAAGGGCCGGACGAGACGTGGTGGAGGCCGGGCGGGGAGGGAGCAGGGCGCAGGGGCTGGGGCCGCGGCGGGAGAGCGGGGCAGGGCGCCCGGGCGAGGGCCGGGGCAGGGAGCGGGGGGCCCGGGCGCGCGCCGCCGGGGCCTCGGGGCGGACCGGAGGGCGGTGCCGGGGGCGGAGCGGGCCGGGCGCGGCGGCATTAAGTGAAGCTCATGGAGACTGTGTGCTCTAGCGCCTTGCGGCGGAGGGAGGCGATGCTCGTGCCCCGCCACACGTCGCTGCTGTCCGGGGAGCTGCAGAGCTGGGGCGAGCCGGAGACGTTGCTGGGGCCGGGGAGGGAGGCGGGCACCATGCCGGGGAAGGCGGGCTGGTAGAGGTGCGACTGCAGCCCCGCGCCATTGGAGCCCGCCAAGCTGTTGGACAGGCCCATGGAGTTGGGCGGCGGCCCGGCCGCCAGGCTGCACTGGGACAGCGACTGCGCCATGGCTTGCTGCCTGCCCAGCGCCGGCGGCAGCGGCAGCTGCGACACGCCCGGCATGGCGGCCGCCGCCCAGCGGGTGTCGTTGGCATGGAAAGAGCACAGGCTGTCGCCCATGGCGGCGGCGGCGGCGGCGGCAGCCGACGGGAACTGGGGCAGGCCTGGCGTGGGCAGCAGCGTGCCCGGCGCGCGGAACACGTTGGTGGTCTTCTTGCGCTTCTTCCACTTAGCGCGCCGGTTCTGGAACCAGACCTGGAGTGGACGGGGGTGGGGAGACACACAGGGCGCTGTTAGCCCGCGGGCGGGCCAGGAGCGTCGGCGGCCCGAGCCCGAGAAACCCGCAGCGGGTCCACCCCCTCGGCCCCAGGCCGAACACGTGCCATCGGCCCGGCGCGCCCCCACACGCAGCCGGGGACCCTGGTTCTCCACCAGCCCTAGGCAACCGGCGCCCCGGGTCTCCCCGCGCCAACTCCAGGAGTCCTGAGTGACCGTGCCGGGAGCACTTACACACCGTGCGGACAGACACCACACGCAGTATTCACCACGCCCCTGCGCGCCGGCATTCTGCCAGCCGCTGAGACGCACTGGTCTGCAGGCAGGCATGTTGTCAAACCTGGACCCACAGGTGTACAAATGAAGATAAACATGTATACCCGTGTGGCCTAATAGCGTGCCATTAACAATGATGGGGTATAGAATTTTCAGAAATGCTGGAAATTTGGAAATTGATGAAGAGCTGTGGATGACAAAGCCGGTTTCAAAATCGAAAGACAAAAGAAAACCCCTAACGCCATGGATGACGGAGCGGAGAGCTTAACATAGTGATCCATGTGGGAAAGCAAGCGCCACTGAGCTACGGTGTAGTTTGGGTCACCACAGTGACTTCTGATTCGTAGCGACTGGTACTACTGCCACAAGTCCGTGCCTCCTGCTCAAGCCCCTCTAAGGGTACCTTTATCGGGGTTGTGCAGGTGTGCTGGAACCTGCTGCTAGAGCCCTAAGCCTCAGGGCTTTCAAATCTATTATTTCCAAGAATTTACTGAGGATCCCAAATAACAAGGCCTCCAGTTCCCTCAACCCCACCCTCACCCCACCTCATTTCATCTCAAATTTCAGCTATAAAAGCAAATTTTCTGACTACTACAAACCAAAGGAAGTCAAGTTTAAAGCTCACACTATCTATGAATCAAATTTAATTTTGCTCAGACAGACCCAGATGTCTTTTTAAAGGAGATGTGCTTGATAAAATATACTCCAAATGAAAATAATCTTCCTATTAGTTTTTTCTTAACAGTGGACCCTGGAAGTTCAGACTTTATAAGACAAATTTGCCTGTCAATGTCAAATTCACTACCACAGGGGAAGGAAAGGTTCTTCCCATAATACATCAAGTAAACTGCCTGACCAAGAAAACTTCCCCTCACCCCATGTTTAAATTTGATATTTTTTAAAGCCAGACTGTCCATTTGGCAGGCTTACAGTTCAACACATAGTCAGCTGGAGGTTTACTATGCATAAATATAAATGATGTGGGACACAGCTTAGGTACTGATTGAATTTTCTCATAATTTCATTTGGTCAATGCAACTTGACCACTGTAAGGTCATGCGTCAATCCAAATGCTTTAGTGTTTATTCTGCAAACTAAAGTATCACAAGTATGGGAGTACCTGACCCCCTTTCCCAGTAAACCAGTTTACACACCCAAGCAAGGGGAGCTACACTCTCCATTACCAACATGAACAGCCCTGCAGTCTAGAGTTTTCAGCCTTTGGGCTGGCCCTGGCTTTTCTACCATGCACCCACCACTTTATCTCTTTCTGGCCTCTACCTCATTTTCCATGGTTTTGCCTACTGTGGTGTCCAGATTGGGGAAAGATGCAGGGTCCTTTCCCTGTTAAAGCCCCTTGAGCTAGTGGCACAGGGGATTAAACGAGGCAGCAGGGCCCTAGATAGAGGCTGGGATCAATGCGGCTGCAGGCCGAGGATGGAGCTGTTAGTGGAGAGTAACCCACAGGAGCCCAGGAAAGCACCTCGAGGAGACCGACTGCCACAGGTCACTTTGCATTATCCATCCAAGGCTGGACCAGGTGGAGCCCTAGACAGGATGGTGTCTGTGACCAAAATGGTCCCCATACCTCACATTCTGCACCCAGACACATTTTGAAAGGTATCTATAGATTAAAGACCGGTTCCCAGCACCCTGCAAATGTCAGTGACTTCTGAAATGTCTGACTGTTTGCGGTGGGCATGGTGTGGAGAGTGGGGAAAGAAACAGAAGAAAGAGGGGAGGAATTGCCCAGAAGAATCTCAGTAGAAAATATGCCTGCCAGAAAGATTTCTGAATCTCAGGCACAAGCGGAAAAGAACAGCTGTTGAAGAACTAAATATTGTAGAAATAATCGAAAAATTGTGCTCAATTATGTTTGAGGGTTAGTAGTCAAATGATGGCTACAAAATTTTTTATGTTTCATGGCTTACTGGGATTGGGGGGAAAAAATCTGCATGGGGTCTGAGCACCTCCGTTCCAAGCTATGATGCATATGTTTTTAAAATGTGAATGTTTCCACTTGAAAACTAGAGCATGACGGATTAAAATGCAGGTAAAACCTAAGGGAGATTTTGAGAATGCACAGATGACAACTCCAGGAAATATATTAACCGCAGCCACAGCCAACTTTGTACTCAGTTTGAAATGCAGCTCTTCTCAGAAGATGCTTAATACAACAGTGAGAATCTAATGGAGGTTGGAATTTAAAAATCCACTTTCATGATATCTGCTGTTACAGTAATATAGACATACTGTAAATGTATTTTAAAATATATAGCCCATTTAATTCCCCACCTATAAATGGCTCAGAAATAGAGAAAGAGGGGAGAAAGAGAGAATATTACTTTCTCCCCCCCTCAAAGCAAACGCTTTATGAAGATCTCATTGGAATCCAGCAAATGATTAATGTGAAGATTTGGGAGGAAATCTGGGGAGCTGTATTAAAGCCTAGATCTCAGGTTCATTTCGATCAGCCAGCCGTGAACTCTGGGCCGAATTCATTACACTTTAATAGTGCTGGGAGAGGAAGAAAATGCAATTTCTCATTCCATTAGAAAACTAGAAAATACTCTCGGCTTGTCCCCCTATTAAGATGTGGCAGGTGACAGGGCCATTCTGGGGGACACGGTCAATGGAATTACAGCACATTATTTTTGTTCATATAAAATATTGAAAGGCAAGCCTGACTGTGCAGAAGTTATTTCACTGATTTGGTTTTTATGTAAATAAAATATTGAAAGTTAATTAATCCGTGCTAGAGACTAATGATTATGCTTATTATATTGCATTTGATCGCGTAATTTGCATGATTCTCGCATTGCTGCTTAATAAGCCATTCCAGGTTATAAATAATTCTGAAATTGGTTTCTAATAATGGCATGCTATAAAAGGAATGGTTTTATTACACTAGCCAGAAAAGAGGAGTGATATCAGACATGGAATTGGCCTCCGTGTGAGTAGAGGTGCTTTAATAAATACTTAAAAGGATGATATATGGCAGATATAGATAAAAATAAGTATATTGGGTCATTTAGTCTAGAATCAAAAAGTATCTTTAAAAACATACAATTGCAATAAATTAAATGTTTAGATCATTTTTAATCAGTGCAGTGGCCCACATACTGAAAAGAATTTGTGGTAATCTGTTAACTATAAAGAAAACTATGAAGTACTCATCATATAAGAACATAAACCAATTACTACTTAATTTGAATTTGGTCAAGGAGCAAAGATACAGTGAATTGCAAAGTAAATACATTTTACATAAATTATTTTTGCATTACATTACATAATGTTAATCATTTTGAAATGTTAATTAAGAAGGTTATATTGATCTGATTACTTTTTAAACTATGGAACATTATTTTTAAAAATATTGAAATTACCATTCTATTAAATTTTTCCTATCAGCAGCATCAAGCTATTATCTTTGGTTGAACATTATGCTAGAAGAATTAAAGTACTCTGTCTTTATCCTTCTTGATTATTCTTTTGTGTACTTCTTAAAAATAACTGTTTCTATTACATAGTTTGTGCTTTATTTCATTTATAACTTTTTATATTAAAAGAATCACTGCCATTAACCTTTGGAAGACCTAATAAAGTTTAATAGACCTCGTTTTCTTTTTTCATAAAGTCAGTTGTCCAGTTATATTTTATTTGTGATTCTAAGTTCTATTTTAATTCAAACTAATTACTAGTAAGCCTAGGTTAAGCAACAGCCTTTTAGTCCTTAAAAATTATTATATAGTATTTCTCTTGAGTGAAAAAAAATTTATGAATTTTGAACTGACAGGATTTTAACAAGCCAGTATTATCATTAACAGTAATGAAAATATTGAAATTGTATATTTCTGTTAAGGTATGAACTCAATTTCAGATTTAAAAGAGGAGCAAGGTTTAAAAAAGCTTAAGAGCATTAATAATGTACATCTGTACAATGCAATTAATGTGGCTCTGATGCTTAATTTCAGTGGCCCATGGTTCAGGGCTTCCAGAGTTCACTAAAGAAACCACCAGATTTACACTGAGTAAAAATGTTAATATAGTATGTTATACCCTTTATTAACTTGACCACCTTAAGTCCCCAATGACATTTATTTTCTGTTTAAAACAGGTTAGACAGTCTTTAAAATGCTAAGTGAAAACAGAAAAATTCAACACTGTGATTATGAACACTTTTGACTTTTAGATCAAATGTAAAGTAACTGAGACCTTTAAACTTTGATGTTTAAAATTTGTGAAACGGAGATCTTTAAAATTTTTGATACCAGCTAGAGCTGAGATTGACACAGGATAAGGAATAGAAAAGATCCTGTCGAGGACAGGCTGGAAAGGTTTTCAGCACCCTGGATAGCTCAAGTCTAACCGCCCGTCTTGGAATTTTCACCTCCAGCACCTATCCACAAAATATTTGATATAATGTTTTCATTCTTCTAAAAAGTGGAAAAAACCTGAGATTCATTGGACTTATACTTTTATACCCCAATTTTCAGAAAAGTTACAGGTGTGGTTTGTAAGTTATATATAATTTACAACTTGGAGGGTGGTTGGACCAGAACAAGGGATCAGTAATGATTTTGCTTACTACTGGTCAATCTTTTCTGACCTAAATGTCCTTTCTTCAAATCGGGCAGCTATGCCAGAAAGCCCTTATCCCCCCCACCGCCACCACCCCACACACACTGCCCAAGTTACTTTAGGGGAAACCAGGACTCATAGGGTGTGGGGGATAGCTCCAGCTGCCCCCAGCGCATTGGTAGGCCACCAGATTCGAAGCCTTTATAAGCATCGAAGCTAGAGGGTATTCTGCCTGAGCGCGGCAGGAGTGTGATATGCAGGAAAACCCAGGTGTGGATCTTTTCTGAAAGGCGCCTACTTCGCCTTATTTTCTCCTTTTTCGTGTTTTCTGTATTGTATGATGCATTCTCCCATTTATCCAGACACGACCCAAACTCATTAGGGGGTAATGAAATACTTGTCTATAACGGGAGCTGGAGTGGAATTGCCGGCGGGGGTTAGCCGCCTAGGAGACACGGAAGGTGGGAGACCCGGAGATTTCCTTCTCGGGAGGAAGGAAGAGACCTAGCAATCGAATGACGCCAGCTTCGATTTGGAGGAGTTTCTGTGGAAATGTGGTTATACTGGCAGGAGATGGGGGCACTGTCTGCCCATCGATGGGGCCAGTTCGCGGGCAGAGGAGCTAACTTCACCCAGGAAAGCTTAGCCCAGGATCCCTGTAAGGGAAGGAAAGACCCTGCTTCCATTGCTTAATTCCTCCCACCCCCTCCTTGTCTTCCCTGGCGCCCAAGCCCAGCGTACCTGCACTCGGGACTCGGTCAGCCCGATACGAAGTGCCAGCTCCTCGCGCATGAAGATGTCGGGGTAATGAGTCTTGGCGAAGCTCCTCTCCAGTTCGTTGAGCTGAGCAGGGGTGAAGCGCGTCCGATGGCGCTTTTGCTTCTGTTGGCCCTGCTGCTGACCGGCTTGGCTGGGGTTCGGGCCGCCCTGGGGCCCCGGCTGCTTGTCCGGGTCCTTTGCACTCACCGCCAGTGAGGCCGGCGTAGAGCCCACTGTGGTGATGTCCTCCCCGGGCAGCAGAGTGGCTCCCTCGACTGGGTCGGAGTTGGGCGCTAGGTCCCCCGGATGGCCCCCGGGGTCAGAGCCCCCTACGCCCAGCCTACACTTCACCGCCTCCCGGTGGCCCAGAAGCTCGGCGGCATCTTTCATACCTGAGGAGGCAAGGGGATGGCGGTCACTACTGCCCTGGCCATTCCAGGAGGGACTGTACGCCCCGCGTGGTCCTTTTCCAGCCCCGTGCTCGGCTCCCTCTGCGCCCACGGTCGCCCTACGGAGCAATCTCCCGGGGTGCTCAGCCTGGGGCCCCAGGGTCTGGACTGCCAGGGTGCAAGACCGTCTCCGGGCCTTTTCCCTTCTCTCCGCAGCGGGGTCCCTTAGTAAACAACACATGCTTTCGTCTCTCCCACAATGAAACATTCCTAGTCCCGGCAATGAAACATGCCTCGGAGACCCTTTCATGAACCGTACCCCCTCGGCGTTCTAGGAACTCCAGAGCTTATCCTAGAACCGAGCAGGGGGTGAGGGGAGGTGGGAAGAAAAGAAAGAAAGAAAATTAAACAATTTTCTCCCTTGCTGCCCCACCTGCGCTTAGGCAGCCTGAGAACTCTACCTCCGACCCTCAGCCGATTCCCTCTCCCTTTCGGAAAATGAATAAGTTTCCAAGCTTTCCACCCCCCGAAATCAAACCAAATCAGCTCCGCCTCCCCCTCAAATCAGAGAAAGTGTTTGGAAAATGGAGTCACATCCATCACCAAAGATTCCCAAACCGGAAACCCAGAGCCCGGTAACCCAGACATCTTTAAGAAAACTCAAGTAAAGTCTCTAGACATAACAGTGAATCAAACTTTAGAGGATTCAACTTTTCTTTCCGGAGATATAAAAGGTACATTCCTCTCAGCCATTGATTGGCAATGCCGACTCCCTTTGCAGGCCGGGTGCCTGCGAGGATGAATCTGGCTTTTCTCCTTTCTCAGTGAGTACACTAAGTAAATTGCTTCTATTGCAGTGGCTTCTCCTTCAAGACTGAGCTTTACAAATTCAACCATACTTCAACGAGGAGCAGAAAGAGGTATGGGGAGAGAGAAAGAGGGGAAAAAAGAGAAGAAAGAAATCTGAAATTAAGGCAAACAGGAGGGGAAAAGAGAGGGGGGAAAAAAACACACGCCTCCAAACAAATTATCACGGGGTAGATCGCCCCCTTCAAAAAAAAATAAGAAACATAATAAGGGGGAGGGAGGAAGTGAAAAAAGAAAAACAAAAAGTAACAACATCACCCAACTCCTTTGGATCTACATATTCCATAGGTTTTTTTTTAAAGACGATGTTAAATTAAATTAAACTTTAATGCAGCACAATTACTTTTAAAGAAATTAGTCCATTTAGGGCACATTAAGGTAAAATAAGGAACAAATTGACAATTTCCTGCCCGGGCTTCTCCTGGCTGCCCGGGCGAGAGGCGCGCACTCACCTAGCCTGGCGTCCAGGAGGTCGGCGTGAGACAGCATCGCGCACCGCTCCAGGGCGAAAGCTGTTCCCCCCCAAATTTTAGCGGCTTTAAGTTATTTAAAATAGATATAAGCTATAAGCTATACGATATAGATATATATAGATCACCTAAATGAAAGAAAATTCGGTTTGTGGTTAAAAAGGGGGCTTCTTGCATTATAATGTCCTTTAGAGAGACGGGGAGGTGCTTAACAGTTGAATGAACCCGTGAGCAGCTCGGCGAGGGGACCAATCAGGAGGGCAGCCTGCAAATGTCAGCGCCCGGAGAGTCCCCCACTCCGCCCGCCCGCCCGCCCGCGCCCGCCCGCGCCCGCCCGAGGAGGCGGCGGCGGCAGCCCGGGCTGCTGTAGCCCCGGAGCAGCTGCTAAAGCAGCGGCGGCCGCCTCGGCCTCGCTCTGGGCTTCTGGGCCCGACCTACGGTAGTTTTTCCCTGAGAGTTTCTCCAGGCACACCTTTCCTTCTGGTCCCGCCCAGGTCGCTCCCAAGGCGCAGCTCTGTGTCTCCGAGCTAGGATCTTCCCGGGGGCAGAGGTAGGGCAGGGGACAGAATAGGGCATAACCCCTTGGTGACCCGGGAGTAGCCCTGGCCTGCGCGCTGGGCAACAGTGGCCTGCTGCTGGCGCAGGCCTGACAGCCCGCAGCACAAGGCACCGCGCCCTCCAGATCGCGCCTAGACTTCGAGGCCGCCCAGCAGGCCTGCGCCTACTGTCCAGACGCCCTGGCTGGGACCGCGGGCCTACAGAATCCCATTTTCCGGGCATGGCTAGAGCGCACAACAGTACCCGACTCCCTCCTCCACCCCCGCCCCGCCCCGCCCTCCCCTGCTTCCAGGTCCCGAGGTCTACTTCGTGGACCCGAGCAAGGTGTCTTTTTTTGCACTTTGCACCTCCTACGCCCGGCTCCAGCTTCTCAGCCAGCCCACGCAGGCATCCTGGCCCACAACCTGCTCCTTCGGTCAAAGTTTCTAAGTTCAGTACGTCTCCCAACTCCACTTTAGGCTGTAAATAAAATTAAATGCTCTTTATTTTCCTCTCGAATATGTTAAACTACTTGAACAATTTAAAGTGCTTTGCACAAGTGAAGCGAACCATTTCTAATGTTCTGATTTTTCAGAGCCAGCCAACAACAAAGTTTAGATTAGTAATATATTTCTAACCAGAGTAATTTTCAAGATCATTAGGCATTTATGTAATTAGTGCCAAATCTATAAGCTTTTATTACTATTATTAGAGTAAAATCAGTATAAATTTGTACTAATTTACTACTGTTTAGACTTGGCTGTCAAGACCAGAGGTTCTTATTGTAAATGATAACTGAGGAAATTAAGTGCAAAATTCTGTACCGTTTCTGATCTGCTCCTAAACAATCCGTTTCAATTGTATTTGTAGCAGAACATAATGCCCTTTTAAAGTTATTTGACTTGTATTTTTATTTGCAACACAAGAAAAATGCCCTCTTCCCAGGCACAATGAAAACTGATATTTACTACTCTCAACTTGATTAACATTGATTTTTAATTCGAGAGTGATGCAATTAAGATTATTCATTTAGTGCAAATAAAGCTTCCACAAAAGGGTGGCCCTATGAAGTCTGTTTTAAATAATACCGAGCAAATGGCTTTTTTTGTTCGCCGTCCAATTGACTTACACAAAACATTGGAAATGCTGCCTGAGAGCAGATGCGAGAGGAATTGTGCGTGTGTGTGTGTGTGTGTGTGTGTGTGTGTGCCCGCACTTGCGCTTGCGCGCGTTTGTGTCCTTAGCTATGTGTGTGACAGGGACCGAGCAAGTAGACAAAGGAGGCTGCAAGGCGAACTCTGGGGCAGTTTTGCTTCCTCTTCTCTCCTGCAGCCCATTCCACTCCTCCCATGCACACACACACGTGCGCGCGCGCACACATCCACACACAAGTTGGAGTGTCGGGCCTCAGCCACATCGGTTCCTTCCGAGCAGCGGAGATCACTTCTCCGGAAGCTCGGGGCTGGGCCGAGCTTCCGAGGTCGTCGCGGAAGCTGCTGCCAAAGCGGCCTAACGGGACTGGGGCGCCGGGACCACGGGCAGCGGCTTGGCGGAGCCCGAGCGGCGGCGGCGCGATTAGGGCCCGCGAGGGTGTTCGCCTTTTGCCTAAAGTCCTTTCGAGAAAAGCTTTGCTTGGGAGGCGAATACCTAGACCTAAAGCAGAGTCCTTCCTATAAAAGCTTTCCCTTCCCCAACGAAACGCCAAATTTAGAAGCCACGGAGCCTGGCGCGCGCTCTAAGAGGGAGGCTAGCGGCCCGGAACCCGGCGACGAGCTCCCTAGACCCGGCTTCCGAACGCGCACCTGGCCGCACGTCCCCGGGGACTGGGAGGGGGTTGTGCCCACCTTGGTGGGGCTCGGGGGTGGCCAAGATCGGGACGCGGGGCAGAGGTGGGGAGAAGTGTCAGTTAGGGACGAGGCCTGGTGGAGGCACCCGGCTCCTTCACACCGGCGGGTCCTCGGAAGCCGGCACCCCGCGGCTCCGCACCCTGCCTGGGGGAGGGAGGAGAGGCTGCCACCTGGGGAGGAAGGAGAGGGCGCGGGCCCTACACAGGTGTGCACACCGGCGCTCAGGGCCTCGTCCCACAGCCGCCCCAGAACGGCCGCGGGCCGTGCAGCTTTCTCCCACACGCACACGCTCGTATATTCTGTTTGGTTGCATCTTTCAGGTCGATAAATAAATGTGTAACAGTTAATGTGAAGACACATCAGAGTAATAACAATGGGACGAAATCAAAGGATTATCCATCTCTGTTAGTAGCCGCTGAATAACAATGTTGCGGCGTGATTGATAGCCCGCTTCATTTTATGACTTTTCTATTGGTCTTGATTTTTATAGCAGTATAAACAAACTAAATCATTTCTTCCAAGACTTCAGAGCATAAGCATCTGATGGTGGGGGTTGGGGGGAGAGGGAAAAAGGAAAGGCGAAAAAAAAAAAGAAAGGGAAATCTGAGTGTGGGAGGGGGTGACGGGTGACTGGATGGTGTGGGGGCGTCGAGGTGGGGAGGGAGCGAGCTGGGGCTGGCGGGCGAGTCAGCAGTCGGCTGCCAGCAGGCGTGGCGAGGAAAATGACAATAGTCTGGACGTAAAATGCTCGCCCCCGCTCTCGGTTCCCTCTCTGCAGCTCGTTTCGTTTGGCCAATGTCTGAATCCACCTGGGCAGCTCCTGAGATGTATTTACCAGAGTTTTATTCTCCGTCATCTTCCCACGTTCCTCGGGCAGCCGGGAAAGTGCCGGTCAGGCCCATTGCTATTGATAATTTAAGGCATTTCCCACATGATCATGGGAACTGAAGTCCCTAACAAGGCGAGGCTTTAGCCCAATGGCCCCCAAATCTTCGGAATGACAAGAATGTCTTCAGAAATCACTTCAAAGCAAAGTAAAAGGATTTTCTATGACGGATCCAGTGATTTTTCCTCAATAAATAGGTTTTAGATTGTTACACACACGTAGAAGTGGAACAAAGGGAACTACCAGAAAATATATTGGTTGCCCCTAATAAAATTTATTTAGACAGTTTACTTCTCATAAAAAATAGAGATTGAATTTTGTACAAGAGCCTGCCAAGGGGCAATGCACAGGGAAATCTTTTTTTTCTTTCTTTTTTCCCCCCGCTTCTTCTTTTTAACGAAACACAAAGAGCATTTAAAGGCCAGGGAATCCAATCCAGCTCTCACTGGGCCACGCACTGGGACAGAACCAAAGAACTTTGCAGTTTTGAAAGAAGGTGTTTTTTCTGGGAGATATATATTTAAGAAAACAAAACCTGGAAGGTTGATTATGTAAACTACCAACACAGCAACTGCAAACTCGGTGTCTTTCCTTCTGCTTTCCCATCCTGGTCCAGAGCAAGATTTAGGAATAGAGTGTGACTGGATAGACGGGTGGGATGGCATGGGAGATCCAGGCAGCAAGTGCTTTAACGATGGATTTATGCTGATTAGGTTTGTAATTCTGATTTTTCTCTCTAATTGTATTTCCGCGTTCATTGCGAATCCTTTGTAGAGACCTAGAGAGAGAGAATAAAAATATATACCAGATGCTCCTGAAGAAATGGGTAGTGTGCCCAGAGCCCTAATTGCTTTTTCCACTTACAGAAGCCTTGGGTGTTTATTAAACGTAACTTTCGGTTGCTTGGGCTGTTTGTAAACTACTCTCTCTTTTTTTAGCAGACAGTGGGCTGAAATATGGCGCGTTATTATTCACATTCCTGCTATTAAATGCTGAATTGTAACATTGTTCCCTTTAATGAGGAGCGCCTCCCTCAATAATTAACGATCTCACATTTTCCTATTTTCTTGCCTGATGAAAAGAATCAATTTTAATTCGTGGTAAATTACAGCCATGCTTTTGGGTATTATTTGCTTACAGAAAACAAATCAAGTGACTTGAACACTCCTGTTTACTTTTCCAGATATGCAATAACCCAAGCGCGATGGCGAGTCAGATGGCGTTCTACCTTAGAACTTCAAACAGAATAAAGAGTGGGGAGCAAATACCCAAGGGAAAAAACAGAAAGGTCTCAAGTCCACTGCGCTGGAAAGAAGAAGTTTCTCCCACAACTTTCAGATTCCCCAGCCCTCACCCTCACCACCCCATCCTGTCCCGGAAAGGGGTCAGTGGCGCACACGACGGTTTAGGAGAGCTGGATGTGGTAGATCTGGGGGCAGTAGATGGGAGGATGGGGTGAGTGGAAGGAAAAGGACCTGGGAGGGCCGCCAAGTATCTGGGAAGGGGTGACAGGTGCTTCCACACTTCTCTGCATAAAAGAACACTCTTGAGGTCCCCAGCAAAAGAGGCCATAGCCAGAGGCTTTCAGCGCTACTGTCCGGCCGCTGGGAAAGGGCCCTCGGTTTGTCCTCGGCTTTCTCCAGGGGCTGAAAGCTCCCCTAGCCGAATAGCTCTGGGCCCGGCCCCCAAGTGCATCCTCCAGTCCTTTCAGCGTTGGGAGCGCAGGGACTCCCGGCCTCTCTCAGCCAGGGTTTTTCCCATTGATGTCTCCGCAGAGCTCGTGGCCAAAAAAACCCAAGAATCCCTGCTCCAGCCCAGAAGCTAGAAGCCAAAGGTCCACACTCTAGACTTTATTTACTATTATTATTTAGGCGCAGGGAGCCGGAGCTGCGTGCGCGTGACGGGTGTACTTGTGCGGGCGTTTGTGCCAGCAGTCTGTGTCCATTGCCTGCGCACCCGAAATCTCGGGGCTGTGCCGTTGTGCCGAGGGGGGCGGAGGAGCGAAAACCTGCCGCCAGAGTCTGATTTCCTCCCCTTCCCAGAAGCCCGTGGCGATACTCGAGCTCAACATATATAATTTTTTTTTCCACCGCAGTGAAGTTTCCCATACATTCGAGTTTGCAAACTACAGCCATGCAGTCCACCTGATGGCTCTTCGTGGGCGCTGGAGTGGGTCCTTCGCTTACTGTTTTCAATCTCTGCCTTCCAACAACTAACATCCCGCGGTCCTCAACGCAGAAAACTCGGCACAAAACAATGACGGATCAGTACCCGCCCGCCTGACTCCGTATCTCCTCTATCCCGCCTTTATTTAGCCCTGTAATTTTAATGGCCCCAATTAGCCACACGGAATATAATAAGTGACACAGGGATTTTGTTATGTGTTAAGTTCGCTGCTTTTCTGATTTCTATTTACTCAGGATAAATAATCATATATCAGCTATTCAGTTAGGTGACAAGGCTAGTAATTGGAATAAAAAGAAAAACATCTCATCCTTATCTCTTTCTATAACTAGATATACCGCTAATAAGACTGCATCAATCTTATCTAGCAAATAAATAAAATAGACAAACAAACAAATTCGCCTCCAACAAGTTAATGCGGTGTATCTGAGTGGAAAGTAGATATTTTCACGCATTCTGGAGATGAGGAGTGACTTTTAATAAAATCACAAGAAAAACAAATGTGATTCTGTAAGCCATTCTTGGCGCCGCCGGCGCCCCCACCTCCGCGCTCGCTCCCCGCCCGGCCCCGCTGTCCCAACCTCCTTCTTTCCGCCAGCAGCTCGGTCCCGGCCGGAGACCCGCGCGGGCGCCGGGCTTCCCCCGCTAGTGTGCACTTGGGGGCGGGGAGGGGGGCGACACAGTTCTATGGGGAGGGAGCCGTCGTCAAGGAGGGTCTCCTCCTTGCTGCCCTCTCCTCTCTTTGCCGTCCTGCCTTCGCTCCTTTCGCTTTCCTTTTCCCTTCCCTCTCCCTTTCCTCTTCTCGCGTCCCTCTCCCTCCTTCCTCTCTTTCTCGCCTTTCCGCCTTCCCATCCCTTCCTCTCGTTCCCTCCCTGTGCCTCCATCCTGCAGGCCCCTTTCTCAGACTTTTCTCCCCCTTTCTCTCTCTCCGCTTTCTCTCCTCTCTCTCCCTCTCCCCTCCCTCCCCCCTTCCCCGCGGCCCGAGCGCGGCTAATTCCGGGCGTCTATATTCACTCAATTAGAGAAATCTACAGAGAAGATCGATCTTCCATCTGCAGACATGCCAGCTTAACAAATTAGATTCTTGTTTCGTGCAGGTGATTTGGTGACAGTTGGGGAATTAGAAGTAATAAGTTGTTGTGTTTGAGCCCAGGCCCCCGCCCCCCGCCCGCGCCCCTCCCCGCCCGCGGGCCCCCCGGCCGCGCCCGCCGCCCGGGCGCCCCCTCCCCAGCCCCTTCCCCCCCAAAGTCGGTCCGCGCCCGCCGCCACCGCCGCCGCCGCATCCCCCGCCGTAATTAGTGCTGCTGCCCTCCATGTGGGCTCGATTAAACCGTGATTTAGCCGAAAGAAATATAATTATGGCTGCAAATAAAATAATCAGCATTGAAGAGCGATTTCCTTAATGAGATGGAGCGGTTGCACGTCACGGAGTAAAGGGGTCTCATTAAGAGGTGGTAATGAGGCTTGGGTGGATGGTGCCGTCACAAAATAGCCCGACTCCTCTGCCGGCCCGGCCCGCCCGCCCGAAGCGGCCGCCGCCCTGCGGCCCCGCGGTCCCGCGGTCCCGGAGGGGCGCCCGGGCCGACCCCGCCCGGCCCGCAGGGGGCGCTGCGCCTTCCGCGCGGCCTGCCCCCTCCCCGGGCCCGCGCCTCCGTCGGGCCGGCGCGGGTGGGCCGGGGCGCCCGCGATCGGCGTCGCGAGCAGGGTGTGCACCGACGACTCCGAGGACAGCGGTCGCTGGAGGCGCCAGTCGGAGCGAGGAACCCCAGGCTGGGCCGGGGGCCGAGGGGCCGTCCACGGAACCTGTGGGCACAGGTGGACGTGACTCCGACCCCACGGGAGCTGCACACGGGCAGGTGTGTGCCGGGGCAGCGCAGCATCGCCTCGGGCGCGTCTGCACGCGGCAAAGGCTGGGCCTTCCCTGGCATCGAGTCCTGACCAGCGAGGGCCCTGGGGGTCTCAGTCTGTCCGAGTCATTGTCCAAACCTTATTCAAGTACTGAAAAAGCAACAACTCTGTTTTGAGCACCTCGTAGGGGGAAAAGAAAAAGTCTTGAATAAGTTATTCCAAAGATTTCTTAAATGGGTAGGTCTACCCTTTCCAGTGTATTAGATTTAGGACAACCTGTGCATTCCTTCTTTGCATCAAGGTGTGTACACATGCATGCTCCTGGTGTCCAGATGTGGTGATACTTCAGTATTTATATTTCTAATTAGGTTATTAACCTTCTCCTCGGTTTTATCATTTGGAACCCTTCTCAGTTGGACAAGGAAATACACTGTCCACACAGAGTGACTGATGCGGTTGCTGACCAATATTTGCTCAACTCCTACTCTGTGCTGGGCATGCTCAGTGAGAGGTGGACAGAGGGTCAGAGCCTTGGCCCGGGGGAGCTTACAGTCCAGCACGCCCTGCACGGAGTTTTTCAGCCATGGTGGACTGACTGGCCATCAGGCATTTACACCCTGTGAGAGGCAGAGGCAAACCTGAGAAGCAGCTGTTTTAATATGCTCTGACCCTCCCACCTTCCCAATCTATGTTCTTCTTCCACCCAGGAACGCGGATCCTGAGGAAGAAGGTAATTTTAGGTGTTAAGAGTTAATGTAATACCTTTTATAGAATGTTCCCATTTTAAAAGAGGAATGCAAGGTGAGGCAAATTGCCTAGACAAATGACATCCATGTCTGTCTGGTGGTAGTGGGAGGCTTGAAAGAGGAGGATTAGGGGATAAATCACTGCTGTCCAAAATGACTGCTTTCCTA
Organism: Capricornis sumatraensis; assembly: GCF_032405125.1. Taxonomy (NCBI): domain Eukaryota; kingdom Metazoa; phylum Chordata; class Mammalia; order Artiodactyla; family Bovidae; genus Capricornis; species Capricornis sumatraensis. The sequence goes on along the minus strand of NC_091070.1, from coordinate 91,903,908 downwards.
ATCAGCCTGGCTTGCTCTGATGGTAACTCCTGTATTTAAAATAATTTTTTCTTAGGGGGGTCACAGATCCCTTTGAGAATCTGATGAAAGCTATATACCTCCTCCCACTGAAATGCATATATATTTGCAAACAACCTGGGGAGATGTGCAGGCCTCCCAGAGTCCCAGCTTGTGAAAGAGTGGTATATATGCAGGTGAATCTTTAACATTTGTGATTATGAGGAGAAATAATAGAAATATCCAGAGGAGTTCTATCAATCAGTCTGAACCGAGGGAGGAGCTGAGTCAAGAGTCAAAAATGAATTGCCAAACCAGTAAGTTTCAGGGAAAAAAACTGGTTAGTGGATGCACGCAGTCTGACAGATTTATAACAAATTCACATCTTCCATCTGACCCAAATATAGGTTGATATTAATCCATACCTATATACAATGTTTTCATGTGGTAGAGAATTGTCGGGAAAACTACTTTGTTGGTGGCGACTCTTGTCCCCAGATGCAGGCCCTGGGCATCTGGCACTCTGGCTGGGAAGGGCAGCAGCCTCACACAATGGTGGGTCGTAAATACGCAGACCTTCTCCTGGGTTGTGATACAAGTGAGTGTATTAAAATTCACACACTGGGACCACAGGGAGTGAAGGGTGATTAAAAGTCTGTTGTAAGCCCACTAAAGCCCCCAAATCCAGAGCTTAAGTTAATTCTCTTATTCACTCCCCAAAGGCATTTTACACATTAGAGCCTGAAGCCAAGCAGCAGCACTGCCTTCTCTGCCCTCCCACACTTCCCCAACGTGTTAACATATGGAACCAGGGAGCCTTTCCTGGGCGGAAGGTAACGCTTTCCTGGCTGCTTTAGAATAAGGGTTTATTTTCCATCTCTCTCTCAATTTTCAAGAGGTCCCCAAGTTACCCATCAGAAGGGCTATTGACTTTTCTGTATACACTTTTCATAATCTTCTTTTCACTCTCACGGAGCGACTGCATCAGGGAAAGGACGATGTATTAGGTAGGATACATGTTAGGCTGCTGTCCCAGCCGCCCCAAACTGGAGTAGCTTAGACAAGACGGAATTTTATGTCTCTCTCACATTCCATACAGAGCTCCAGAAGACTGAGAACTCACCCTTCTTTACTGTTGTCCTGCCTTCCTCAGCGTTTGGCTCCCGTCTCATGGTCTAAGATGGCTGCTCCAGCCCCTGCCATCACCTCTGTATCTCAGACAGCTGGAAAGGGAGATGAAGGAGCAGCTTCATACCCGTACAAAGGGCACGGCTCAGAGATGCGCCTGTCCCTTCTCACCATGCATTGACCAAAATCTGTCTCGATAGAGAATGAGAACTGTAGTCTTTACCCGAAGTAGTTATAACATTAAAAAAGGAGGTTTTTATGAGTTTTCTGCTCTGGGAAGCACATCATCGTTATCTTCGACATGGCCTTCACTTACGACTTGGCCCTCATCCTCACTTTTTTTCTGAATTTGCACTGAAAGATTGGTGTGTGTTTTGGTGAGGGGGAGGAGAGAAGGGAAGTAGAAGCAGAGAGTCCAGTTAGGAGCCTAATACAATAATCCAAGGGAGAAACAACGGTTACTCGCATCAGAATGAGAGCAGCAGGCAAAGTGATAAGTGATTGGAAACGGAAAGATTTCCTTAGGAAGAGCCTAGGATTTGCTTCTAGTGTGGGGTGTGAGAGAGGAGTCACAATAACGCTATTCAGTCATTGGCTGTTCATTCACTCACTCATTTACCAAATTGTTACTGAGCACCAGCTGTAAGCTGAGCACTGGGCTGGGCTCTATGGACACACAATGGGGTGTAGCCATGCCTTTATAGCTGACCAAAAGTGAGAGCAGAGGAATAAATACAAGCATGAGGTGTATAGTAAAGAGCAGGTACCAAAGGCTATGAGATACTAACACAGAGGAAAGCAACCTGCTCTAGGAGCCTGGGAAGCATTGTCTAGGCTGAGACAAGAAGGGTAGAGAGGCACTGGCCAGGAATTTGAGGGTGGGATGGGGCAGAAGATGAAGCGTGTTCCTGTAAAGAAATATCCTCCAAGTCTTAACTCCTTCCATGGCCTCATGCTGTCTACCTGACATAGTGTATGAAACCCTGGGCTGTGCTGTCTGGAAACTTGAACTTAGTTTGTTCTGTTTCTTAAAGAGAAACTCCTTTTTGAAGTTCAATTCAACTAATTCAACAAACATTTGTAGATCCTCGGCCAGATTTCCAGTCCACAGACAAAAGCCTCTGGTACCATTTTACCGAAAGAAGATAATAAAAGGGAAGTCATTGAATTTTAGGAAATGCAGAGGCATTCTCCATGAGGTCAGACTAAAACTCAGAGAATATCGACTAGAAAGACGTGTGCTGAGCAGTGATGTGATCAAAGTCTATGTAATTCAGAAAGAATTACAGGAGAGCAAACATGGATTAGGAGACAAGCCATAGTCTTCAAGGCGAATGAAAGGAAGTGCTTTATACAGGGGAAATTAAACCTGTAAGATTTGTTCCCTCCAAGAGGTAGTAAAAGTACTGCTTTTGTTGGGATGAGGCTTCAGCGACTACAAAAGAGACAAACAACAACAATAAAACCAACAGTGGCTTAAACAAGATAGAAGCTCTTTCTCACTGAATAGTCCAGATGTAAGAAAGCCAAGACTGCCCTGTTAGGTCTATGGTGTCAGGGGCCCAGTCCCTTCTGTCTTGTTCTGCCTGCTAGGGTGTCCCCTTGTCCATGTTGCTCAGGATGGCTAACCACCATGTCACACTCCAGCCAGCAGGAAGGGAGAAGGAGAAGAGGAGAGGAACTTTCTTCCTTTAGAAGAACAAGTTATGCAGATTACCTCTACTCAATCCCATTGACTAGAACTTTGGTCAAATGATCAGACCGCGCTTCACGGAAGTGTGAGGAACAGTGTCTTTATACTGTCCGCTTGTGGTGCAGGTAACACTGGGGTTCTGAGCAGATACTGAGAGCCTTGTTGTACTAAAAGGGTTTCTTCGCACTTTCCAACGTTGGTGCTGGAAAGAGCACTTTCAGGAGTGTGCGTGGTGGTAGGGGTTTTGGAGGGACTTCTTCGGGGTCTTCTGCTTGCGTTCCTGCCACCCCTTCAGGTGGTGCTGCCCCCTTAAACATTCTGCCTCAAGCAAAGACGGACACCTTTCTGTGGGTTCCCTTAGCCAAGACTGAATAGAGCTTTCAAAGAGTTGGCTAAATGTGTCAAGAGAACAAAGAAGAAATAAACAGAAAATACAAGAAATTTGTAAACTTCCTGGTTAAATAGTCCAAGATATCTATGAACTCTTTCTCACTCTGGTCCCAAAGGTTTAACCTCTGGCACCTTGACAACATTCCTCACTTCCTAGTTTGCAGCTTAATTCTGCATGAAGGATCCTTCCTTAAACATTAGCCATTCAGGAACCATCTATAGTATCAGTCATACTTGGCCAAGAAGGTATCCTCTGCCTTGGACCCTGGCTTTGTACGGTCCCCTTGGACCCTCTCCAGCCGCTTCCCATACAGAGCCTGCTCTCTGCCCTCTGGACCACCTGGTGCTCCAGAATTCCTTGCCCAGTAGTCTTGCTCTTGATTCCAGGGCTTGTATGGGCCTCTTTCTGTACTAGCCTGACTGGCCATTTTGCAGTATTTAGACACATAGTACTTGCTCACCTGTGCCTGCTCCAGATCCTGCACACGTTACAGGGGAGCCTGTCTTGCCCCGTACATCGTCATCTTTAAAGACACATTGTACAAGATTCCTTCCCTGTAGCTCATACTTATAATTTGCAACCTCTGACCAGTTAGATTAAGAAGGCTAACTCTCACCCCTCAGAGGAAAGGCTGCTACCCAGAGACACACATATAAGCACCCTTGTTCCTACCTCAGGACCATTGTACTCTGCTTGCTTCTCCTTCCTAAAACACACGTGCCAGGACCTTCACCTAGCCTGGTCTCTCTCTTCATCCAAATCTCTGTTCAAATGTTACCTCCATAGAGAGGTCTTCCCTGAATTCCCTTCCCAAATTCCTTTTCCCCTGAAAAACTCCCCCAAAGAGTCAAAATATCATTTATTATCCTTCATCCCTTACCTTGCTTTATTTTTTTCAGCATAGCATTTATCACTACCTGAAACAGTGCTACATGCTTATTTGGGTAATGTCTCTTTCCCGAATAGAATTCCAGCACCATGAGGGCTGAATCTTTGTCCTCTTCCCTCAGGATCGTTAGAGCCCTGTACGGTGCCTACTATATAATAACATTTTTTTTTTTAAAGTTGGGTTAATGAATGAAAAGAAGAATGAATGAATGGTCTAGATGGTCAACAGCAGTTGAGAATCAGATTTCCCAAATCAAATTACCCTTATGAAGCGATCTGTATTACCAAGGAGAGCTCATTCCTCTGGGAATTCAGGCCCCTCACTCAGAGTGGGGTTCACCCGGCCAGCTCTGGGTAGCGCAGTGCAGAACGAGACTGGCAGTGAGGTGTCAGGGTGGCCCCGAGGCACCCACTGCAAATGAAGTCAGCCTCTCCCTCTCCAGCTCTACGCTCAGGTTTCAGCCGTGGAAAGTGGCCCAGGGCAGGGACTGCCATTCACCGGTGGAGAGGGACTCAGTGTTTGGACAGGGGACTGGAAAATACAGGAACCATCAGAACCACAAGCACTCTTAGGGATCAGTGCCTAACATTTCTATCTTTGAAGATGAGAAATTGAGGCCAAGAGGAGTCAAGGTCTCACAGTGATTAGTGTGACAGTTATCGCTACATGACTTTTTTTTTTGGCTGTGCTGTGTAGCTTCTGATATCTTAATTCCTCAACGAGGGATCAAACCAGGCCCCGTGCAATGGAAGCAAGGAATCCTAACCAACGGACTGCCAGGGAATTCCCCCTCATTTGCGCTTTTAATTCCTATCCATTTGTTCTTACCGAGAAAGAAATCTCCCATGTTCTTGCTGAGGTTGTCTTACTGGCCACGGTGATTCTAGAAACAGGATTGGGCCCTGGGGTTCTAATACAGGATGGAGGTTTGAGAGTGTCTACAAGAGGTAACCTTCTAACCAGGCCCAGTGCCAGTAGCATCTAAAGTAGCTGGGGACAGGTCTGTGAGCACCCAGGCAGCCCCTGGTTTCCTCAGGTGGGTGCCCCAAACCTCCTTGGCAAGAAGCTGCTGCTCTTCTGTGGGGCAGGGACATACCCTGAGGGAGCCCTGGGAGGCTCTCCCAGTTCTGTTTTCCATTTGGGCCCTGGATGAAAGAGGTCAATTGAGAATGCTGACCAGCTCATCAGCACGCCGTTACGTTGCTCTGCTCTCCCCTTCTGAAACGGGGCACAGTGCTCTCGAGAGATGGAGGCTGCCCCACACAGCACTGTGCCTGATGCTCAGGCCACGTCCCATCACCACGCGGGCAGCTCGATGCTGGAAAATCTTGATTGCAGTAGTTCTTTCTCCCCTACTCATGGCCACCAAACTTTTCGCCTTCTCAGGAGGGGATGGTGCAAATTGGAGTGACCTGGGCTAAGAAAAGTTCCCATGAAGGGGTTCTAGGACACCAGCTGATCTGGGCTCTCAAGGAATTGCAAGATCTTTGTCTTCCTGGGGCAAAAAGTTGTTGATTTCAAGAAAAGAATGGGGACCCAACTTTAGAAGGAAAGACAGGAGGTGGAATAAAGCAGTAACCAGCACCAAGCATATTTAGGTCACATCTTGGCAGAAAACTGTGTCTGCCTCTTTTGTTTCCAGAATTCTGAAGCCAGGTGTCATCAAATCCCTGATTTTCAGAGATAAATACCCACACTCCTCTCCATCCTTGGTAGCAAGCCTCATTGCCCACCTCCCTATTTCCCCTTGGTCTCTACACGGCACCCTCTTGGCCTTGTGGAAATTTATAAAACAATTCTCCCTCTAGTTCAAGGCTTTCATGCCTGCTGCTCCCCTTGCCCTGAAGGTCCTCCTCCCATCCTGCACCTAGCTGCTTCTCAGCTTTCAGATCTCAGGGTAAATCTCACCTCCTAGGCAAGGCCTTCTTTAGCCCTCTGCATGCGTGTGTGCTCAATCATGTCTGACTCTTTGCAGCCCTGTGGACTGAAGCCCGCCAGGCTCCTCTGTCCATGGGATCCTCCAGGCAGGAACACTGGAGTGGGTTGCCATGGCCTCCTCCAGGGGATTCTCCAGGCAGGAACACTGGAGTGGGTTGCCATGCCCTCCTCCAGGGGATCCTCCCTACCCAGGGATGGAACCCGTGTCTCCTGTGGCCCCTACATTGGCAGGTGGATTCTTTAGCACTAAGCCACCTGGGAAGCCCTCCTTTACCCTCTAAATTGGCCCTTTTCTAGGGGAGGGATGGAACAGGAGGCTGGGATTAATAGATACAAGCTTTTATATATAGAATGGATAAACCTAGGTCCTGCTGTATAGCATAGGGCACTATATTCAATGTCTTGTGATAAACCACATGGAAAAGAATATGAAAAATATGTGTGTGTATATATGTGTGTGTATTATATATGTACATAAACATATATAACTAAATCGCTTTGCTGCACAGCAGAATTTAACACAACGTTGTAAATCAACCAACCCTACTTCAGTTGAAAAGACAAATAGAATAAATTGGCCCTCTCCTCCTGGTGGTCACCTCCCATCCCAGAGCCTTGCTGAAGGCTTGCAGCCCTCTCCCAGGGCCTCACTGTGTTTATGAAGTACACGCTTATCTATTGTATCGCTCCCACTACAGTGTGCTCTGGGAGGGCGGGCCAGGCTACTCCCCACCTAGAGGGGCGACGGAAGACTGAGTATGTCCCCCTTCTCAAAATCTCTAGTGATCACACACAATCAACTGCAGACCCCTGCCATGACTTACAAGGACTGTGTGCCAGGCCCCTGGCCCCTTTCTGATAACAACTTGAAACAGTCCCCCCTCTCACTTCACTCCAGACATGCTGGCCCCCCTCTGCTCTAATGAATCCCAGGCATCCCCTCAGGGCCTTTGCATTGGCTTTTTTCTGCCTGAAATGCATTTTTCCCTCCTAAATGGGTCTCAAAGCTCACTTCCTCACTTCACTCAGCTCTTACCCAATGTCCCCCCTGCAGCAAATCCTTCCCTGAAGAACCTGTCTCATCAGTCCTGCCTGCCCTGTGGTTTGTCCTCTAAACATTTTCTTTCAATTGCAAGGACATTTATACTGCATTTTTGGTATTTTGAAAATTTTAATTTTGTGGGTAAATATATGGTTTAGAACTCTAAAATTAGAGAAAGGCAAACAGTTAAAAGTCTCTGTTGCTCATGTCCTAAAGCTACCCAGTTCCTCTTCTCATAGGGCAACAAAAATTGCTAGTCTTTTGTGTATGCTCCCTAATAGAGTTGAAGCATATACAAATATTTATATGCATGTCTCTATTTCAACGTATTTCTTCTTTTTAAACTTTTTTTTAAAACTATCTATGTAGTGACTCACATGGTAAACAATCCACCTGCAGTACAGGAGAGGCAGGTTCGATCCCTGGGGTGGGAAGATCCCCTGAAGGGAATGGCTCCCCACTCCAGTATTCTTGCCTGGAGGATCCCATGGACAGAGGAGCCTGGCAGGCTACAGTCCAGGGGATCACAGAGTCAGACAGGACTGAGCAACTAACACTTTCACATCTATTTATGGATGTATGTATCTATCATGTATTTACTTTTTATACGCTTTTTAATCAAATGGTAGCATACTTACACTATTTCACCCCTGGTGTGTTTTTGTTTAATAGTATATTTAGATATGGCTTTGCATATGCATATATGAGGAGTCTCCTCACTCTTCTCTGCAGCTACGCAGTCCTCCCTGTCATGGGCGTGTTGTCATTTACTTAATGCGCCCCCTACTGTTACACATTCAGGTTGTTTTAACCTTTTGCCATCAAACATGGCGCCGCATCATTTCACACACATGCAAATGCATCTGTTGAATAAATTCCTAGAAGTAGAAGGAAGCGGAAGACAAACTGTTTGTAGCAAACTGCCGTCCAATTTATATTTCTACCAGCAACCTAAGACAATGCCTATTTTCTTATCTCCTGGCTAATCCAGTGTGTTATCAAACTCCTGGACCTTTGCCAATCTGATGAAAAATAATATCTTAGTGTAGTTTCAGTATACACTTCTATTATTACATGTGGCATGTTTTTCCACTTATATTTCAGAACCATCATATACACAGTCCTATTCATTTCCAAGGCAAACCATTCAATATCACGGTAATCCAAGTCTATGCCCCAAACAGTAACGCTGAAGAAGCTGAAGTGAACGGTTCTATGAAGACCTACAAGACATTTTAGAACTAACACCCACAAAAGATGTCCTTTTCATTATAGGGGACTGGAATGCAAAAGTAGGAAGTCAAGAAATACCTGGAGTAAAAGGCAAATTTGGCCTTGGAATGCGGAATGAAGCAGGGCAAAGACTAATACAGTTTTGCCAGGAAAATGCACTGGTCATAGCAAACACCCTCTTCCAACAACACAAGAGAAGACTCTACACATGGACATCACCAGATGGTCAACACCAAAATCAGATTGATTATATTCTTTGCAGCCAAAGATGGAGAAGCTCTATACAGTCAACAAAAACAAGACCAGGAGCTGACTGTGGCTCAGATCATGAACTCCTTATTGCCAAATTCAGACTCAAATTGAAGAAAGTAGGGAAAACCACTAGACCATTCAGGTATGACCTAAATCAAATGCCTTATGATTATACAGTGGAAGTGAGAAATAGATTTAAGGGGCTAGATCTGATAGACAGAGTGCCTGATACACTATGGAATGAGGTTCGTGACATTGTACAGGAGACAGGGATCAAGACCATCCCCATGGAAAAGAAATGCAAAAAAGCAAAATAGCTGTCTGGGGAGGCCTTACAAATAGCTGTGAAAAGAAGAGAAATGAAAAGCAAAGGAGAAAAGGAAAGATACAAGCATCTGAATGCAGAGTTCCAAAGAATAGCAAGAAGAGATAAGAAAGCCTTCCTCAGCGATCAATGCAAAGAAATAGAGGAAAACAACAGAATGGGAAAGACTAGAGATCTCTTCAAGAAAATTAGAGACACCAAGGGAACATTTCATGCAAAGATGGGCTCAATAAAGGACAGAAATGGTATGGACCTAACAGAAGCAGAAGATATTAAGAGGTGGCAAGAATACATGGAAGAACTGTACAAAAAAGATCTTCACGACCAAGATATTCACAATGGTGTGATCACTCACCTAGAGCCAGACATCCTGGAGTGTGAACTCAAGTGGGCCTTAGAAAGCATCACTACGAATAAAGCTAGTGGACGTGATGGAATTCCAGTTGAGCTATTTCAAATCCTGAAAGATGATGCTATGAAAGTGCTGTACTCAATATGCCAGCAAATTTGGAAAATTCAGCAGTGGCCACAGGACTGGAAAAGGTCAGTTTTTATTCTAATCCCAAAGAAAGGCAATGCCAAAGAATGCTCAAACTACTGCACAATTGCATTCATCTCACACACTAGTAAAGGAATGCTCAAAATTCTCCAAGCCAGGCTTCAGCAATATGTGAACCGTGAACTTGCAGATGTTCAAGCTGGTTTTAGAAAAGGCAGAGGAACCAGACATCAAATTGTCAACATCCACTGGATCATGGAAGAGCAAGAGAGTTCCAGAAAAACATCTATTTCTTCTTTATTGACTATGCCAAAGCCTTTGACTGTGTGGATCACAAGAAACTGTGGAAAATTCTTCAAGAGATGGGAATACCAGACCACCTGACCTGCCTCTTGAGAAACCTATACGCAGGTCAGGAAGCAACAGTTAGAACTGGACATGGAACAACAGACTGGTTCCAAATAGGAAAAGGAGTACATCAAGGCTGTATATTGTCACCCTGCTTATTTAACTTATATGCAGAGTACATTATGAGAAATGCTGGGCTGGAAGAATCACAAGCTGGAATCAAGATTGCCGGGAGAAATATGAATAACCTCAGATATGCAGATGACACCACCCTTATGGCAGAAAGTCAAGAGGAACTAAAAAACCTCTTGATAAAAGTGAAAGTGGAGAGTGAGAAAGTTGGCTTAAAGCTCAACATTCAGAAAATGAAGATCATGGCATCTGGTCCCATCACTTTATGGGAACTAGATGGGGAAACAGTGGAAACAGTGTCAGACTTTATTTTTGGGGGCTCCAAAATCACTGCAGATGGTGACTGCAGCCATGAAATTAAAAGACGCTTACTCCTTGGAAGAAAAGTTTTGACCAACCTAGATGGCATATTGAAAAGCAGAGACATTACTTTGCCAACAAAGGTTTGTCTAGTCAAGGCTATGCTTTTTCCAGTGGTCATGTATGGATGTGAGAGTTGGACTGTGAAGAAAGCTGAGCACCGAAGAATTGATGCTTTTGAACTGTGGTATTGGAGAAGACTCTTGAGAGTCCCTCGGACTGCAAGGAGATCCAACCAGTCCATTCTGAAGGAGATCAGCCCTGGGATTTCTTTGGAAGGAATGATGCTGAAGCTGAAACTCCAGTACTTTGGCCACCTCATGCGAAGAGCTGACTCATTGGAAAAGACTTTGATGCTGAGAGGGATTGGGGGCAGGAGGAGAAGGGGATGACAGAGGATGAGATGGCTGGATGGCATCACGGACTCGATGGACATGAGTCTGAGTGAACCCCAGGAGTTGATGACGGACAGGGAGGCCTGGCGTGCTGTGATTTATGGGGTCGCAAAGAGTCGGACACGACTGAGTGACTGAACTGATACATAAAATAAACAAATAAAGGACCTACTGTACAGCACAGGAAACTATATTCAATATCCTGTAATAAACTAGATGGGAAAATGATCTGAAAAAGATATATATATATATATATATTATATATATATAAATCTGAATGACTTTGCTGTACACCTGAAATGAACACAACACTGTAGATAAACTATACTTCAATAAAAAGTTAGAAGAACCACCAATATTTTTTGTCCATAAACTATTCATTTTTCTATTTGGTCATGGATCTTTCTTACATTTTCTAATATATATATGGAAAAGTAATACTTTATACACATGCATTATAAATACCTTTTTTTTTTCCTGTTGAACTTTGTCTTTTGTTTTTTATTATAGTATTGTCTGATTTATCAATCTTTTCTTGGCTTCTGGTCTCTCATGTTTTCTTCATTTTTCAAATTGAAGTCTTTAATCTATTTCGAATTTATGCCAAGATATGGGGTCCCCTTCATGGATCACAGCCTTGCCCTGGCAAAGGGGCTTGCATAACTCAGAGAAGCTATAAGCCATGCTGTGCAGGGCCACCCAAGACAGACAGGTCATAGTGAAGACTTCTGACAAAATGTGGTCCACTGGAGAAGGAAATGGCAACCCACTCCAGTATTCTCGCCTGGAGAACCTATGGGCAGTATGAAAAGCCCAAAAAATATGTCATCAGAAGATGACCCCCCAAGGTCAGAAGGTACCCAATAAGTTACTGGGAAAGAGTGAAGGACAATTACTGATACCTCCGGAAAGAATGGAGAGGCTGGGCCAAAGCAGAAACGACGCTCAGTTATGGATGTATCTGGTGGTGAAAGTAAAGCCTGATGCTGTAAAGAGCAATAGTTCACAGAATCCTGAAATGGTAGCTCCATGAATCAAGGTGAACTGGATGTGGTCAGGCAGGACATGGCAGTATGGAATAATGACACCTTAGGAATCAGCGAACAAAAACGGACAGGAAGGGGCAAATTTAATTCAGGTGACCATTATATCTACTACTGTGGGCAAGGATCTCTAAGAAGAAATGAATAGCCCTCAGAGTCAACAAGAGTCCAAAATGCAGTGCTTGAGTGCAATCTCAAAAACAACAAAATGATCTCTGTTTGCTCCCAAGGCAAACCATTACATCACAGTAATCTCATTCTATGCTCCAACCGCTGATGCCAAAGAAGGTGAAGTTGAACAGCTCTGTGAAGACCTACAAAACCTTCTAGAACTAACACCAAAAAAAAGAGATGTCCTTTTCATCATAGGGGACTGGAATGCAAAAGTAGAAAGTCAAGAGACATCCGGAAAAACAGGCGAATGTGGCCTTGGAGTACAAAATGAAGCAGGGAAAAGGCTGATAACAGAGGTGGGTCAAGGGAACACACTGGTCATAGCGAATACCCTTTTCCAACAACCCATGAGATGATTCTATACACGGACGTCACCAGATGGTCAACAGGAAAATCAGATTATGTTCTTTGCAGTCAAAGATGGAGAAGCTCTATACAGTCAGTGAAAACAAGACTTGGAGCTGACTGTGGCTCGGATCGTGAGCTCCTTATTGCGTACTTCAGGATTAAATTGAAGACAGTAGGGAAAACTACTAGACCATTCAGGTATGACCTAAATCAAATCCCCTATGATAATTATACAGTGGAGGTGACGAGTGAATGCAAGGGGTTAGATCTGGAGGTAGAGTGCCTGGAGAACTATGGACAGAGGCTTGTACCACTGTTCAGGAGGCAGTGACCAAAACCATCCCAAAGAGAAAGAGATGCAAGAAAGAAAAGTGGCTGTTGGAGGAGGCTTTACAAATAGCAGAGGAAAGAAGAGAAGGGAAAGGCAAGGGAGAAAGAGAAAGATATACCCAACTGAACAGAGTTTTAAAGAATAGCAAGGAGAGATAAGAAGGCCTTCTTAAATGAACAATGCAAAGCGAAATAGAGGAAAACAACAGAAGGGGAAAGACTAGAGATCTCTTTAAGAAAACTGGAGAGATCAAGGGAACATTTCATGTAAGGATGGGCATAATAGTGGACAGAAACAGTAAGGATCTAACAGAAGCTGAAGAGATTAAGAAGTTGCAAGCACACACAGAATTATATAAGAAAGGTCTTAATGACTTAATAACCACGATAGTATGGTCACTCAACTAGAGCCAGACAACCCAGAGTGTGAAGTCAAGTGGGCCTTAGGAAACGTTACTACAAAACAAGTGGAGGTGACGGAACTCCAGTGGAGCTATTTAAAATCCTGGAGGATGACGCTGCCTCTCTGATCCAGTGAATGTTGTCAATTTGATCTCTGGTTGCTCTGCTTTTTATAAACCTAGAAAATCGGTATTTGCCCTTGTTATGAGATGCACTGAGCTCTGTAGAGTTAGGGCAATATCATCAGTGACATGATATTACAATCTTTCCCTCTTGGGAGAAGCAGATGAAATTTTAAAAGGGTGATGATTTATCTACTGTTCTCTGGCAAGGTGCTGCCAAGTTCCCAGGACTCCTTCCCCAACGACAGGCTATATTAAACAGATCTGCTGTCTACAGCATCTCTGTTTAGAAGCTCTGTTGAATTCGTTTTCTGGTATTTTGCTTCCATACATAAACTGAGGAGAAACGTCCTCCTTTGCAACTCAGATAAGAGGAAAGAAATTTACAATGGGATGTCACCACAGGGCCACCCTTTTTGCACCATGGAAAGAACTCTTCTATTTCACCCATGAAACAGCTGCCTGATTGTCACCCAGGGGCCTGCACAAGCTCTGGAGTCCAACCCTGTATTGAAGAGTAGATAATACAGAATATCGCTTGGCATCGTGCGCTGTGAGTGGAGAGAGAAACCCTTTGGCTAGTATCTTGGTTTTGGGTCCTGCAACCATCTCACTGTGATGAGAAGAATCAAAGTGCTGTCTAGCCCAGAGAGAGGAGGCATTGCTAATCATGGCAAGTTCTAAAATAACGGTGTGTTTTAAGTGGCAGCTAGCACTCAACAGGCACTTAATAAATATTCACTAATAACATTAGGCCATTCAGCACCAAGAGGAAAGATAAGGCCATTTTTTTGGTTGTTTTACACTTGGGTAATTGATAAAATATAATTGCAAAGCTTTACATGTTTAGCAGTGATTAGCTAAAACCATCACCTCAAAGCCTTTCCCACTTTGATAAACTCATTCCCATGAAAATTCTCAGAACCTGAGGAACAGCAGGGAAAGAAGCCAATAAAAGCAGCTCAAAGAGTTTTACATCATCTCCATAAGCTATCTAATCTAGGCATTTTGAATGATCTATGTAAATTAATTACACTTTTTAATTAGGTGGCCTTTTAGCTTGCATATTGAAGTTTACCACTAATTACAGCGAGGCAGGAGGTCACTTGACTGGTATGGGAAACAAGAGGCCTTTATTTCATTGAACTGAAACACTGAACAGTTAATGCTTAGGGAAAAAGAAAAATTGTAAAATTTATGCCAGTTTTCAAAATTCAAACTGTGCAGCTCTTGTCTTTTTTTTTTTTGCCCCCTTCTATGGCTCACTGGGGGTTTTTCTTTATAAATATCAGAATGACTTCTCAACACCCACTGACTCAAAACTATTATAATAGAGCAGCTCGGAAGCTTGAATTTTGCATCCCTAATGCTAGGGGGAGAAAACCCCACCCTTTCGATATTAGTCACATTAAATGCCTTTTAATTACTAGCGCAGCGGTTTCCAGATGTGACTTTATTTTGTTTCAGCCAGACAGACAGTATGTGATTTTCATTAACTTCATTTAAAAACAACCACCAAAAGCAGCCTCCCATAAAAGCTAGTGCTACACTTTACACCAAGCAGAACAAAGTATTCTTTAATTCAATAAAATATAGTGGTCATTGTAGCGAACAAAGTGCATTTAACACCTTTAAAATATTTCTGAATGGCATTTCATAGCTCTTTCCCTCATCTGATCTTGCATCAAGCACCAGGATCCCAAATTTCCCTTTTTTCCTACATCTCAGTGACCTGGACTGTCTAACAGTAGAGTGAGTCGAGAACTATGCAAGAAGAATTTGCCGATTTAATGCAATCCTTGGAAAAATCAAGACTGCTAATTAAAAATCACAGAGTGAATAGTCTTGACCCAGTGGACCTGTCCTGCCCGTGGCTCAGAGGGGCCTTCATTTTTGTGCCAGCATACACATCATCACAACCCTGGCAGTTCAGTTAATTTTCTGCTGGTCGTGTTTCCACCTGGACCGTGGCTTTGCTTCTGTGAGATGGCCTGTCCATCCCCCTATCCTCCTCCCCAAAGGGCAAGAGATTATTTGAGTCTCTTTATTCAGCTTTGCGTTTCCAAATCACTTCCAACAGGGCAGTGTAATAGAAGGGTCGCCAGCTTGGGCATCAGGAGGCGTGGGCTCCAGGCCCTGTTCTCTACACAGAGAGCTGAGTGATTGCAGCCAGCCTTCAAGTCCCTGGGGGCTCCCGCTCTCCTCATCTGTGAAAGCAGGGATCCAAGCGGACCCAGGTGCTCACAAGTTCCATCCTCTTCCAATAACTTCCAAGCTTGCCTCTGCTGAAGCTTTTTTCCCCCTCCAATTCATTGTGCATTTAGCTGCACAGATGGTAAGCCCTTAGAAGGCAGGAATCAGATTTTTTTTTAAAGTCTTTATTGAACGTGTTATGATACTGCTTCTGCTTTGTTTTGGTTTTTTGGCCATGAGGCATGTGAGATCTTAGCTCCCTGACCAGGGACTGAACCTGCTACCCTGGAAGGTGAAGCCTTAACCACTGGACTGACAGGGAAGTCCCAAGAATGAGATTTTATTCCCTTTCCTGACCTAGCTCCTAAAGACTGAATGTTGTAAAACTGCAATAAACATTTGTTGAATGAATGTGTGTTAGTCACTCAGTCATGTCCAACTCTTGGCGACCCCACGGACTGTAACCCTGCAGGCTCCTCTGTCCATGGAGTTCTCCAGGCAAGAATACTGGAGTGCATGGTCATTTCCTTCTCCAGGGTGTTCCTTCCTGACCCAGGGATTGAACCTGGGTCTCCTGCATTGCAGGCAGATTCTTTACCATCTGAGCCACCAGGGAAGCCTGAGAGAATGGGACTGAAAAATCAAGATGATGAAGTAATACATTTCATTAATGTTAGTAATAGGAGTAGCAGCAGAAGCAAACTTCTTTATGTTTGAACACACACTCTAAGCTAAGCATGGTGCTGAAATCCTTTGTGGGATTTTTCTCATCCAGTAGAAGGAGAAAAACCCCTAATTCCTTTTTCCCTGTCTGATGGACACTGTTAAATTGAATTTATTCATATACGGATTCATCATTACCACTGGAATCTCAGTGTTGCTTGAGGCACCAATGTAAATGTTAGAACAATTACCTCTCCCAGAACTCTTGCTTCCTGGGGTAAACCCAAGTGGCTCAGTTCTGGCCAATAAAATGTACGCAGAAATCTATAAGGTAGGGTTCCAGGAAAGGGAATTCCAGATTAAAGGAAAAATGTCAGCTGGAATTTGCCTTCTGTCACTGTACCTTGTCTTTCTTCCTGCTTGGGACTTGGACTCAGTGCCAGTAGGCAGGTGGATCTGGTTACCATGTGAACAGAAGCCACAGGTAAAGGCTGGCAGAACAGGAAGCAACGGGGAGCCTGGACCCTGGGGGGCCTCCTTGAGGGGCTGCCTCGGCCCTTCACTATAGCCCTAGGCTGCTGGCTAAATAAGAAAGCTGCATCTAACCAATACATTCTATGTCTACCTCCACCCCGACGATGCTACAGTGAGTGTTTTCCCAGACACAGAGCATTTCTAACTTTGTTCTTACTTTCATCCTACTCCCACCAAAAGCCGTGTCACTCCTGCCTCACCGCCTGCTTCATCATGACTTTCTATCTCCTTAGCTCAGTCTTTGACTGTTTTTGTATTTCCTATATTTTCTTATTTTCTATATGTTTGATGCTCTGACATCTGGGGCCTCGCTGACTAGGGAGAGACTGACACTCCCAGAGCTTATAGTCAGTTCTTAAGAGACAGCAAACAACTCGCTGGGGAGCATACCTTTCAAATGTCAACTGACCAATCCAGAGTCTTTAACCTGAACCACTTCCCTTGTTTGGCTGTTACACACCAGGCAATTATTTTCTGCCCTAATCACCCCAGGTCCAGGTAATAGACAACTGGGGACCACTCTTACAACCCAGAGGCTGCTATCAATTATTCAGATTATCAAACTACCCAATCCTGAACCTGCTTCTTACCCTTCCTCACCTATTCCTTCCTGCAAAAACCACAATAAAGGGTTTTGACCATTTGGTGCAGCTACTATGGAAAACAGTATGGAGGTTCCTCAAAAAGCTAAAAAGAGAGTTGCCGTACTATCCAGCCATCCCATTCTTGGCCACACATCCAGACAAAACTACAGGTGGAAAAGATACACGCACCCTCTGTTCAGAGCAGGCCTATTCATGATAGCCAAGACATGGAAGCAACCTAAATGTCCATCAGCAGAGGGGTGGTAAAGACGTAGCACAAATATACAACAGACTATCACTGAGCCGTAAAAAGGAATGAAATAATGCCATTTGCAGCAACATGGATGAACCTAGAGGTTATCACACGAAGAAAAGTCAAAGCCGAATAATACAGAAGATCACTCATATGCAGAATCTAACATGTGACGCAAACGAGCTTATCTATGAAACAGACTCACAGACAATAGAGGACAGGCTTGCCACGGGGGAGGAGACTGGGAAAGAGAAGGACTGGGGACCTGGAATCAGCAGGTGCAAACTGTTAGACATACAGAATGGAAAAACAAGCTCCCACTGTGAGCACAGAGAACCGTGTTCAATATCCTGTGACAAGCCATGATGGAAAAGAATGTGAAAAAGAATATATATATTTATATTTCTTTGCTATACGGCAGAAATTAACACAACATTGTAAATCAACTATAGTTCAATAAAATAAAATTTTAAAAACTGCTCCAAAAAAAAGTCTTTTGTCCTGGCTTTCCCCTCCATCCTTGTGAGCCTGGTGCTTCCCTATGTGGTCCCATATGGTGTGGCAGGAACTGTAAGTAACAAACTGTCTTTTCAGTGGCAATCATCTCTGGATCTATTGGCCTCGCCATTATCGGTATAAACCCCAAATCCTGGGTACATTTTAAAGCAACTTCCACCAGCTTCACCTTACCTTTCTCCTCCATCCTCCCACATCTCATGCCAAGACCTGCGCAGCCAGGACAGGGAGAACGCACTGTCTCTACTGCGCTTGCTATTTCTGTTCCATTTTCAATCCTGCACTTGGTCACCACTACCGATCAGGGACGATAAGCCCTTTAACTAGGATTAATTATTGTCTCTCTTGATGGATTTAACTTTTATTCCTTAGCAAAGGGTTTCTACAAAGTCTCTACAACATCAGATGCCCAGCAATGATAAAATACACATTAGCAAACACTGAAAAACTAAGAAAGTAACTGGTCACGTAGATTCTATATCAAAGCTGTCTTTGGAAATCATCTAGAGACCAGATTCTAGTCTAGGATCTGTGACCCAGAGAGATAAAGTGACTTATTTCTAGACATTCAGGGATCCAGTAAGATTCAAAAGTACAAATAATTTATAAGAGTGTCTTCCTTCTCTGTGGAGCACTCAGGATACCAAAAGTAACACACAGATGCCAGGAAGAGTGCTGAGAGGGTACACTCAAAAGGTAGAGCAGGCCTTCATTCTGCCCTCTCTTTAAGGAGAAAATAAAAAGCAAAAAATAACTAGAGCTCAGGGTAGAAACAGGGCTTCCAGGTAGAGCTGAGAAAATTAGCTATGCATGTGATCTTTCTTTACTGAAACCCCACTAAGAAAATACTACATAGGACTTCGCTGGTCGTCCAGTGGTTAAGAATCCTAGCCAATGCAGGGCACAAGGGATCCCTGGTCTGGAAAGATTCCACATGCCAGTGGGCAACGAAGCCTGTGAGCTACAACTAGTGACGCCTGTGACTACTATGGGGCCTAGAGTCCGTGCTCCGGAACCACAGAAGCCACCGTGCATCCCAGCCGGGGAGCACCTGGCTCACTGCAGGTAGAGAAAAGCCCACACAGCCACGAGGACCTCACACAGCCAATACAGGCACAGATAAAACAAAGGGAAAACGGAGAACGCTACATAGGGAAAAAGCCAATACATGCATAAATAGAGAAAAAACAGAGAACACCACATAAGGAAAAACTAACCCACACGGACAACAAAAGCAGGACAAGAGAAAACAGCAGATGAAAGATTTAACCAGTTCCTAAAAACAGAAAGCAGAAAAAGCAGGTGTAGCAGAAGTTACAGCCCAAGCAGTACACAGGGCCCCCGAACGGGAGGCTCTTGGCCCTGGGCATACCGCAGGAACCCAGGGTTGGATGAACCGCAGCCTCGTTCCCATCTCAGCGCCCAGGCATGCAACTACCTCTACTTTCCCAAGACACAGAAATTTATTCTCTCGAGATACTGAACCTGAGACCATCGGGATTTGAAAAAGTATCAGAGAGGTCCCAGATGAGTAAGCTGCTGAAAACAGTGGGATTAACTAGCAAGTGATAACTTGACTCCCAACATCTCTCTCCTTTTCCCTAACTACTTATCAAGACAAGCAGCCTGGAGGATTCTTCTCTGGAGAAATTTGAAAAAATACCAGAGAAAAAGCCTCCACAAACTAACACTTGGCGGTGATGGGTATCTCTTAAAGAAATTTCAGCCTTCCATCTCATTAACCCACAGCAAAGACCACCAACCAATGAACCGATGTACGCAGGATTTCCAGGCAACTTTTTGGTGCCTCTTGAACTGAATGGATAGGTCAAAATTATTATACCAGAGGAAAGCCTCCAAGTTGAAACATGGAGAACAAAGAGAATGAAGAAGCTTGTAGCAAACTAGAATGGCACAAACAGAAAAAAAAAAAGTCAAGAGAACTAGAATCACAAGATCAGAGAGATGAGAAAGTATCGTGCTTGTAAAAAAATGAAATGTGCTAGGTAAAAGGAAGACTAAGAGACCAGCAAAATACTCTTGGAGATTAAAAAGGTGACAGCTGTTATTAAAAGTTCAATAGAAATACTGGTATGTGGAATTGATGAAATTTTCAAGAAAATGGAATAATAAAAGAAGGAAAACAGAATGGAGAAGATAATACATCTGAGAGCACTGCTGTCCGGTAGTAGGATATTACAAGCCACACCGTAATTTTGATTTTTTAAGCAACCACATTAAAAAAGGAAGACTAAACAGGCAACATTAATTTCAGTAATATCATTATAGTCTATTTAACCCCAAAAGCCCAAGATACTACCATATAAATATGTATGTAATCAATATTAAATTAATGAAATATTTTATAATCTTTTTCTCATACTAAGTCTTACAGCACACCTCAATTTGGAGAATCTGTATTTTAAGCGCCCAACAACCACAAAGGGTTAGGGGGCCACCTTTTATATTATTTGATTTTTAAAAATTCTACTCATATATTAGTAAAAATAAAAGAATTATAAATACATATATAGGAAACTAATAATATGGAAAAATGCTAAGAGAGTTAAGGGGAGAGATTACATACTTCCAGAAGGAGGCAGAGAGGTTGAATTTTCACTGTTCCTTGAGATATTATTACAGAGTCTGGTCTAGTAATGCCTCACTTTTTTTTTTAATCCCCAGGGGTGGGTGTTTAAATAAATAAAATACATCAATTTCTAGACATCTTTGAACTTGAGAGGAAAACAGGTAAAAATACTGCATTCTTTGCAATTATTTTTCCTTTGTGACTACTCAAGCTGCTGAAACTGATGAGCCTTTTAGAATTCGAGTTAGGAGGATCTCAGTGATGCTCTACCTTCATAACCATGCAGGGAGTTGTTGAATAAAGAATCTATTCTAGGGTCCAGCCCCAGACCCACTGCATCAGAATCTCCAAGGAGGAGGCTCAACTATCTGTATTTTTAAAAAGCTTGCCAAAAGACTTTGGCAATTAGCCAGGAGTAATGTGATCACTAAATAATCCTTCCTTAATTTTACAGGGCAGGGAAACTGACATGCTGATGGCTAAAACCTTTGGTTCTCAGCTGTGGTACCAAGACAAGCACTTTTAGCAGCACCTGCATGTTAGAACGGAGAAGGCAGTGGCACCCCACTCCAGTACTCTTGCCTGGAGAATCCCATGGACGGAGGAGCCTGGTAGGCTGCAGTCCATGAGGTCGCTAAGAGTTGGACACAACTGAGCGACTTCACTTTCACGTTTCACTTTCATCCACTGGAGAAGGAAATGGCAACCCACTCCAGTGTTCTTGCCTGGAGAATCCCAGGGACGGGGGAGCCTGGTGGGCAGCCGTCTACGGGGTCGCACAGAGTCGGACCCGACTGAAGCGGCTTAGCAGCAGTAGCAGCAGCATCTCAGAACTTGCGAATTCCCAGACCCTACTCCAGAACTTTTAAATCCCAAATTGTATGCATGCTTATGTTTGAGAACAATTAGGTTAAATTCTCATCCCTGAGCAGCAGTTGGTGTAATAGAAATCTAGGTCCAAAAGAATCCTTACTCTGGTCAAAAATAACACGTAAAGATGCTCAACATCATTATTATTAGAGAAACGCAAATCAAAACTACAGTGCGGTATCAGTTCACACCAGCCAGAGTGGCCACCATCAAGAAAGTCTACGAACAGTAAATGCTGGAAAGGGTATGGAGAAAGGGAACCCTTTTACACTGTTGATGGGAATGTAAATTGGTACAACTACTATGGAGAATAGTATTGACTTTGTTTAAAAACCTAGAGCTCCCATATGATCCAGCGATCCTACTCTTGGGCATGTATCTGGAGAAAACCGTAATTCTAAAAGACACATGCATCCCAGTGTTCCCTGCAGCACCATTTACGACAGCCAAGACATGGAGGCAACATAAATGTCCACCATGAGAGCAATGGGTAAAGAAGATATGGCATGTATATACAATGGAATATCAGCCACAAAAGAGAACAGAATAACGCCACTCCATGGATGGACCTAGCGATCATCACACTTGGTGAAGGAAGAAAGAGAAAGACAAGCATCATGCGACATCACTAAAATGTGGAATCTACACAAACATGATGCAAACGAACTTACTGACAAAACAGAGACAGACTCAGACACAGAGAACAAATGTGAGGCGGTCATACAAACGTTGTAGGTCAGACAGAAAAAACAAATACTGTCTATTAACACATATATGTGGAATCTAGAAAAATGCTCCAGATGAACCTATTTGCAAAGCAGAAATAAAGACACAGAGAGCAGACATATGGATAACCAAGAGGGGACGAGGGGGTGGGCTGGACTGGGAGACTGGGATTGACACCCGTACACTACTGTGTATAAAATAGATAAAAAGAACCAACTGTGCGGGACCAAGAGCGCTACTCAGTGCTCTGCGGTGACCTAAACGGGAAGGAAATCCAAAGAAGAGGGGGTATATGTATATGCACAGCTGATTCGCTTTGCTGTACAGCAGAAACTAACACAACATTAGCAACTACACGCCAATAAAAAATTTTAAAAAGAAGACAAACATATGTTACCAAAGGGGAAACGTGGGGGGAGGTATAAATTAGAAGCCTGGGATATACACACTGCTATATGTAAAACAGATAACCAATATACAACATATTACACACTGCTATATATAAAATAGATAACCAACAGCGACTTACTGTATAGCACAAGAAATTTTACTCAATATTCTATAATAACCTATATGGGAAAAGAATCTGAGAAAGACTGGATGTGTATGTGTAACTGAATCACTTAACTGCACACCCGAACCCAGCGCATTGTAAATCAACTCTGCGGCCACTGCTGCTGTTTAGACACCAAGTCGTGTCCGACTCTTTGTAACCCAAGACTGTAGCCCTCCAGGCTCCTCTGTCCATGGGATTCTCCAGGCAGGAATACAGGAGTGGGTTGCCATTCCCTTCTCTAGGGGAATCTTCCTGACCCAGGAGTTGAACCCGCATCTCCCGCATTATAGGCGGATTCTTTACCACTGAGCCACCTAGGAAACCCAAATCAACTACATTCCAAATTAAAATAAAAATGAAATTTAAAAAAAGTTAACAGCAAAAAAAAAAAAAGAGTGGGGAAATCTTACTCATCTTCTAATCTCATCCCATTCTGATAGTGGAGAAATGGAGACCCAGGAAATTTAAACGACTTGTTTACCAGGGTCCCAGCACCATGCTGGTGGCAGAGGGAAGATAGTACCTACCAGCTGAAAATGATACAGCCCAAAAGGCCAAGACAGCCTGCGCCCTAAAACACCTCACCAAGCTGCTGTTCTGAGCTCAGAACCACTACCCTCGGACTTCTAGTTGTGAGGGACTCTTGATCACCTTTGGGCTTCCTGGTGGCTCAGCAGTGAAGAACCCACCTGCAATGCAGGAGACGTGGGTTTGACCCCTGGGTCGAGAAGATCCCCTGAAGGAGGGCATGGCAACCCACTCCAGTATTCTTGCTGGGAAAATCCTATGGACACAGGAGCTAGGTGGGCTGCAGTCCATGGGGTCACAGCGTCGGACACGACTCAAGCAACTGAGCACACTCAGCACACGTGATCACCTTTATTGCTTCCATCAGTATTGGTGAGGTGTTCTGTTACTGGCAGCTGAACACATTCTTTGTGGTCCAGGGCTTTTTTGAAAACTCTTGCACAAGTTTTTCATTGTATCTCCTGCTTGAGATAACTTGGCCAGCTGTGGTGTATTGTGTGAAATCCAAACTGAAAGGTTTCTGTTTGACCCTTCCTCTTGGCTCCAGTAAGACCGTCTATGATTCTGATTCCGACACCAATTTTGATGTATGGGTTCCCCTGCCTGCCCCGCTGCACCGCCCCCCTCCCCACCCCCCCCCACCCCCGCACCAAGAAATACTCCATCACCAGCTGGGTGTCCACAATTCAACTCAATTCTGTTGCTATCTATCTGGAGATAACATTATATCCCAAAAGTTATGGGCTCAGTCTTGTAAGAGTGCCTCCACCCCAATACTTCAGAGGTCAACTGCCAGCACATGTTATTACCAATCAACTACAGATCGGAGGTTCCACTAACCCCTTCTTTAGGTTTAATTTTCTAAAGTGGCTCACAAAATTAAGAGAAATACTTTATTTACCAAATTACGGGTTTACTGTAAGATGATTTAACTCAAGAACAGCCGGATGAAAGAGATGCATAGGGCAAGGTATGGGAAACTGCTCAGAGCCTCCAAGCCGTCCTCCCAACCTCTAATAAGAGTTCACCGGCTGGGAAGTTCTCCTGTTGAACTTTCATGGGGGCTTCTTACACAACCCTGATTTATTAAATCAACACCTCCGGACGTCAGAGGGTAGGACTAAAAATTACAAACCTGCCAGGTTTCCTTGGCAACCAGCCCCCATTCTTCCAAACTTTCCAAAAATCACTGCACAAGTGTGGTTGAAAGGGGCTTATTATGAATATTATCACTCATCACTTTGAATATTAATATCACTTTAAGGGTTTCCCTGGTAGCTCAGCTGGTAAGGAATCCACCTGCGATGGAGGAGACCCTGGTTTGATTCCTGGGTTGGGAAGATCTGCTGGAGAAGGAATAAGCTACCCACTCCAGTATCCTTGGGCTTCCCTTGTGGCTCAGCTGGTGAAAAATCTGCCTGCAATGCAGAAGACTTAGGTTCAATCCCTGGGTTGGGAAGATCCCTTGGAGAAAGGAAAGGCTACCCACTCCAGTAGTAGTCTGGCCTGCAGAATTCCCTGGAGTGTATAGCCCATGGGGTCACAAACAGGAAGACATGGCTGAGTGTCTTTCACTTCCTATCACTTAGGAAATCTCAAGGGTTTCAGGAGCTCTGTGCCAGAAACAAAAAGATGACCAAATAAATATTTCTCTCTCTCTCTCTTCCTCTCTTTTCCTTCCTTCCTTCATTTGGTAGCACAATCTTTTTTCCTTCCAGTTTCATTGAGACATAACTGACACACAGCACTGTATATGTTTAAGATATAGAGCATAATGATTTGATTTACACACTTCATAAAGTGACCATCACAGTAAATCCAGTAAGCATCCATCATTTCATATGGGTACAAAATCAAACGGAAAAAACGTTTTCTTTCTTGTGATGAAAACTCCCAGCACGTACCCTCAACTTTTATATATAACCTACAGCAATGTTAATTATATTTATTAGGTTGCACTTTGCATTCCCGACACTCGTTTGTCTTATAAAGTGGAAGTCTGCCTTTTGCCTGTCCTGGATCAGTCTCCCTTCCCCATTCCCCATCTCCCATCCTCCCTCATCGCTGCTAAGCACAGATCTGATCTCTTTTGTGTGGCTCTGTTTTGAATAGGTATTTATTATGAATCTCAATATAATACTGAACTTTATGACAGCACCTGGTCCCCTACACTGTGGGATTAGTGATCAGATCACGAGCTTCTTAGAACTTTGCATTCCCAGAGCCTAGCACAGTGCCTGGCACCCAGTTAAGTGCTGAAGGCAAGGTTGTGCCATGAATGGAGGAAGAACTGGTTCCAATTCTGTGTCCATGTCCATGTTATAAACCAGTATGCAGCTATTATGTCTAGAGGCCCAGCTATTTCCTCACCCCCGAGTTTGCTAAATTCCCTATCTATAAACAAGGCAATACTTTTGTTTTCAATGTAGCCTTTACCCTAACAGAAACATGCAGCTTTCGCAGCTAAATCATAATTTTCCCACCACCCCTGGGATGGCCATACCTCTCTCTGGCAGAAGTGGATGTGAAAGGTGGGTATTCAGAAGAGAACAACCTCTAACTGGAGTTAACCTGCACACTAAACTATGTTCTGCCAAGGGAGGCTCTGGAGGGAGGGGTGGGTGGAGCAATCAGGGGGTTGGTATCTGAGGCTGAGCTGAGTCTCTGGAAAGTAGGCCACAGACTTCTCAGGGCCAACCCAAGGCTAAATGACCATGTCTAGGACCCTTGCACCTAAGAAGGCCACCCATCAGAGTACTTGAAGGGGCCCTGCTTTCCATCTCCCCAGGGGCCTCCTGATGGAGAGGGGAGGCGCGGGGCTGATGGTCGCAGCCCCCGGTGGGGAGAGGACATCAGCTGCGCTCTTCTCCCCGGAGTCCGGCCAGCTGGGGACGCTGCTGGCAGCCTTGGAACAACATGATTCTTTCTCTACAGAGTAACAAGGTCTTTAAACAACGCTAATTAAATCATGTCACTCCCTGGGTTAAAATCTTCGTGGACTCTCATCAGAACAAACCTTAACTTCTTTCCTTATCTAACAAAGCCCCACAAATTCTTCCACTACTTCCCCCATCACTCGCTTGGCTCCTGCCCCACTGGTTCTTGCACAGAACACACTCCTGCTATTTTCTTGTCCATGAGATGTATGCCCCTCAAGAGCAGAGATCTTTGTCTTGCTCACCATTGTATCCTAGCTTCAGAACAGTGCCTGACTAAGTATAGGCTCAAGAAATGCGTGTTGCATAAATTTAATTCTTTAATCTATTTAAGCTTTGTTGTGTGAAATGACATAGAAATCAACTTTTACCTTTCTCAGACTGTCCTAATTCCATTTATATATTATTTATCCTTTTACCAGTAACTTGAGATGCTACCTCGATCAGGTACTTATTACTGATACAGGTACTTAGGGTGGGTTTGGGTTTTCTAGTCTGTTACACTGACTGACAGTTTAACAGTGTATTGGTTTCACTGTTTTAAATGTAGTAATTTTGTTTCAATGTCCAACTGTACTACCTCTTATCCCTTCTCCCCCTTAGTAATTACCCATTTTCAAGATCTTCTTGGATAGTCTCACCATGTATTTTTCTATATCTCTATAATTTTGATAGTTGGGGCATTATGTTTATATGTGACTTTGTGGAGAACTGCAGTCTTTAAAATTCTCATGACCAATGTATTAGATTTTCTATTTCCCTATACCCCATTGCATAATATCAATTAAAAATTCTTTGTTAATCTGTTAGCTTCACCAATTTTTTTTCCTTTTTATATTGAAATTTTTGGCTCAGCTGAAATTTACTTTGGTGTGAGAGGTAAAACGCAGATTCAACTTCACATTTCCTCCAAATGGTAAGCCAGTTACCCCAGTATGATTTCCTGAGTAATCTATCTTTTTGATAAGTCTGAAATACTCTTTATCATATACTAAATATATATATATATATACACACACACACATACACGCAAACACTATAAATATTTTAAATAGTGAGCAGAGCTAGTTTCCATTACTATTCTTTTTCATATCCCTCTCTCAGACATTCTTTCCTGTTAAACATTTTTTTTTAGGACTTACCTGGTGGTCCAATGGCTAAGACTCCATACTCCCAATGCAGGGGGCCTGGGTTTGATCCCTGGTCAGGGAACTAGATCTCACATGCCTCAACCAAGCCCCAACACAGCCAAACAAATGAAATATAAATATTAAAAAAATTTAAATTGCATTTTACAATCATTTCCTAACACTCCACTCCTTTCTCCAAACCATGTTTTATTTTATTTCATTGAATTTGCAGTGGACACAGGGAGAAAGCACATTTTGACAATATCAACTTTTTAAACGTAATACAAGTCATTTTTAAAATATCATCTTCTATGACTCTCCTTAGGGATTTATTTTTCCATTATGTTTGGTT
This sequence comes from Capricornis sumatraensis, assembly GCF_032405125.1. Lineage (NCBI taxonomy): Eukaryota > Metazoa > Chordata > Mammalia > Artiodactyla > Bovidae > Capricornis > Capricornis sumatraensis. The sequence goes on along the minus strand of NC_091070.1, from coordinate 91,876,436 downwards.
ATTACTGGCATGTAGAAAAGCTGTTGGGTTCTATGTATTCATTTCTAAGATTACTGGAACAAAGTACAGTGGCTTGAAACAACCAAAATATATTGTCTTACAGTTCTGGAGGCTAGAAGCCTGAATCAAGCTGTTGGCAGAGCCATACACTCTCCAAGGACCTAAGGGAGAGTCTGTTCCACGCCTTTCTCACAAGAGTCTGATGTCACCTTGCTATCCCTTGGCTTGTAGGGGCATAGCTCCACTCTCTGCCTGTGCCGTCCTGTGGCCTTCTCACTGTATGTCTTCACACTGTCTCATTAGGACATCAGTCAGAATAGATTAAGGGCCTACCCTGTTCTCCAGCCTGACCTCATCTGAACCGATGAAATCTGCAAGGGCCCTCCTTCCAAATGAGGTCATAATCTGAGGTCCTGGGGGGGTCAGGATTTCAACGTATCTTTTTGAAGCACATAATTCAATCCCTACCAATTTTATACATTCATTCTGTAGCTAGCTAATTTCCTCATTGCTTCAGTTATTCTACAGATAATGCTCTTGTGTTTTCCTGGTACATACCAACTGCGTATCATGAAAGTGATGCTCTTTTCCCATTTGTTTACTTCATTCTTTATGCTAAACTCACTGGTAGTACTTCATCATACCTAGTCAACAGGTATTCTCATCTGCAAAATTTCTGCTTCATTGTACTTAAAATTTGAACTTGACTACTACTGAAGTGAAACATTAAAAAAAACCTATTTATTTGCATTTATTATTTTGTGAACTGTTTTCATCCTCTATCTTTTACACTACAAATTTTTTCTTCTTAGTTTGAAAAGTCTTTTTGTGTTTTAAAAATATTAACCTTTTGGGACCTCTCTGCTGGTCCAGTGGTTAAGACTCCTTGCTTCCAATGCAGGGGGGTGTGGGTTCAATTCCTGGTTGGGGAAGTAAGTTCCCACATGTCGCATGGTGCATCCAAAATATTAAAAGTATTAACCTTTGGTGACATATATTGCCCTCAAGACTTTGAAATCACCTTGTCAACTATCCAGCTGCCAAAAGAAAGCACAAAAATGTAAGAAAGGTGTAGATCTACTGTAACATAATAAATGAATCATACCTTTCTGTGCAACAGTCTAATACATGAACAAATACCTCTCATAAGAGCAGTAAGAATGAACAGTGGAGTGCAATGTAGATTTTTATGAAGCACTCTTGAAAATTTCAAGTACACTAATACATGTTTCATAGTGCACCATTTCTAAACCATTCAATTTCTTTCCAGCTAAAGCACTCAAAAGAGTCTCAAGGACTAAATTACCTGATTAACCCTTTAATGTCAAATACTTACATCACAGCTCCTGTTCACACACTACCAAGTTTACACTGACATCTAAAGGCCCTAACCCACCATCAAAGAAAGTATTAATCCGTCCTTGGTTTATCTACATGACCAAATAATAAGATTTAAGTGATAACCAGCTATAAGATATGTCCTTATTAAATTTGATAGGATTTTTTAAAAGCCAAGTAATGTAATGAAGTTTGCAAAGTAATTTAGATTAACCAGGTTTGACTGCTCAATTTGGAAGTGATTCAGTGCACAGGTAGAGGCACAGAGACAATTTTTAAATATTAGGCTCTGACTGTTCCTCACCAGAAATCCAAGAAAAGTGAAATGAACATTACAATACATTACTTTAACCAGGTTTCGTTACTCATAAACGCGTGCTTATTTTAGCAGTTAAAAAAAAAAATTCCTCCCCACAAGTTCCATTCCTTCTGAAGGAGCTGTTGACATGACTTATCCAGAAAGTACAAAGTAGGATAAGTGAAGGACAACCTAGTTCTTGACATGTTAGTAGTCATCCAAAATGTGTATGTCCCAAACGCGCCCAGACAGGAAGTTTCTGTCCAGGACTTTGGGAGATAGCCAAGAACGTCCAAGTGAAAATGCTAAAACTTGGGAATATTCTCAATGGCATTAAAACCAGCCTGAATTTGGTCACTTTACTCATTTTGTATGTTATGTGTCTATTTATTTATCCTATGTACATTCTTACTTACTTAGAAATGACATGACCTTTGTTGTATAGAAAAACATGGAAACATTAGGTTTACTTACTTGATTTTGCCACTTGTCTTTGTTTTGCCTGTCTAATCTATGGATGCCATTGTATTGGTTTGTGCAAGGACAAGGGCATTTAACAAATGATAACTGATTACATATTACCATGACACTTCATGCCTGTAACGTGTAAATTTGTAGCACACATTCACTGAGACAACTGCTCTGAGATCTAAGAAACTGATAAAGATATATATATCAAAGAAGTTTATATAGCTATACATTGTTTATGCATCTATATAAAATAATGTGTTTCTTATTATGCTTTGTGGCCAAGACAGCTCGAAAAGCATTCTATTAAATGTGTTTTGTCTATGATGAGATGTAATCCTTCAGAGCATTCTCTGACTCATTCTACATGTTAGACAGGCTTCCTTTGTGGCTCAGGTGGTAAAAAAATCTGTTTGCAAAGCTGGAGACCAAATGCTAGACATGTTTTTGCTTTTCACTTTTTCTGCAAATGTTTATTGAGCAGCTGCTATGTTAACTGGAGGTCTTAGTTTAGGAAATTTCTACTTATTGTTACACAAATAGAAGGTTTTAAATAAAAGCTTAAAAACAAGTTAATGCTTAATCAATTATAACTGCTCTTAATGTGCCTCTTGGCCACAAGAACAACTGGAACATGTCAACAATTCTCAGAATGTTTTATGAATTTAAAAACTCAATATGCCAAAAACAAAAAAACAAGCCTGAAACCAAAAAACCTCCACCTGTTCTTAACACCAAACCACAAGATAATCTAAAGAGTTCAATTCTCCTGATCCTCAAATCTCTAATACTGAATCTTAGTATAAAATTTTACACTGTAATTATAGTTTTTATTTCCTCACTCTTCCCCTCTTCTACCTCAAATACTTAAAAATGGCATGTAATATGTTTTAAAATGATGACATTTCAATTTAGAAATGCTTCAGATATATGGTATTCTCTGATGAAGTAATTTTCTACATCAAAGTTTTATTTTATAAATGATACATTCTATGCTTTTAAACAGAGTAGGCTTTAGAAATAATATTAAAGAATTTTATTATTTTTCTCTTCTCTGATCTTTTTCAGATTCAATAAATGTTTGTTTCTAGTTATCATCTGCAACTTCCAAAATCTGATCAACCATATTACAAGCATGTATTTTATAGCAGCAAAAATTCATTTTCTTATTTTTTCAATTATGAGTTTTAAAGTATAAATGTTATTATTACTATTTTGGTTCATTAGATCATGGTTCATGTTAGGCTGGTGACATAAGGCTCATACATATTTTCTAGAAATATAATAAAACAAGTATCATATATTAAAAAAAAATAAGCTCAAAAGATTAAGTTACAGGTTTACAATAGTACTGGGAAAAAGCTTTGTGATGCAACAACACCCTTTTCTAGTCAATCAAGATAATTCAGGTTTGGCTGGACCAGTGCATGCTGTAGCTAGCTTGAACCTTCCCAATTCTGTTCCGTGATATCACATTGGTCACTTGAAACTGTCACAGTGGGAGTATTTACACTACAGAAAAGAGCAAAAGCTATAAATCAGAGGTTCCCTTTCCATTTAACATTTCCCAGCACGGTACAACATTTATTTATTTATTTCCCAGTACTGGCAATATTTATTATTCCTTTAAAATACAATTCAATTCTTTATTATTCATAAGAATTTTATTCTTAAAGATCTAAATGGTTGGTGTTTTCTGTATAAATTTTTATGGAAAAAGATGTAAATGTTTCCTATTAGTTCACAGTAATGGAAATGTTGAATGTTGGACTTTAACTGTGAAGAAATAAATATGTAAGGCTGCATCCATAGAGAAGTTCTTACTTGTCCTTTTTTTAGTCTTCTGGCCATGCCACGTGGCATGCAGGATGGTCTTAGTTCCCCAATGTGAACCAAACCCTCACCCCTTGCCTTGGAAGCATGTCTGAACCACTGGACTTCCAGGGAAGTCCTGTGTTGTTACTTTCTTATCTGGGAGTTGCATGCTGCTCAGGATAAAATAGTCAAAATTTGGATATTTATCTTAGAAGAAAAAAATCACCCTGTTTTTAATTTAATTCACGCTTAAGCAGTAAAACATCTAGACTTTAAAAAGAACCTAACAGATTTTAATTCTCTGTCAAAAATGGCTATGACTTAATGCTAAAAGGTTAATTAAAATACTCTGTAAAGTACAAAAGAAGCAATTTTATTAGATGAACTCATTTATTTGACACATTAAATTAGGCAAAGAAAAATATATGCACTGCATAAAAAGAATCACATTCTCATACTACTTGAACACATAGCAGTGGTCAAAAATAATGAATTGTGGAATGGATCCCAGGATTTAATGCAAAAAATACCCTGTACTGAAAACTTCAGGCTTCTAACTTCACTGAATCCAGTACTAAACGTGCCTCCTTATATTCCTCAGCTTCTTCCAAGTCTTTTTCACTCTCCTGAAATTAAATGTAATAAAAATTATGTTTATTCTTCTTGAACTTCAGTACTTATTACTCAGATATCACAAACTATCAAAGATAAGCAGCTCAAAAATTAAAACAAAATATATATTTTTATATATTGTTATATAATATACAATATTGTATATTCTTATATAATAAACAAAAAACATGGTCATCTAAAACCACTTACATTAAGTAATTAAAACCTCAGGAAAAAGTTAAAACATTGTATTCTCACTTTATTAACACAACAAAATGGTATTATTAATGCACTAACAGTAAAATATTATTTACTAATGCATTACATATATGATGACCAGACCGAAATAACCCTACAGCTACTCAAATGACAAAGAAGGCTACAGATGTCACACTAGAGTTAAGAAAAGTGAACTGTCTTCCTGTTGATGAGTATTATATACCTTACTACATGGGAACAACAGCTTTCAGTTTCTGACATTTAAAGACTGAGTTCTTCCTTGGTATATCATATACAAAACTATTATTTAATAGTAACACATAAATGAAATAATGTAAGTTAATGAGCATAGAGCACAGCCAATTTTGTTGATTTTTTAGTAAACAAAGCTATGGTCAGCAATTCAGGTCAGGCAATAAAAGATGAATATATACAAACAGCTAGAGGGAAGAGGAAATGAAGTGTGTGTACATGTATTTAATATGAAATTTTAAAGGAAAAAAAGACTGAGGGTTTGCTTAATTCAGACTACAGGTAAGAATTCCTTAAACTTCTCTATTACATTTGAACACGCCTTTGTTCTCTGTTAGAACATATAAGCTCTTTGAGGGTACAGACATTGCTGAATATATCCTCACACACAAATACATCATCCAAAGACAATATTATTTTTTAAGCAGTTTTTATTACTTTCTTGGTTACTACATTCATGAGAGAAAAAAGCATTTCAATTGTCAGGAAATACAAATGATGCTGCTGTTCCGGGTAATATTTTAATAGAGTATTTCCTGTTTTCATTTATCTTTTATTTCATCTCTTTTATTTTAAAAACTTAGCTTCATTTTGGCTTTAAAGAGAGTTATCCTGCCTTTAAAAGGTTCCTACAGATAAATACGAGTTCTGTTTCAAAAGTAAAGTAAAATGTATTTCTCTGTTTCGTTTTTTCTACAGACTTAGTCCTGATATTATTTTGGTGGGAAAACAAATCTCATTCTCTTTCCAAGAATATATACATATGATCAACCTGAAAAAGCCTCACTATGTTTGATGTATAGGAAACAACTATGAACAGGAGACAGCTATGTAGCTGGTAATTAATATTAGCTCCAGAACTAGAAACTAAAGGTTAATAAAGGAAATGACAGAATTCATCAAATCATCATCAAATAGCAAAAATAACTGCCTTATACACAGTACTCTGCTTTCATCTTTTTTAAGAAATAAAAAAAGAACTTCTCATTTTTCTTAGAATCCCTTTTTAAAATGATTCTGCCACTATATCACAAGACATTTATACTAGCAAATATGATAAAGAGTGTTACCAGCTCCAAGTTAATATGAAAGGACTGCCTATATATTACTGTACAGGGTATTCTTTCCTCTCTCAAATCATTTTAGGTTTGAATCGGGAAGAATTCCAAATCCTTTGTAAAACAGCCTAAATTCATTTGAAATATCTGGATCTTTTAAAACATCAAACAGAATATTTACATTTAATGTACTAAAAAAGATGTTTATGTGTGAAAATGGAATCATTCAAGATACTGCTGGACAGTATTAGTACTATGAATACCTACCATGATAACTCAAATATATTTCAACTCAGTTTAAATGACTAGAGTGAACATGATGACACAGTGCTTTTACTGGAGGCATGACTTAAACACCACTTAAACTCCACTAATTACTTAAAAATACACTGTACACTGAGCAAGTAAACAAAATGTCACCAACTAGTTTTCAGTGTCAAAGATTTAAAATTTTGGCCTTTGATGTATTAGACTGAAATAACATTGAAACATAAGACAGATAAGTAGTACTTACTAATAACTGCAGAAGATCAGTGTGTGCAGCTTCCAACCTGCGCTGGCAGTCTGGAATCATCATCCGGGACTCCTGCAGGATCTCGGCCTGTAACAAAACGACCTGTGAGACATGCAGAGATGGCAGGACGTACGCATTTAGCTCACACCTCTGAAAACATACAAAATGATTTAGAGGAACAGAAAAAAATTATGGCTATGTTAAATGGTTCAATATTTTAATTTTAATTGTGTTTATTAGAAGTTAGAAAGAATGACTTTCAAACCGTAAAATATACAAAGTACAAGTTTTCGATCTAAACCTTTTTGGTAATCACCTTCTCACGCTAAGTAAAAATTAACTCTGAAAGCTTTTCATAGAGCATTTATTTAAAAAGGTTATTTAAAATAAACTGTTTCTCCTGCTGTCACAAAGCACCGTTATCCAAAATGGGATCAGCTGGTTATATAAACATCTCCTGCATCTTTTGAGTAATAAAGAAAAACAGTGCTCAGATAATATCACATGGAGATAATTACTGCATGAAAAAAGTTATTGAGTTATTGATCACATCGTGTGCACACTGCAGGAGGTTCTAACTGAAAGACAGAGGTGAGGAAAAATGAAGAGCAGAGACCCGCAGGTTCACATTTCTGATGCTTATCATGCATAAAAAGTTATTACTTATCCCTGTGCTTCATTTTAGGGGAGAGATTATTCTCCCCATGCAGTTTGATCCAAATTACCAACCAGGCACCCCTCTGAATCTGAACTTCTGCTTCTATTTCTCCCAAAGACAGACACTACAGAATTAAACACAGGAATCTTTACTTTGGAGGATATTTCTCGACTTAAAATTTCACCATTTGAAGCTGGACTATAAAATATATCAAATCATAAAAAGAAGAAAAATAATCAAATGGATGAATGGGAAACCCAATCAGTTAGAGGGTAAATATATTAGTGTCAGATGTTGGACCTCAAATAAGTCTCTTTCCCAAGGAAATATGAAGCTTTATCTCCTTAAACTAGTCTTAGAAAGAGACACAGAGATCAATGAAACATTTATTTCCAAAAAGTAATGTTTGGTCAAATACCTTTGGTGAAATGGCTACAAAATCTTGAACTTTAACCTAGAAGCTTTATTATCTAACTCACATTAAAAACAAATGACATAATTTAATGGTAACCATAATCCTATCACACTCTAATAGAAACTTTAATGAATCCACTACCTTCTTCCTTTTCCCAGTTTTATCATTGTTCATAATATAAATAAAAATTAAAATTATAATATACAACAATGCTCTCTATCCACATCTCTTTTCTTAGGTGAAATCTCTTGCTGAACTTGTAATTCTTCTGCTAATAAGACACATGTTGAAAATTTCAAACACGGGATCATGACTTTATTTTATAGCTATTCATACCATGCCATGGCAATTCAATCATTGCCATTAATCTATTTTTGAGGACTTCCCTGGTGCCTCAGACGGTAAATAATCTGCCTACAATACAGGGGACTTGGATTTGACTTTAAGTTGGGAAGACCCCCTGGAGAAGGAAATGGCAACCTACTCCAGTATTCTTGCCTGGAGAATTCCATGAACAGAGGAGTCTGGTCCATAGGGTTGCAAAGAGTTGGACATGACTGAGCCACTAACTATTTATTTTTGTGTGTCTGGTTAGTTTGCATACATGTGAAAAGTCAGTGACAGGGACATTTAATTAGGTAAGGAATTCATATTTCCTCCCCTATGGCCCCCCCCTAGTTTATAGGAATTAAACAAGATGAAATAAATATAAAGAATTGGGTTAGACACATAAGCGAAAATGTATACTTATAAAATTTATTTGGCAAGCTTTAGTGTTGTCATGGACATGAACTTTAAACAATGCTGTCCAAAGTACCTTCTATTCATTACTGTTCTATATCCCTCAATTAATCAAATAGGATTCTGACTTAAGAAGGGCCAAAGCTCAGTCTCTCCCATATATCAGTCTCATTTCATACAATAAGCTTACTATATAGTCGTAGGATGTCAGGTACAGGGGATATAAATATGAAAAAGAGAAGGTCTCATCCTCCAATCCACATGGGAGAATAAACATGCAAATAAACACTAACACTGTTTCACTGGACTTTATCCAGTACAGTGATAATTATGGTTTGGGATCCATAAACCACATCCTTATCAAGGCCACAAATCATATACTTTACCTTCCGACAGTGAATTACAATTGTCAGGAATAATTTTAAAAGACAGTATATAAGGTATGATTATACAGTAAAGACACCCCTCAAAACATGTGAATAAATGAAAAAAGTATTATCATTCAAAGTGTTCTTTTTGGAAGTAGTCATTCAAATGAATGGTGCCTCTGTTTAAAACACCTGGATAAACTGTCAGTTTATTTCAGTGCTATGACAAGACAGGCTAACTAAGGATCCTGGGGGAAGCTTAGCGAGACTTGTTGCAACAGTGAATAAACCACTGAACTCAAATATGATCAACTTCACTCACAATCAAACATACATACATTGGAAAGGAAAAATCTATTAGCAGATCTTTAATTTTTCAAAAAGAAGAGTGTGTGAAATAACCTAGCCAATGGTTTCTAGCTCCTTCAGTGACCCAGATCATTTATGCAGGGCTGGCTATACCTATAATAATCTATGGACAGTCTAATGTTAGATACTGGCTGCTTCTGGAACCGATGGTAACTGTATTAGTTTGCCAAATTGAGCTCTAAGAGTAGTTCAGAGATTACCGGAACGCTGGTTAAGTCTCTTCTTTTATATCGTGCTAAAATGGTAATGTGATAATAAACAAGTTAAGAAACCTATTTGATGAAGAAAAAAAAACAGTAACTATGTGAGGTGATGGATATGTTCAGTAGCGTGAATATGGTAGATACTTTACGAGGTATATGTACATCAAACTATCAAGCTGCCCACCTTAAATATACACATTTTGGTTTTTTTCCCCCTTTCCCCCCATATTTTATTTTTTCCCTATTCCCATCACATCTGTAGTTAGCAAAACCAGTCAATTGTATAAGATGGATTTAGTGAGAAACTTTAAACTTTCATTTATAAAAGAATGTGCTGATTCACAGAAGAAATCATTGCTCTCACAACGGGTCTCAATCTGGAATCCACAAATGCTAGTAAGTCAACTTTTAAATGTTTTAATTTGCGTTAAACCCAAGACACACTGTAGAAATCCACTAAGAAATGTTTTTTAGGCTGAACACCTGTTTCCCCTTAGAGCGTGTACATGTGAGTTTCATTTTACAGTCACTGCAGTCCCCCCACTGCACCAAGATCACCTAAACTCTGTGTGTAGTAGTGCAAATGTTCTTAGTTATACCTTAATTTACAAGAGGCAGTGCTGAAGGAACTCATTCTAAGCAATCGACCATTTTGCCTGTGTGTTTGTGTGTGTGTAAGGCACAACTAGACTGATTCAGTGCAGGTTGCTGCTGCTGCTGCTGCTGCTAAGTCGCTTCAGTCGTGTCTGACTCTGTGCGACCCCATAGACCCCATAGCCCCACCAGGCTCCCCTGTCCCTGGGATTCTCCAGGCAAGAACACTGGAGTGGGTTGCCATTGCCTTCTCCAAAATATATACATTTTAATTTTACCTCAATAAAGCTGGGGAAAAAAGATATCTAAGAAACAGAAGCATAGAGTTAGAAAGGACATAACCACATCTGGGATGTCATCCAGACCAGTGTCCTCAATCCACAAACAATAAAGCCGAGTCTGAGTGTGATCAGCTGGTTAACCGGCTGTGAGTTACAGCCCCTGATTTCAGCTCTAGCACGTGTGTTAGTAGCACCAGCAGTCAGCAGCCAAGACAGAGCCCATGGCATCACCTCCTCCTTTTCCTGCTTGTGAGCAGGCACCTCCCACAGTGAATTTGGTCTGGCACTGTGAAATCAACAGGATGTGGCAGAAGGGGCATTCTGAAACTGAAGACCTGAAGCTGCATCTTAAGAAGCCTTGTAGCTTCTACATGGAATCTCTTGGAATGATCACTTTGGGAAACACTTCTCTTAGGACCCAGTCACCATGCCATGAAGAAGACAGGCAGACAGACAGACAGAAAGAAAGAAAGAAAAAGTTCATTTGACTTGTGTTCTGTGGCTATTGATGAATGGTTAAGGATGGAAGAATCCTATGAGTCAAAAATAATCTGGGCTCTAAGCACTGACATACCAATAATTACTTAAACATGAATGGTCTAAATTTACCACAGGTGTACAAGAAACTCACTTCAAATGAAAGAGATAGGTAAAAAAAGAATAGAAAAAAGATATGCCATGCAAACATTAAAAAAAAAGACAGGAGCGACTATATTCATATTGGATACAACAGACTTAAGAGTAAAAAATTATGAGGGACACAGAGGGATATTACATAATGATAAAATGATCAACCCATCAAGAAAACACAGTGATCCTAAATATGTATATACTAAAAAAAGAGCTTCAAAACACATGAAACTAGAAACAATAAAGCTAAAAGGAGAGAGAGAAATACAGCTGAGGATTCCAACACTCCAGTTTTAGCAAATGACAGAAGTACTAGAGAAAAAGAAATCAGCAAAGATATAAAAGAACCCAGTAACATCATCAAAAGATATAACTGACATTTATAGAACACTCTACACCTATGAAACAAAAATACAAATTCTTTCCAAGCACCTATGAAACATTCTCTATAGTACACTATATCCTGGACCAAAAGGAACAAACAAAATGAAAAAAAAAACCTCAACAAATTTAAAAGTACTGAAACAAAACATAGTACATGTCTGACTATAATGGAATAAAATTATAAAACAGTAATAGAAAGATAGCAGCAAAACCTGTAAACATTTTATAAATTAAACAACATACTTCTGAACAACTAATGGGTCACAACAAGGAAGTCTCTAAGGAAACAGAAATACACAGATAAATGAAAATACAACATATTAAAATTTCTGGGATTTTCAGCTAAAGCAATGCTGAGAGAGAAATTTAGAGTATTAAATGCTTAGATTTGTAAAGAGGAAAGCTCTCAAATTAAAAAGCTAAGTTTTTACTTCAGGAACCTAGAAAAAGAAGAGCAAGATAAACCTATATAAGCAGAAGAAAGGAAATAACAAATACAAGAACAGAAATCAATAAAATGAAAAACAGAAAGAGAACAGAGGGGGAAAAAAACAATGAAACAAAGCTTTATTTTTGGTAGACTTCTAGTTAACACTGACAAATATACAGTAAAAAGGTACAAATTGCCACTAACAGTAACAAAATAGAGAATGTCAGTACAGATCTCACAACCAACAAAAAGAGAAAAAAATGCTAAAAGTAATTTTATAATGCTCACAAATGTTCATAATGCTCAGTAATGTTCATAATGTTCATAAATTCAATCACTCAGAAGACATGGACCAGTTCCTTGAAAACTATAAACCACCAAAACCCAACAGATAAACTGAACAGTTCTATAATTATTAAATAAATCAAATTTTTAATTAAAAAGTTCTTGAAAAAGAGCTCTCCAAGCCTAGATGCTTTTACTGAACAATGTTTTCAAATATTTAAACACTTAACACCAATTTTATACAAATCTTCCAAGAAAAAAGAGGGAACACTTCCCAACTTAATAAAAAAAACTTCAGACCATTATTTCCCATAAATTTAGATGCAAAAATCCTCAATAAAATACTAGCAATTCAAATCCACCAATTGAGAGAATTATACAACACAATCAAGGTTGGTTCGATATTTAGAAATTAATCCATGTAATTCACAGTTTCAACAAGCCAAAGAAGAAAACTCACGTGATCTTACCAAAAGACACAGAAGTATTTGACAAAACCTAATACCTATTCATGACAAAAATACTCAGCAAAACCATAAACAAAGAACTTCCTCAACTTGAAAAAGACCATCTACAAAACCACTACAGCTAACATTTATATAATGGTAAAAAACTAAATGGTATCCCCTTAAGACTGAAAACAAGATAAATACGTTCACTCTCACCACTCCTATTCAACATAGCACTGTAAGCTCCAGCCAGAGCAACAAGGCAAGAAAAACAAATAAAAGACATGCAGATTTAAAAGAAGCGAAACCGCAGTGTCGTGTTGGCCGCTCAGTCAGGTCTGACTCTCTGCGACTCTATGGACTGTAGCCCAGGTGGCTCCTCTGTCCATGGGATTTTCCAGGCAAGAATACTGGAGTGGGTTGCCATTTCCTCCTCCAGGGGATCTTCCCAACCCAGGGATTGAACCCATGTCTCTTACATCTCATGCATTGGCAGGTAGGTTCTTTACCACTGGTGCCACCAGGGAAGCCCCAAATGAAACTGTCTTTATTTGCAAATGACAAGATTGTTATGTAGAAAGTCAGAAGGAATCCACCCAAAACTCCAAGAACTAATCCGTGAAGTCAGCAAAGTCAAGGTTGCAGGTTTTAAGATCAACACATAAAAAACTGACTACACTTTTATATCTAACAATAAATACAGCATTAGTAACTGAAACTAAAAACTAAAACTGAAACTAAATACAATACCCTCAAAAAAAAATGAAACACTTAGGTTTAAATCTAACGAAATATGTATAGGATCTGTATGCTAAAAATTACAAAATATTGGATTGACCAAAAGGTTCATTTGGAAAAACCCAAATAAATCTTTTGGCCAACCCAATTCTAAGAAAGAAATGAGACCTAAATAAACTGGAGAGACTTGCCATGTTCACTGACTGGAAACATAGTAAAGACATTAATTCTCCCCAAGTTGATCTCTAGGTTTAATGGAGATCATTATTTGAAAATTTTTACAGAAAGGCAAAAAAATTAGGAAAAATAATTCTGAGAGAAAAAGCGGCAAGTGAGAGGGCTCGCTCTTCCCAATGTTAAGGTTCATCATATAGCTATAGTATTCAAGACGGTGAGGTACTGGCAGAGTTAGACACGGATTAATGGACCAGATGAGAACCTGAAAACAAACACACAAACAAGTTCCCCTGGTTTCTGACAACGGAACAAAAGCATTTCTGTGGAGGAAGGATAGAACCTTTTCAACAAACGCTGCTGGAACTGGGCACTCAGGCAAAAAGATGAATCTTTAACTAAACCTCACACCTTACAGGGGCTTCCCTGGTGGCTCAGACCATAAAGAGTCTGCCTGCAATGCCAGAGACCTGGGTCTGATCCCTGGGTTGGGAAGATCCTGTGAAGGAAGGCATGGCAGTCCACTCCCAGTATTCTTGTCTGCAAAATTCCCATGGACCGAGGAGCCTGGTGGACTACACTCCATGGGGTCGCACAGAGTTGGGCACGACTGAGCGACTAAGCACACACACACACACCTTAAATAAAAACTAACTCAAACTCAATTGAAGCTGGGAATGTAAGAGATAAATAAAACCACACAACTTTTAGAAAACAAAAAAATCTTCAGGACCAAAGTCTAGCCAAAGAGGCCTTAGATTTGACATGGTTCACAAAAGGATACATTTGCTGTAAAGGCTATGTTTTCAAAGTTAAAGACTGTTGGTCAATAAAAGATTGTATTAAGAGGGTAAAAAGACAAAATGAGGACTAAAAGAAAATATCTGCAAACCGTATATCCAACAAAAGGCATTTATCTAGAAAATATTAAAAATTCTCAAAACTGAAACAAAATACCTAATTAGAAAATGAGCAGAAAATGAGAAGAAGTTCTGTATTATTAGTCATTAGGGAAATTCAAATTAAAAGCAAAATCAGCTGTCACTATACACTAATCATGTAGATGTGATGGGTAAAGGTCAAAATTAAAATGGTGAAAACACCAGTGATAACACCAGGACTCCCCTGGTGGTCCAGGGGTTGAGAATCTGCCTGCCAATGCAGGGGAAACAGGTTTGATCCTGGTCCAGGAGGATTTTGCATGGCACAGGGCAACTAAGGCCGTGCACCACACCAACTGTGCCAGCGCTTTAGAATCTGCATACGGCAACTACAAAAGCCGAGAAGCCCTGTGCTCCACACAAGAGAAGCCACCACAGTGAGCAGCCTGCACACAGCAAGGAAGAGAAGCCCCACTCACTGCAACTAGAGGGAGTCTGGGCAGCAGTGAAGACCTGGCACAGCCAAAAATAAATAAACAAAATTAAAAAGAAATAGTGATAACACCAAATGCTGGCAAGGATGTGAAGTCAAACCATCAAAGATGACTGATATAAACATAAAATGATATGAATACAGCCACTCAGAAAAGATCTCGGTAGTTTCTTTTAAAGCAAAAAATGTACTAACATGACCCAGAAATTATTTGGGCATTTATCTCAAAAAATGAAAACTTATGTTCATGTAAAAATTAAGTACGATGAGGAAGGTGGAGGAAAAGAGGAATATTGTAAGCAGAAGAAGGCTAACATCAATGTTCGGTTAACTTCTGAATGCTGTGTTATATTTTTTAGCCAGAGAACGAAGGACCGCAGAATAACTGGTATTTTGGCTTGCTAGGGCAATGAAACTTCTGCCTAGTTTACTTTAAAAGAACCAAAATGAGGCCTATTCCAGGAGAGAACAATTTTGGTAATCAATTTCAGGTAAGAAGTTTGATAGGGACAGCACTGAATGTGTAAGTTATAAAACAGGGCTGGTTCAGAAGATCCAGGAAAGCTAGAGCAAATGGAACCAAGTGAGAGACAAGCCAAGATAGTGAGAAGTGAGTGCAGACGGCACTTAGCTCAGAAAAAGAGGAAAAAAAGGGAAAATAGGAGAGAACCCTCAAAATCTGGCATTTGGCTCTCTTGCTATTTTTTATGAGGGGTGTCAGCAAATGTCAAGAAGCAATGACTGGCCTTAAAGCATTAGGCAATTAGGGACAGAGCAGTGCTTCTGGCAACGCAACTCCCCTCGCACGCAGGAAAAACATAAATGGCTGCACAAACAGCACAGGCAAGCTAGGGAAAGGGACTGAGAAAGGCAGGTAGGCTGAGCTAGAGTAAAGACAAAGTTCCACGAGACTCTGAAACAAAACTGGACAACTGTATATATTGCAGGTTGAGAATAGCAAACATGAAAAATTCATTGCTCTGTAATTAGATATGGGATGATACTCTTACATTTAAGTACTAGGCTGACTATGAATCTAGGAAGTCATGTTATAAACCATGACCACTGTGACAAAAGAATCTTAACATGGCTGAGTGTAGAAAGGGTTTTTGAATAAATATTTTTCCCTTTTATGGGATTCCCTGGTAGCTCAGTGGGTAAAGAATCCACCTGCAATGCAGGAGACCCTGGTTCAATTCCTGGGTCAAGAAGATCTGCTGGATGGGCTACCCACTCCAGTACTCTTGGGCTTCTCTTGTGGCTCAGCTGGTAAAGAATCTATCTGCCTGCAAGGCAGGAGACCTGGGTTTGATCCCTGAGTTGGGAAGATCCCCTGGATAAGGGAAAGGCTACCCACTCCAGTATTCTGGCCTGGAGAATTCCATGGACTGTCCATGGGGTTGCAAAGAGTCAGACACGACTAAGTGACTTTCACTCACTTTTTCCCTTTTATATCTGCATATGCAATCAATGATATAACCAGTAAGTGGCTAATATCATCAAATAACAATTAGAACAGGATTCAATAGAGTTAATTCTTACCTATCAAGCAGTAATTTTATTGAAAGATAATATACAAATATTAAAAATTAAGTAAAACAGATTCTGTGATAATCTGTGGCACTATTTGTAGAATCTGTTCAGAAAGGTGGTGCAGTGGTACAGAATCCGCCTGCCAGTGCAGAAGATGCAAGAGATGCAGGTTTGATTCCTAGGTTGGGAAGATCCCCTGGAGTAGGAAAAGGCAACCCCTCCAGTAAGCTTGCCTGGAAAATTCCATGGACGGAGGAGCTATGGTCCACAGGGTTGTAAAGAGCTGGACTCAACTGAGCACACAGAAACGTTTAGAAAGGAAACATATCCCCCATTCCATGTAACTTACAACTCATATTCTAGCTATAGGACTATTTTAAAATACATTATTGGTGACAAAAAGCACAGAGTAGGAAAAAACTAAACTATACAAGTGGGAAAACAAACTCGATGGGATCCAAGCAGGACCTGGGTGAATTAAGTGATACACTACGTTACAATGCTTCTCACTAGATGTGGGAAAATAGAGTACCTTAGTGAGAGAGGTACAAAGGGGATATGGATATTTATGGAAGAAGCTGTCAAAAAACATTTAACATAATTTTAAGAATCAAAAAGTTAAATTATGTATGTAAATCCTCATGAAGAGCAGTTAGTTTACAAAAAACATACTGGGGGACACATTATACCTACATACCTGTTTACAAATCCTCCCCCATAAAAATGTCCTTTGCTATATCACACACAAAGGAAGGCAAGCTCTCCTGGAAAGTCAAGAAAATAAGAAAGTTCTCTTTCTGGATAGCCTAAAGAAAGAAGACATTTCAGGTGTGACTGCATTCCTTTAGCATCACAGAAAGCAACTACCTACAGAGAAGTCCATTTTAAGGGATTAATTTTGCTTAATTAAGCCTGGAGCTAAGGATGCATTATTACCATTCTATATAACAAAATTTATATGATAAAAACCACTGTGAGTTCATAAAGCTGATTTGAAAAAACAAGTCTTGAGATATTATCTATATAAGCTCTTGTATATTCTCCTTTTACCTAGTGTCATCTGGATTTTATTCTAAATTCATTAGACACTGGATTTTAGGTAATAGAATAAGTAATATGGTACACATTCTAAAGAGATCAACCTGGCTACTGCGGTATGAAAGAAATGTAGGCTTATCAAGAGACAGTATCAACAAGGAGGCTCCTGCAGTAGTCCAGGCAAGAAATAATAGTGGACTGGACCAGGATAGCGACAGCAGAGAAAGAAATCAAGGGAGAAAGAAAGAGGACTTGGTGATCAAGAAGAGACCTGTAAGTTTTGATTTGAGTATCTGCGTAAGCAGAGGTACCATTTATTGAGAGGGGGGAAACAAGCGCGAGAATAGCTTCTTCTTCGGAGGCGATGAGCTGGATTGAGGGAAGACCAAGATTCTTAGCTTGAACACAGAAGGGAGGATATGTCAAGAGGTGATCAGCTGAATGCATGCATCTGGAATGTTTTCTATCGGGCTCAGAGACAGACAGTGGCATGAGAACGAATGCCAAGTAAGCAGGAATTCTGGGTTTGTTTTGTTGTTTTACTGCCACATCTAAAACAGTGCCTAAAACCGCATTTGGCAAGTAGCAGGGGTTTAATAAATATCTGCTGTGTAAATAAGTGAATGGTCACAAAGATGGTACTTAAAGTTATAACATGGTATGAGATTAGAGAGGAACTACAGACTGAAGTCTTAAGGTAAAATTATATCTTAAATAATAATTTTACCTGTTTTTTAATAGCATAATTTTCACCATCTTCGGCTTTCATTTTTTCAATCTTTTCTTCTTGTTGTTTTGCTTCTTTTTCATACATCATTTTTTCTTTGACCAATCTATAAATAAACCAAAAATGTTTCAGAGAATTAACTTTCTTTCTAGCAACTGACCACAAGAAACAAAGGAACGATGTAACTATAAAGCATACTTTAAAAAGCATATGTAAATAGACAGGGAGAAAGGAAGGGAAGAAAATAGTTTAGCTGTAGATGTATGAGCCTTATACTCTTAAATTTTATACCTGATTAAAGCAAATCAACTTATCAAGGCGTAGTATTCTTAAAATTTTAATTAAAAACACATTCTATTATAGCAATTGTATTTACAATACAAAATAACATTTCTTTATTGCTTGCTTTATTTACTTAAATTAAGTTATAATTAATAATATTATATTTGTTTCAGGTACATAACATATTGATTTGATATTTTTATACATTATAGGGTGATCATCACAATAACTATACATCATGTGTAACCAATAAAGCTGTATCTCTTAATCCTTTTCACTTATTTTGTCCGTCTTCCCTGACCTGTCTTCCCCCTGGCAACCACCAGTTTGTTCTCCGTATCTATGAGTCTATTTGTTTTGTTTTTCAGATTCCACATGTAAGTGAAATCATTTGGTATCTCTCTGACTTATTTCACTCAGCATCTATACCTTCCAGGTCCATCTATGTTGCTGAAGAGACATATTCAAAAAAACACTGCTAAGACCAAAGTAAATGAGGTGACTGTCTATATTTTCTTCTAGGAGTTTTATGATTTAAGATCTTATATTCAAGTCTAACCCATTTTGAGTTTATTTTTGAATATGGTGCAACAAAGTGTTCCAGTTTCATTCTTCTGCATGAAATGAAGTTTTCCCAACAACATTTATTGAAGAGACTATCTTTCCCGCATTGTATATTCTTGTCTCCTTTGTCACAGATTAATTGACCATATGAGTGTGGGTTCATTTCTGGACTTCTATTTTGTTCCATGGATCTAAGTGTCTGTTTTAGGGCCAGTACCACATTATTGACTATTTGGGGCCGTCTGAACATGGAACAACAGACTGGTTCCAAATAGGAAAAGGAGTACGTCAAGGCTGTATACTGTCACCCTGCTTATTTAACTTCTCTGCAGAGTACATCATGAGAAATGCTGGACTGGAAGAATCACAAGCTGGAATCAAGATTGCCGGGAGAAATATGAATAACCTCAGATATGCAGATGACACCACCCTTATGGCAGAAAGTGAAGAGGAACTTTAAAAAGCCTCTTGATGAAAGTGAAAGAGGAGAGCGAAAAAGTTGGCTTAAAGCTCAACATTCAGAAAACAAAGATCATGGCATCTGGTCCCATCACTTCATGGGAAATAGATGGGGAAACAGTAGAAACAGTGTCAGGCTTTATTTTTTTGGGCTCCAAAATCACTGCAGATGGTGACTGCAGCCATGAAATTAAAAGACGCTTACTCCTTGGAAGAAAAGTTATGACCAACCTAGATAGTATATTGAAAAGCAGAGACATTACTTTGCCGACTAAGGTCTGTCTAGTCAAGGCTATGGTTTTTCCTGTGGTCATGTATGGATGTGAGAGTTGGACTATGAAGAAGGCTGAGCACCGAAGAATTGATGCTTTTGAACTGTGGTGTTGGAGAACTCTTGAGAGTCCCTTGGACTGCAAGGAGATCCAACCAGTCCATTCTGAAGGAGATCAACCCTGGGATTTCTTTGGAAGGAATGATGCTAAAGCTGAAACTCCAGTACTTTGGCCACCTCATGCGAAGAGTTGACTCATTGGAAAAGACTCTGATACTGGGAGGGATTGGGGGCAGGAGGAGAAGGGGACGACCGAGAATGAGATGGCTGGATGGCATCACGGACTCGATGGACGTGAGTCTGAGTGAACTCCGGGAGTTGGTGATGGACAGGGAGGCCTGGCGTGCTGCGATTCATGGGGTCGCAAATAGTCGGACACGACTGAGCGACTGAACTGAACTGAACTGAACTGATGGCTCTATTCAAGGCTATGGTTTTTCCAGTGGTCATGTATGGATGTGAGAGTTGGATTGAGAAGAAACCTGAGCACCGAAGAATTGATGCCTTTGAACTGTGGTGTTGGAGAAAACTCTTCAGAGTCCCTTGGACTGCAACGAGATCCAACCAGTCCATCCTAAAGGAGATCAGTCCTGGGTATTCATTGAAGGACTGATGCTAAAGCTGAAACTCCAATACTTTGGCCACATCATATAACGAGCCGACTCATTGGAAAAGACCCTGATGCTGGGAGGGATTGGGGGCAGGAGGAGAAGGGGACGAGAGAGGATGAGATGGCTGGATGGCATCACTGACTCGATGGACCTGAGTATGGGTGAACTCTGGGAGTTGGGGATGGACAAAAAGGCCTGGCGTGCTGTGATTCATGGGGTGGCAAAGAGTCAGACATGACTGAGCGACTGAACTGAACTGAACTAATCCAAACTTTTACACATGTACCTGAAACAAGCTAATGGTAAAAGCTCAGTTTGCTGGGAAAGGAGTCAGAATATTACATGCCAAATCCCAAAGAAAGAAAGATTAAGTTATTTTCAAAAACAAAATCTTTTAAAAAAGTATATATCATGTACTTAATTTTACATCTCATTTTCCTTGTGTGAAGGACTGAGATATATAATTTAGATATGGTTCTTGCACAGACAAGCAGTGGAAACAAGTATTTATTAAAGCAAGAAAAGGTATTGATATAGATCAGGAAGATTTCCCACAATAAAGACCAGAGCAATACAAAGTTCTACTGATTATTCCTCAGATAATCAAAATTCAATTAATCATAATAGTGCAATCTCCCCTAGTTCTTGTTAATCAAACTTTTAATGTAAAAGAAAAGTGCAGTTCAAGAAAACACTAATATCCCTACATATATATTATCTTAGGAACAGAAGGAAAAAACAGTTCACAGTTCCATACCTATTAAAAGTAGCTTTCTCCCCCTGGCTTGAAAACTTACTTCTAGAACTATGCTCTGAGAAGGAATTTAAAAATCATACTAGAGGATAGCTTCTGTCTAATCATTTGAAAGGAAGATTAAATGTATTTCAAAAAATAACACAATTTTCATATTCTAACAGAATTAAAATAAGTTCACAAATCTAAAAAGTCATTTGTCATACTATCTAGAAGGTTTTAGATTTAAAGTCTGGATTTAAATCACCACATAAAATGCATACTAAATATTAAAACACTAAAATGTTCCAGTTTGGAATTTTGAGTTGTACAAGCAAGGTTCTTCATGATCACGCACTAGCAACATAGATGGAAAGAAATCTAACAAAATGTTAACAGTATTTATAGTAGAATGTGACCTTTAAATTCTCATCCTGACATATCTCAAAGTGGAAAAAAAAAGCACCAAATAGGGATAAATTCTACGCTGCCATGAATATAAACAAACTACAAAAGATTCTCAAATAACAAGTAACAAAATATAGCCGGGCAACTATCTATTTGTGGTTACCTGAGAAGAAAAGTCCTAGTGATATGGGGTAGGGGTGGTCAGCTGGGAGGTAAATAAGCTTTCATTTTATGCCTTTCAATAAAAGTTTCAGGGTCCCCCCCCATATGTAAGTATTACTTTTATTTAAAAAGTAGATGCTTATAATTAATTTCGGAGTGGCACAATTTTGAATTATTTTAAAGTCTGCTAGTTTTTCCTTTAGCTATATTTTCTAAGTTTTCTGGAATAAAGCAAAATTCAATTAGAAAGATACCAGAATATATCTAATAGCTGTACTTCTCTAAACACTGATCCCTTTTGCTAGTTTTCAAATGCTATTAAAGTAAGTACAAATAAATATAAAGTCATAACTTATTATATTTTAAAGGCATAATTAACTGAAAATGTTTATTAGCCTTACAAACCCACATGTACAGAGAAACACAGCAAGTTCAAAATTTGGTCACTTTTAGCAGTTAGATAAATAAATATAGAAAAGCAAAATAAAGAAACAAAAAAGCAATAGAAAACGACATACATAAGGAGAAATTTTAAGAAATGACGGCTATCAGGGTAATAATAACCAAATGAGAACAAACCATTTAACTGTCTCTGTATGGACACAAAGCGACTTCAAATATGTAGTTAGTCATACTCATCACTCCGCGTGACAATTACGAACAACTGGGCAGTCTTGTTTCATGTGCCTCCTGCTACTTACTTATGTATTTATTTATTAGTATTTTCAGACATTTTGCCTTTGGTTTGATTTTTGAGGTTAAAAGCCTATGATTTCTACCTCCCTCCTCACCTCATACCACATACAAAAATTAACTCAAAATGGATCAATATAAAAAGCAAAAGTTATAAAAGTTTTGAAAGAAAAATGTAGGTAAATCTTGATGACTTTGGATTTGGAGTTTTATATATGACACCAAAAGCACAAGAAACAAAAATGTTGACCTTAAACCCATGCACCTATAGGTGACTTATTTGTGACAGAAGAGGCAAGAATATACAATGTGGCAAAGATAGCTTCTTCAATAAGTGCTGTGGGGAATAACTGGACAGCTACATGCGAAAGAATGAAATCAGAACATAATGCCATACACAAAGATAAACTCAAAACAGATTAAAGAACTAAATGTAAGACCAGAAACTATAAAACACTTAGAGGAAAACATAGGCAGAAAACTCAATGACATAAATCAAAGCAAGATCTTCTATGACCCACCTCCTAGAGTAATGGAAATAAAAATAAACAAATAGGGCCTAATTAAACTTAAAAGCTTTTTGCACATCAAAGGAAATGACCAACAAGGTGAAAAGACAACCCTCAAAATGGGAGAAAATAATAGCAAAGGAAACAAGTGACAAAGAATTAATTTCCCAAATATACAAGCAGCTCATACAACTCAACACCAGAAAAACAAACAATCCCATCAAAAAGAGGGAAAAAGACCTAAACAGACATGTCTCCAAAGACGACATACAGATGGCTAACAAACACATGAAAAGATGCTCAACATCATTCATTATTAGAGAAATGCAAATCAAAACTACAGTGAGATACCACCTCACACCAGTCAGAATGGCCATCATCAAAAAGTCTACCAACAATCAATGCTGGAGAGGGTGTGGAGAACTGCTGGTGGGAATGCAAACTGATACAGCCACTACAGAAGACGGTATGGAGATTCCTTAAAACACTAGGAATAAAACCACCGTATGACCCAGCAAACCCACTCCTAGCCATACACCCTGAGGAAACTAAATTGAAAAAGACACATGTACCCAATTTTCACTGCAGCACTATTTACAATAGCTAGAACATGGAAGCAACCAAGATGTCCACGGACACATGAGTGGGTAAAGAAGCTGCGGTACATGCATAAAATGGAATACTACCGCCATAGAAAGGACCATAGTTGACTCAGTTCTAATGAGGTGGACGAGCCCAGAGCCTATTATACAGAGTGAAGTAAGTCAGAATGAGAAACATAAACATCATATGCCGTGCTCAGTGGCTTCAGTCGTGTCCGACTCATTGCGACCCCATGGACTGCAGCTGACTCATGTATGTGAAATTGAGAAAGATAGTACTGATGAATTTATCTGCACAGCAGCAATGGAGAAACAGACATGGAGAACAGACCTATGGACACAGCGAGAAGGCAGGAGAGGGTGAGATGTATGGAGAGTAACATGGAAATTTACATTACCATATGTAAAACAGCCAGCCAGTGGGAATTTGCTGTCTGACTCAGGGAACTCAAACAGGGGCTCTGTGACAATCTAGAAGGGTGGGATGGGGAGGGAGTTAGGAGGGAAGTTCAGGAGGGAGGGGGCATGAGTGTACCTATTCTTGTTGATGTCTGACAGAAAACAACAAACTTCTGTAAAGCAATTATCCTTCAATTAAAAACTAAAGTGGCAAAAAAAAAAAGTGCTGACTTTCATCAAGATCAAAAAATTTTGTGCTTCAAAAGATTATCAGGAAAGTGAAAAGACAACCACAGAATGGGAGAAAATATCTGCAAAGCATATACTGGATAAGAAATCTGTATCTAGAATATATAAAGAACTTTTACAACTCATTAATTTAAAAAAGTTTTTAAAAATTCAATTAAAAAAAAGCCAAGCTGAATAGACATTTCTTTAAAGATGATATACAGGTGCCCAATCAGCAAATGGAAAGATGCTCAACATCATTAGTCATCAGAGAAATGCAAATCAAAACCATAGCGAGATAGCACTTCACACCCATTAGGAAGTTTATAGTCAAAAAGTCAGATAATAACAAGTGTTATTAACAAGAATGCGGAAAAACTAAAGCCATCAAACACTGCCAGTGGAAACGTAAACTGGTACAACTGCTTTAGAAGCGTGGCCATTCCTCAAAAAGTTAAATACAGAGTTACCACATATCTCAGGAATTCCACTCCTAAGTATATACCCAACGGAAATGCAAACATATGTCGACATGAAAACTTGTACACGAACGCTCAGTGCAGCATTACACATGCAGAGGTAAAAAGTGGAAGCAACGCAGAAGTCCATGAACTGATGAATGGACAAGCAATATATGGTATACCACACAATGGAACAACAGCACACAAACCATGAATGACTGAATCACGGTATCATCTGGGTGGACATTAAAACCACTATGCTAAATGGAAGAAGCCACCCATAAAGGCCACTTATTCTATGATTCTATTTAGAGTACAGGTAAATCTACAGAAACAGAAGGTAAATTAGAGACTGCCTAGGACGGGGGATGGGGCTTCCCTGGTGACTCAGTGGTAAAGAATTCACCTGCCAATCCAGGAGATGAGGGTTTGATTCCTTGGTGGAGAAGACTGTCTGGAGAAGGAAATGGCAACCCACTCTAGTAACCTTGCCTGGGAAAATCCCATGGACAAAGGAGCCTGGAGGGATACAGACGATGGGCTCGCAAAGAGTCGGATGCAACTCAGGGACTAAAACAACAACAAGGATGGGGGAAATAGGAAGGTAAGAGCTAAAGGGTTTGGTGGTAATGAAAACCTTCCAGGGAATTCCCTGGTGGTTCAGTTCAGTTCGGTTCAGTCGCTCCGTCGTGTCTCACTCTTTGCAACCCCATGGACTGCAGCATGTCAGGCCTCCCTGTCCATCACCAACTCCTGGAGTTTACTCAGATTCATGTCCATTGAGTCTGTGATGCCATCCAGCCATCCCATGCTCCGTCATCCCCTTCTCCTCCCACCTTCAATCTCTCCCCGCATCAGGTTCTTTTCAAATGAGTCAGTTCTTTACATCAGGTGGCCAAAGTATTAGAGTTTCAGCTTCAGCATAAGTTCTTCCAACGAATATTTAGGACTCAATTCCTTTAGGATGGGCTGCTTGGATATCCTTGCTATCCAAGGACTCTCAATACTCTTCTCCAACACCACACTTCAAAAGCATCAATTCTTCGGTGCTCAGCTTTCTTCACAGTCCAACTCTCACATCCATATATGACTACTGGAAAAACCAAATCTTTGACTAGACAGACCTTTGTTGGCAAAGCAATGTCTCTGCTTTTTAATATGCTATCTAGGTTGGTCATAACTTTTCTTCCAAGGAGAAAGCGTCTTTTAATTTCATGGCTGCAGTCACCATCTGCAGTGATTTTGGAGCCTCCAAAATAAAGTCTCTCACTGTTTTCATTGTTTCCCCATCTATTTGCCATGAAGTGATGGGACTGGATGCCATGATCTTAGTGTTTTGAATGTTGAGTTTTAAGCCAACTTTTTCACTCTCCTCTTTCACTTTCATCAAGAGGCTCCTTAGTTCTTCTTTGCTTTCTGCGATAAGGGTGGTGTCATCTGCATATCTGAGGTTATTGACATTTCTCCTGGCCATCTTGATTTCAGCTCATGCTTCTGAATGCCAGCCTGGCATCTCTCATGATGTACTCTGGATGTAAGTTAAATAAGCAAGATGACAATATACTGCCTTGACATACTGCCTTCCCGATTAGGAACCAGTCTGTTGTTCCATGTCCAGTTTTAACTGTTGCTTCCTGACCTGCATATAGGTTTCTCAAGAGGCAGATCAGGTGGTCTGGTATGCTCATCTCTTTCAGAATTGTCCACAGTTTATTGTGATCCACACAGTCAAAGGCTTTGACATAGTCAATAAAGCAGAAATAGATGTTTTTCTGGAACTCTCTTGCTTTTTCCATGATCCAGTGGATGTTGGCAATTTGATCTCTGGTTCCTCTGCCTTTTCTAAAACCAGCTTGAACATCAGGGAGTTCACGGTTCACGTATTGCTGAAGCCTGGCTTGGAGAATTTTGAGCATTACTTTACTAGCGTGTGAGATGAATGCAATTGTGCGGTAGTTTGAGCATTCTTTGGCATTGCCTTTCTTTGGGATTGGAATGAAAACTGACCTTTTCCAGTCCTGTGGTCACTGCTGAGTTTTCCAAATTTGCTGGCATATTGAGTGCAGCACTTTCACAGCATCATCTTCCAGGATTTGAAATAGCTCAACTGGAATTCCATCACCTCCTCTAGCTTTGTTTGTAGTGATGCTTCCTAAGGCCCACTTGACTTCACATTCCAGGGTGTCTGGCTCTAGGTGAGTGATCACACCATTGTGATTATCTGGGTCATGAAGATCTTTTTTGTACAGTTCTGTGTATTCTTGCCACCTCTTCTTAATATCTTCTGCTTCTGTTAGGTCCATACCATTCTGTCCTTTATTGTGCCCATCTGTGCATGAAATATTCCCTTGGTATATCTAAGTTTCTTGAAGAGATCTCTAGACTTTACCATTCTATTTTCTTCCTCTATTTCTTTGCACTGATCACTGTGAAAGGCTTTCTTATCTCTCTTTGCTATTCTTTGGAACTCTGCATTTAAGCCTTTCACCTCTCTTCTTTTCCCAGTTATGTGTAAGTTCTCCTCAGACAACCATTTTGCCTTTTTTGGGGGGGATGATTTTGATCCCTGCCTCCTGTACAATGTCACAAATCCATCCATAGTTCTTCAGGCACTCTATCAGATCTAATCCCTGCTGGTCCAGTGGCTAAATCTCCCTGCTGTGAATGTATGGGGCTTGGGTTCAATGCTTGGTCAGGGAACTAGATTACACAGGCCACAACTAAAGATTCCACACACCCCAATGAAGACCGAATATCCCGTGTGCTGCAACCAAGACCCAGTGCAGCCGAAACAGATTAAAAAAAAAAAGTTTTAAAAATGCCTGTGGCGACAGTTGCACAATTCTGTAAATATACTAAACACACAGACTGTACAGTGGGTGATTTATAAGGTATATGAATTACATCACAATAAAGATATTAACAAAAAGAAAAAGAAAAAAGCTTGTGACCATAAATTCAGCTATAGGAGAAAGCTGCAAGTAGTGGATATATTCAGACTTAGACTTAACAACAGCTGAACATGTGAACAGCATGTCCAGAAATTCACATTTACTTATAGATTTAAACTGCTTTAATAATAATTTTCAGTAATAAGATAAAAATATGCTGAGATTTAAAATTTCAAAATAAAATCATTAATGTGTGTCACTGTAGATACTTCTCTAAAAGTTCCTTTGAAACAGAAAATGACACTTGCTAGGACACAGATGGCCAGTTGCTGAAATGAGACCTAAAGAGGGTTTAATTTTATTCACAGAAAGAATGAAAAAAGAACCCCTAACATCTGCCACCGAATTAAACAACTGGGGGCTTTAAGTCTGGATTTCCGGCTTCTCTTGGATACTTTTCATCAGGGAATGTTAGGCTGCGTTCATCCTGCTGGACGGAACTAGGCAAAGGCTGCTGCCCGTTTAGATGTGGTGCTGTTTCACGTGCGCTGCTCTTCAGCTGCCCCACAACTCCACAATGCACACAACTCCCTGTTTCTCAAACACTCAAGCCTTACACTTTACCCTGTAAGCAACGAAGTTTAGAACAATGTGTGCTGGGAAACACGCATATCATCAATGTAATAGATTATTATTGTTGCTTTTATTATCGTAACAGAATCACAATTAGTATTCAGAATATCAGGGATAATCAGAAACCACTGGGATTAGCAATGACACTTTCAATATTCCTAAAGATGACAGGTTAGTAAACTCCTCTAGTAAATAAAAGTAGCTAGGACTGGATAAGCTATCAGAAAGAACCACATTCAACAATATTCTGTGATGCTAAGGTGTAGAATAAGGGTTGGCAAGCTATGGCCAATGAGCTGAATTTGGCCTGCCATCTGTCTTTGTATGGTCTGACAGTATAACACAGTTTTCATATTTTTAAATGGTTAAAAATTAAAAAAAAAATGCTGTGACATGTTAAAATCACAGAAATTCAAATTTCAGTGCCCATAAATAACGTTTTACTAGAACACAGCCACGCTCACTCATTTACGTATCCTTTATACCTGTTTTCACATAATGACAGCAGAGATGAGGAGTTGTGACAGATATGGTTCTCAAAGTCTAAAATATACATTTCTTGGTCCTTTACAAAAAAGGGTTGCTGACCACTGATTTCGAAGACCTCAACTCTATCCAACCCCTACTTAACTATCTCAGCATGTACCACACTACACTAAAACCAAGTCTTACCTGTTAGGTCTTAAATTCCTTGAGGATGGGATTAGGCTGTATTTGTACTCTATTTCTGATCTGTAATTGACACATAGTAGATACTCAAGGGGCTAGTGGTAAAGAACCCACCTGCCAATGCAGGAGACATAAGAGACATGTGTTTGATCCCTGGGTTGGGAAGATCCCCTGGAGGAGGAAATGGCAACCCACCCCAGTATTCTTGCCTGGAGAACTCCATGAACAGAGGAGTCTGGCAGGCTACAGTTCCTGGGACAACAAAGAGGCAGACATGACTGAAGCAACTTAGTACAGCACAGCACAGACACTCAACGTTTGTTGAAGGAATAAAAAGTTGAGTCTAAAAATCTCACCACTGTCTTTTAACATTTTCAATTTAAAGATATATATATGACAATTCTGAAGTGGAACAAAAGTGACTCACAAAATTTCAGAAGTAAGACAAATACAGTGATTTTTGAGAAAGTATACAATGAAAGAGATAAGTTCTATGCCTCAGTTCAGTCGCGTCTGATTCTTTGTGACCCCATGGCTTCCCTGTCCATCACCAACTTCCAGAGCCTTCTCAAACTCATGTCCCATCATGTTGTTGACTCCATCCAACCATCTCATCCTCTGTTGTCCCCTTCTCCTCCCACCTTCAATCTTTCCCAGCATCAGGGTCTTTTCAATTCAGTCAGTTCTTTGCATCAGGTGGAAAAAGTACTGGAGTTGCAGTTTCAGCATCAGTTCTGCCCATGAATGTTCAGGACTGATTTCCTGTAGGATGGACTGGTTGGATCTCCTTGCAGTCCAAGAGATTCTCAAAGAGTCTTCTCCAACACCACAGTTCAAAAGTATTAATTCTTTGGCGCTCAGCTTTCTTTACAGTCCAACTCTCACATCCATACATGACTATGGACCTTTGTTGGCAAAGTAATGTCTCTGCTTTTTAATATGCTGTCTCAGTTCAGTTCAGTCACTCAGTCGTGTCCGACTCTTTGCGACCCCATGAATCGCAGCACGCCAGGCCTCCTTGTCCATCACCAACTCCCAGAGGTCACTCAGACTCAAGTCCATTGAGTCGGTGATGCCATCCAGCCATCTCACCCTCTGTTGTCCCTTTCTCCTCCTGCCCCTCAATCCCTCCCAGCATCAGTCTTTTCCAATGAGTCAGCTCTTCGCATGAGGTGGCCAAAGTACTGGAGTTTCAGCTTTAGCATCATTCCCTCCAAAGAAATCCCAGGGCTGATCTCCTTCAGAATGGACTGGTTGGATCTCCTTGCAGTCCGAGGGACCCTCAAGAGTCTTCTCCAACACCACAGTTCAAAAGCATCAATTCTTCAGTGCTCAGCTTTCTTCACAGTCCAACTCTCACATCCATACATGACCACAGGAAAAACCATAGCCTTGACTAGACGGACCTTTGTTGGCAAAGTAATGTCTCTGCTTTTGAATATGCTGTCTAGGTTGGTCATAACTTTTCTTCCAAGGAGTAAGCAAGTGTCTTTTAATTTCATGGCTGCAGTCACCATCTGCAGTGATTTTGGAGCCCCAAAAAGTAAAGTCTGACACTGTTTCCACTGTTTACCCATCTATTTCCCATGAAATGACTGGACCAGATGCCATGATCTTCATTTTCTGAATGTTGAGCTTTAAGCCATCTTTTTCACTCTCCTCTTTCACTTTCATCAAGACGCTTTTCAGTTCCTCTTCACTTTCTGCCATAAGGGTGGTGTCATCTGCGTATCTGAAGTTATTGATATTTCTCTGGCAATCTTGATTCCAGCTTGTGCTTCTTCCAGCCCAGCGTTTCTCATGATGTACTCTGCAGAGAAGTTAAACAAGCAGGGTGACAATATACAGCCTTGATGTACTCCTTTTCCTATTTGGAACCAGTCTGTTGTTCCATGTCCAGTTCTAACTGTTGCTTCATGACCTGTATATAGGTTTCTCAAGAGGCAGGTCAGGTGCTCTGGTATTCCCATCTCTTTCAGAATTTTCTCTCGGCTGGTTGTAATTTTTCGTCCAAGGAGCAAGAGTCTTTTAATTTCATGGCTGCAGTCACCATCTGCAGTGATTTGGGAGCCCCTCAAAATGAAGTCTCTCACTGTTTCCATTGTTTCCCCATGTATTTGCCATGAAGTGATGGGACCAGATGCCATGATCTTAGTTTTATGAACGTTGAGTTTTAAGCCAACTTCTTCACTCTCCTCTTTCACTCTCATCAAGAGGCTCTTTAGTTCTTCTTCGTTGTCTGCCTAGACCCACTGACAACTCTGGTTGGTAATCCTAGTCATCCTGTTCCATGTGGCTGTCCATGGAAAACAGCAGCCATGGCCTTGGCAAAGCTGAAGACATTCAACTACGCATCACAGTTGACAAGTAAAGGTGCTAAATATTCATATGACTATTAGAATATCAAAGCAGCAAGAAGCATCTTTTGTTTAAAGAGAAGCCATATTGTGAAAAGGCTCAGGAAGCAAGTTATTGAATAGCAAAAATACTGCCCTCTCAAAAGAAAAAAAAAAATTACAGTGAGAACCCAGTAATACCAGTATGTAAAATTACGATAAATAAAATGCTAAAGCAGGATGCAAGAGAAATTGAAAAAGTTCCACTTTCAAACAGTATAAATCAATGTATTGATGACAAGTCACATGACATGGAAGAGGTTTTACAGAGTATATACACAATTTTAACTTTTTTAGATATAGCCACATTGCTTTCTAAAATGGTAGTATCAAGTGATACCCAGTCTGCAATATGTAAAATTTCCTACTTCTCCTTGGCATCCTGTTAAACAACTGGAGTTGTATGAGTTAGTAAATTTCTGATAAAAGAGAGTGAAATGGTATTATGTTTGAAATATTAATTTCTCTTAAATTTATGAAGTTATCTATGTTTATTAAAATAGGATAGCTAAATCTATGAATGAATAGCTCCTGGTAAATTGGACTCTCCTCTAGGAGAGGCTAAGATTTAATAAGAAAAATCAAGTATATATAGTCATAGTTTTTGAATTACTAAAAGTTTTTTGAAACATGCATATGCTCCTATAAATATAGAAACATTTGAAAAATTACAAAGAATAAAATTTTAAAATCATTCATAATCTCATTGCACAAAGTAACTACTATTGATTCAAAATGCACATAAATCTAAAATTCCAAAAACATTTTTAAAAAATTGTAACTTAAGAATTAAGTTAGGGTTAAACTCATTTAGCAGCAAAGTGTGATCTCAACCAAAATGAAAATATTTATAGATTCTAGGTATCCTACCTAATGTGAACAATCATATGTTTCACTGTAGAAATGTGACTTTGCTTGATTACAGAATAATTCTCTAGACGCTATTTTGTAAATACATATATTACAGTCCTAAAATCTAAAAAACTTGGAATTCAGAAATACATATGGGTCCAACAGTTTTATATAAAGGGTTATGAAACCTGTATTGATGTTTTGAATATTTTTCACTATTTTTTAAACACGTATGTTTGAAAATTTGTATTATACACACACAGTTGATCCTTGAATAACTCTAGAGTTAAGGGGTGCCGATCCTCCTCATAGTCAAAAATCCACATGTATCTTTATAGTCAACCCTTTGCATCTGGTTCCACATAATCGAATTTAACTATGTATCAAAAATACGTATTTGTAAAATTACATTTTTTTAAAAAATCCACATATAAGTGGACCTACACATTTCAAACTCATGTTGTTCAAGGGTCAACTGTAAATAAATAGATAGATGGATAATTGGGAAAGTGTCTCATTTTCAAAGTCATTAAACATTCTTTAAAAATACAGCTGTTAGTGGCTGCAAAGCATTCTATAATACCCGTATGACAGCTTATTAAATCAAGTATTATGCTGTTAGTCCATCTCCATATAAATAATACTGTGATGAACATCCCTGCTCATAAATTTTATAGATATGTAATATTTTCTTATTATATAACATTTAAAATATATATTACCTGAGGAGAAATTAAACTAAACCCTTTTCCAGTAAACTAGTGATCATTTACTGATGAATACTTCCTTTTCATACTGATATGATAAATTATCCTAATAGTAGTCATAAACAAAATACCAGTATTAATCTATTGTATCTTAGCTTACTATTTGTTATTTCATCATAGTCAAAGAAAATGGCATGCCAGATTTCAGTTTAAATATTAATAAGCATATCAAAACCTATATTAAAGAGATTTAAAATTAAAATGAGAAAACTAAGGAAAATGAACATCAAGGGAAAAGAAGATAAACCTAATAACCAACAGAAGTTGTAAACAGTGATACAGTAAAAAATCAGGGGAAGAACTGGGGCAGGGATAAATTGGGAGTGTGGGATCAACAAATACAACATAAAATAAATGAGGATTCACTGTATAGCATGGGGAACTATATTCAGTACTGTGTAATACCATGTAATGGAAAATAACTGCAAAAAGCCTGTATGTAACCAGATCACTTTGCTGTACACCTGAAACTAACACAGCACTGTAAATCAACTATACTTTACTAATAATAAAAAAGAATACCTTTTTCCAGAGCTATAAAAAACTACTATCTTAATTGAAAGGGATTCCTAAGTGCCAGCTAGAATCAGCGACAAAACCTCATGTTTATGTACATTGTTGAAAATTTCCAGAGATCCAAAAATACGAAAGCTTTCAAAAGCAGAATAGGTTACCTATAAAAATTTTGCATTTCATATTAATAATTCTAGATATCAAAAGACAATGGAGCAATCCCTTCAAAGTTCTGATAGAAAACAATTTAAAATCTAGATTTATAACTATAATAGTGATAGGAAAATTCACTAACTAATTCATCAATTATTTACTGAGCGGCTACTGTGTGCCAGACATTTTATGTACCAAGGATATACCAGTGAACAAAATTACAAAATTGTCTGCCCTGTGGCATTTTTAGCAGCAAAATAAAGACAATAAGCAAAATATATAGGCATGTTACACTGTGAAAATGCTCTAAGATATAAAGCAGTCAAGAAAAACTGGTAATAGGGGATTCACAATTTAAAACAGGATGGTCGGGGAAGGCCTCTTTGAGAATGAGATATGTGAGTTAAAATCTGAAAGAAATAAGTAAGTCATGTGGAAAAGTGAAGAAAGAAGTCATAGGCCATTTTGAGTTTATTTTTGTGAATGGTGTTAGAAAGTGTTCTAGTTTCATTCTTTTACAAATGGTTGACCAGATTTCCCAGCACCACTTGTTAAAGAGATTGTCTTTAATCTATTGTATATTCTTGCCTCCTTTGTCAAAGATGAGGTATCCATAGGTGTGTGGATTTATCCCTGGGCTTTCTATTTTGTTCCATTGATCTATATTTCTGTCTTTGTGCCAGTACCATACTGTCTTGATGACTGTGGCTTTGTAGTAGGGCCTGAAGTCAGGCAGGTTGATTCCTCCAG
Organism: Capricornis sumatraensis; assembly: GCF_032405125.1. Taxonomy (NCBI): domain Eukaryota; kingdom Metazoa; phylum Chordata; class Mammalia; order Artiodactyla; family Bovidae; genus Capricornis; species Capricornis sumatraensis. Next base: position 91,842,405 of record NC_091070.1, on the reverse strand, counting down.
TTCCATTCTTCTTTCTCAAGATTGCTTTGGCTATTTGGCTATTAAAAGCAGAGACATTACTTTACCAACAAAGGTCCGTCTAGTCAAGGCTATGGTTTTTCCAGTGGTCATGTATGGATGTGAGAGTTGGACTGTGAAGAAAGCTGAGCGCCGAAGAACTGATGCTTTGGAACTGTGGTGTTGGAGAAGACTCTTGAGGGTCCCTTGGACTACAAGGAGATCCAACCAGTCCATTCTAAAGGAGATCAGCCCTGGGATTTCTTTGGAAGGAATGATGCTAAAGCTGAAACTCCAGTGCTTTGGCCACCTCATGCAAAGAGTTGACTCATTGGAAAGACTCTGATGCTCGGAGGGATTGGGGGCAGGAGGAGAAAGGGACAACGGAGGATGAGATGGCTGGATGGCATCACCAACTCGATGGATGTGAGTCTGGGTGAACTCCGGGAGTTGGTGATCAACAGGGAGGCCTGGCATGCTGCAATTCATGGGGTTGCAAAGAGTCAAACACGACTGAGCAACTGAACTGAATCAAATTGATAACGCTCTTTGGAAGGACACATCACCTATGGCAATAGTGAGGCCCCTTCACTTTAGGAAGGTCATGTACCGACTGCTATATTTTAAATGGATAACCAACAAAAACCTATTGTATAGTACATGGAACTCTGCTCAGTGTTATGTGCCAGCCTGGATGGGGGCTTGGGGGGAATAGAGGAGAAGGGATAAATGTGTATGTGTGGCTGAGTCCCTTCACTGTTCACCTGAAACTATCACAACATTGTTAATCGGCTATACCCTAATACAAAATGTTTCTGGTATTAAAAAATAAAAAAGACATCATAGGCCAGGTAAATTTTTTTTTTCTGTATAAAAATTCAAAAATTCATCTATTCTGTCCCCTTTCTGAATGTACTGCAGCAAACTGAAGATGAATATCAAGAAAAGATATCATGGTCAATGTAATACAAATGTCTAATGAAGGGAAAAAAAAAATCCCAGTGTTAATATTAAATGTGCTGTAGGCCTGGAAAGCATTCACTCTAAACAAAAATCTTAGTGTGGAGTCTTACAGGCACATCTCTAAGAAGAAGCATGAGTAAAAAAGTAGAAATCATTTACATGCTCTTCCCCCCACAATAATGGAAAAATGAAAGACCATTAGAAACCCCAGGAAAAATATGCCCCTCCAGACCCTACCCCTTGACACAGTTGTAGCTGTAACATGAAGCCACTGATGAAAAAGAAAACTAATTTCACCTGATTTATAAGAACAGTATCCTTTGAGCAGCATGGGATACAATGAGAAAGAAATGTAATCTTATAAATATATCACATTTTAAATTATATATATTTATAATCAATTTACTCATTTTCAACTTTTAAAATAGACCTACGAGCAAAATATGTCTTGTCCTATTTGTTCGGACTATACAGTCCATGGAATTCTCCAGGCCAGAATACTGGAGTGGGTACCTTTTCCCTTTTCCAGAGGATCTTCCCAACCCAGAGATTGAACCCAGGTTTCCTGCATTGCAGGTGGATTCTTTACAGGTTGAGCCACAAGGGAAGCCCAAGAATACAGGAGTGGGTAGCCTATCCCTTCTCCAGCGAATTTTCCTGACCAAGGAATCGAACCAGGGTCTCCTGTATTCCAGCAGATTCTTTACCAACTGAGCTGCCAGGGAAGCACTCCTACTTGTTTGAAATATTCAATTTGTATTTTTTAAGTAGCTTTTGCTGGGGGCTTCTGAGAATTTTGTCAGTCTTCCTAAATATGATATCAGTTCAGTTCAGTTCAGTCACTCGGTCGTGTCCAACTCTGCAACCCCATGAATTGCAGCATGCCAGGCCTCCCTGTCCATCACCAACTCCCGGAGTCCACTCAGACTCATGTCCACCTAGTTGGTGATGCCATCCAGCCATCTCATCCTCTGTCGTCCTCTTCTCCTCTTGCCCTCAATCCCTCCCAGCATCAGGGTCTTTTCCAATGAGTCAACTCTTCGCATGAGGTGGCCAAAGTACTGGAGTTTCAACTTTAGCATCAGTCCTTCCAATGAACACCCAGGACTGATCTCCTTTAGGATGGACTGGTTGGATCTCCTTGCAGTCCAAGGGACTCTCAAGAGTCTTCTCCAACACCACAGTTCAAAAGCATCAATTCTTTGGCACTCAGCTTTTTTCACAGTCCAACTCTCACATCCATACATGACCACAGGAAAAACCATAGCCTTGACTAGATGGACCTTTGTTGGCAAAGTAATATCTCTGCTTTTTAATATGCTATCTAGGTTGGTCATAACTTTTCTTCCAAGGAGTAAGTGTCTTTTAATTACATGGCTGCAATCACCATCTGCAGTGATTTTGGAATCCAAAAAAATAAAGTCTGACACTGTTTCCACTGTTTTCCCATCTATTTCCCATGAAGTGATGGGACCAGATGCCATGATCTTTGTTTTCTGAATGCTGAGCTTTAAGCCAACTTTTTCACTCTCCTCTTTCACTTTCATCAAGAGGCTTTTTAGTTCCTCTTCACTTTCTCCTGTAAGGGTAGTGTCATCTGCATATCTGAGGTTATTGATATTTCTCCTGGCAATCTTGATATAAGCAGGTATAATTCTCTTTTCTCCCCTAGACACTGTCACCTATTGTGACACCTGCCACCTTGGGATCATGAGGATATCCATACTAAAAGGATAGGTCACTCTGGGATGTCAGAGAACCTGAATCTTTGAAGATGGTATTAAACTAGTAATTTAACAACTGTGAATGCACCTTACTTCGAGATTTCCTATTGTATAAGAAACATAGTTTAAGCCAAATATAGTTTTCTTCTCTATTCTTATTTACTTTCTATTACTATTTTCTATCATCTCAGATGATAAAGTCATTAACAACAGAAGATTGTCCTGCAACTACAGAAGTAACGCTTCTTTACTTTGGACTAGTATGTTTTAAACTGATAACTCACCTAGAAATTGAGATAGCTCATCTTTTTTCTTCCCAAATACAAATAAATACAATACAAAGAGGGAATTACCTATACAATACCCAATTTTATGTTTTCCACTGTATTAAGAAATATTCTATATGAATTTTTGCAAAATCCCTGATACCTGGAGTACTAGTGGGTAGGACTCCAGGTTTTTGCTGCCATGGCCTGGGTTCAATCCCTGGTTGTGGGAACTGAGATCCCTCAAGCTGCACAGCACGGGCCCAAAACAACCAAAAGAAAACTAAACCAGCATAAAACTTTAAAAACTCATGTTTATTTTTATTAATCATGGTGTTTACCAGAGGCTAATATCCATAATAAATAACACTATATTCTATCTACATTTTCAATTCACAAAGTACTTCTATAGCTTACAGTATGTTGGTATGGTTGAAGTTAGTTGCTAAGTCGTGTCTGACTCTTTTGTGACCTCATGGACTACAGCCCAGCAGGCTCCTCTGTCCATTGGATTTCCCAGGCAAGACACTAAAGTGGGTTGCCATTTCCTTCTCCAGGGGATCTTTCTGACCCCGGGATCCAACACGCATCTCCTGCATTGGCAGGCATATTCTTTACCACTGACCCACCTGGAAAGCCCAACTTAGAGGATACTGGATGTTAAAGTCTAAATAGCAAATTATCAATGCCCCTAAACTGTAACTTACAGAAGAATGAGCATTAAGTAGCTGAATATTAATGTCTATGAACTGCTACAGGGGTCAGATGTTTATATGCGCTTCCGTGGTGGCTCAGATGGTAAAGCATCTTCCTGCAACGGAGGAGAGGCCTAGGTTCGATCCCTGGGTCGGGAAGATCCCCTGGAGAAGGAAATGGCACCCCACTTCAGTATTCTTGCCTGGGAAATCCCATGGACAGAGGAGCCTGGCGGGCTGCATTCCATGGAGTCGCACAGAGTTGGACAGGACCCAGCGACTTCACTCTACTTCACAAGACGTTTAATGGCTCTGTACAGGAAAACAAGATGGCACCAAGGAAAGTATAGTTACTTACAACTTGGAGCTCTAAGACTTCTCGTCAGACTGATTTAAAATTTCTATCTCCCCCAGTGGAGATGAAAAAAGTATTCAACATTAAGGAAAGAAGCTATTTGAACTAACAAGTAAAGCAGGTACAAGCTTTTCTGCTAAACATATAGGAAGAGAGCAGTTTATAAAAATCAGAGTGAAAGGTCATATTTAGAGTAAATTTTAGGCTTTTGAAGACTAAGGGTTTATTATTGAGACTACAGACACAGAGAAGAAATAATGTCTTTACAAAAGTAGGTGGCAACAGAAATACCAATAATGACGAAAAACTAAAAATAAAATTAAACCTACTCATTTGGGAAATTCCAAGTGAACTGCAAATTACAGGCCTATTGTTTTACTTACCTTATTTAACAAATCTCACTAGTTCCTCAGTGAGGAGGAACTGGAGGCTGACATCAGAATCTGATGACTTAGTGTTTACAGTCTATATTATAAAATGTAGCAGTCAAAGTTCAGTGAGTTTTAGTCATTCTCTACTAATTTTTTTGTGGTCACTATAAGGTCCCAAGTGAGATTTTCCACTATTTCCAAACATCAACTAATAATCATAGTGAAGATTTTGGGGGCCAGCAAAATTAAAGAAGAACCTTCTATAGCATCCTGTCTTAACAAAATAAGTGAAACAAAAAATCTGCCACACATAAACACACATAAAATGAGATAGGGCTGGAAATGGTGCTTGTTCTGGGTAGAATACCTTCTCCCTCTGTCATCCTCTCCTTGCATCCGCCCAACTCATTCTTCAAAATTTAACTCAAATGTCCTTGTCTTCCATAAGGAAGACACTCTAATCCCTACCCTCCCACTCCCCAAGCTGCCACTATGGACCTGCCCTGTGAATGTTTATAGCATATTCATCTCCATTATACAAATTATAAATAAAATATAAGCTACAATTTCATCTACGTCTACACTTGAAGGTGGATGCCCTGAGGACTGGGATGTCTCCTACCAGCACCCGTCAGTGTATACCTCACAGATATGTTTACTAAATGAACTTACAAGGACCGTGAGTGGTAATCAGGGCAGCAATCACCACCCTCATTTTTAAAGAGGTGAAATGACTCATTTAAGGCCAGCTGGCCAGGAAACTGTGAAATTAGGATTTGAAATTATGACTTCTAACTTTAAGTGCCAATGCTTTTTAAACATCATACTATCTCATGTTTAAAGTAAATAAGCTTTAAATTTCCTTACCTGTTCCAAAGGTAAAATCATCCCATGCTTGAAACCTTGAATCACACAAAACAATACAAAGCGAAAAGGCAACCCAACATCCACACTCCATGCCCTAAGTTGCTCAGTCCCACCACTGGAAGCAACAAGTTATCAATTTCTTAGGTATCCTAAAGGAACAATTAATGCTTAGTCTGATAGTATTTGTTACCTTTTCATCTTCCTGTACCATTAATTAACCCATTAAATTGAAGACAGTTCAAGTTATAATCACTCCTCAAGTAAAATATATTTTCAATTACTTCTAATAAATAAGACATTTTATAAACAGCTAAACTGATGCATGCTAAATACAAAATCAATATCACTATATTTTGTGCAATACTGTGAATCTTGGTGACTAATAAATAATAATAATTCAACAAACAGAAATGTAAAACTAATTATTACACGAATCCTCCAGTCCTTTAAAAGTCCGTGATACTGAAAAGTGTGTACTACTAACAAAAGGGCTATAAAAAGATTATTATGGATAGCTCCTGCTTGAGTCTGTATGGGAAAGCAATAGCACCTCCCACAGATACTTCATCTCCATACAAAAACACAGACAATTTTAATTACTACCTAAAATCACAAACCTCTCTATCCACTTGACTCTTTATCTTCTGTCCAGACCTATATCCCGTCTTTGTAACATCTCTGTTTAGACATCCCACCAGCAACTAACTGAAGCAGGTTGAAAACTGACTATTTCATCATCTCCCACTCTAAAATAATACTCATTTCCCCAGTTTGAGCTGTCAACATCAGAATCACACGAATACTGGATAAAGTAGGCCTGGCTTCTGAGCAGCTCAGGAAAAAAAAGCAAACTTGTCTACAAGCTCAGTATGAGCCAAGAATGTGATGCAGTTACCAAAAAAACAAAGCCAGTCAACTGAGATGCATGAAAGGAAGGGAACCTGAAACATGGTAGGTACACAGCACACACCGGATGAACTGTATCTGTATTATTATCACTGATCATTTACTTCCAAAATTGTTATACACAACTTAGTGCCAAAAGGGATTTAAGGCAGCATCTGAAGAAGGACCCTGGAAGACCAGAGCATTAGCAAAGGAACATCCATCACCACTACGCCACTCTGTGAAATAGTTCAGTATGCCTAAAACACTCAGAAAGATTATGAGCTATATAGTTATTCAAAACTAACATAGGTTATCATAACTAAAATGGGCAAAGAAAATATCACTGGATGCAAATCACTTCAGTTCAGTTCAGTGCACTTGCTCAGTCGTGTCCGACTCTTTGCAACCCCATGAATCGCAGCACGCCCGCCAGGCCTCCCTGTCCATCACCAACTCCCAGAGTTCACTCAGACTCACGTCCATCGAGTCAGTGATGCCATCCAGCCAAATCACTTAGGCCAACTGATTACTGTCACTCCTCTTAGAAAATAAAAGCTAACATCAGTTAGGATACCTGAATTTTGTCAAATTATAAAATAAGCTTAATTTAATGATATTTTACTACCATAATTATTCTAAGGTGATTCAGCAATTCAGGTTATTCTTGAAACTGCTGATTAAAAAAATGGGAGCCAATTTTTCAGTTGTACAGATCTAGGATCCAGAAGAGAACTTACGTCTTTGGGATTATTAGCATTATACAAAAGTACTCTGATACATAATGTGTTTATTCAATTTGTTGTACTAAGGTTTGCTCATTAGGTCACAACAGTTCAAGAAGAAACATGTACAAATATTTCTTCTATTTTTATATTACTGATATTGAGTCTTAAGTCCTTTGTACAGAAGATTGAAAAAATAATGATTAACTTAATAATTTCCATTCTTATGCAAGAGTTGAAAATAATTTTCATATTATATTCCTATCAAAAGGTGTGTATGTGTGTGTATATAGAAAGCTGGTATGTTAAAGGTTCCATTTGCAGTGTATATTTATTTTGTATTTTACCACATATAAAGCATTTTTAAAAAGCTAAGCCAAATTTCTAAGTCTTAAACTGCTTAAATACTACTTCTAAGTAATTGGTAAGAGTACTTGATAATAAGAGTTGTATTTGACACATTTACAATAGCAGCAAATCTGTTTGAATATTCAATGGTAAAATTTTCTTAATTATTATAAGGTTAGTTTAGTGATTCCCACTGACTCGCCTAATCTTTCTTCTCTGTATCATATTATAGTCTGCAGTTTTAAAAACATTTGTATTATCTCTAATACGGTACCCTTTTATTCTTCGTTTCTTTACTCAGAGTAAAATAATCACTTATACATCCTGATTCTGAATTTGTCAGTAAATACTGTTCTAAAATGTTGCATTTTCACAACGGGAGGCACTCCACCTTTAGCTCTTGGTTCCACAAATACGTGTTAGCATGTAATAGCGTGTAAAAACATGAAAAACCTCTAATTGATCTCACAAAAACAAAATAACATATAAATAGTCTTATTACAGCATTTTAGGAATGTCACAACTTGTTGCAAGATATTCTACACAGTCTTCCTGGACTATTTCTCATGAGTTACTTGATAGAATCTTTCAGGATTCTGTTTCTGTGGACAGATTACCATGATAACCTGTGAATATAACAAACATCTTTTTCTCTGGTTAACCTGAAAAGCCCAAGTAATAACTACAGCATCTGGGGTTAAAGAAAGACACAGTGGCAGGCTCAAACTTATTTATATAGGGGAGAAAGGACTGATGCTGAAGCTGAAGTCCCAGTCCTTTGGCCACTTGATGCAAACAGCTGACTCACTGGAGAAGACCCTAATGCTAGGAAAGAATGAAGGCAGGAAGGGAACAGAGTGACCGAGGATGAGACGGTTGGATGGCATCACCCCACCAAAGACGTGAACTTGGGCAAACTCCAGAAGATGGTGAGGGACAAGGAAGCCTGGTACACTGCAGTCTATGGGGTCACAAAGAGTCTGACACAACTTGATGAATGAATAACAGGGGAGAAAATCTATCCTTTAACAGATCATGTAAATATAACCAAACTGCCATTTTTCAAATGTAGCAACAACTGTTTCTTTTCACATTAGAAAAAGGAATGCTATTTCAAGAGATGTGAATAGATACAGTGAAAACAAAAAGGTTTCTATGAACAGATAATCTTGAGAAATATTGCATAGTCTATTTTCCTCTTAAAGATTCACATAGTGAAAGCTTTTGAGTAATTTTACAATAAAGAAACATGTTAAACTTTAACGCAGTCTTAAGTTAATTTGAGCAGAACACTTTTTTCAATTTACCTATTAAGATCCAGTTAACCATTCTCCACTATCTGTCTTTCATTTTGGATTCCATATTCATTTTGGAGGACAAAATGAAAGATAGGTAATAATCAAAACACTGACTACAGTAAGTGAATTCCTATTTCTAAATTTCTAAAGTGTATTTTTACCCTATAATAAATACAAAAATATTCTATTCAAAGTTGACAGTTTTTAGAAGTTACTAAAATGTCACATTGTCAATTTTATTAATATGAATTTTAAAAATAAATCTTAACATGGTAACAATAGCTTAATTAATATTAGTATACATTACTAGTACAACACACTACTAATATTATGTTAGTGCAATAATATTAAATGACAATTAACACTATAACCATCCTATAACTTTTTAAATTTTAATTTGCTTATTACTGAATTCACATTTTAGCAGAAAGTAGGTGGCCACATCATCTTATAATGTTATCAGGAAAATATTTAGTCTAAAAAGTTATATAGTAACATTACTATAGCTCATAAAAGTTTTTAAAAATCTAATCCAATTTTTCCTAATACGAGTTTTATTTTTCCAACTTAGATATAGTATTTGAAAGCTAATAAATACTCAAAGGTTTTTAGGCCAAATTCTCTATAGGAATGTAATTTTTTTAAAAAAGTAATTTCAAAGTAAGACAGCTTCAACAGAAAATATAACCATGTTAAAATTGGCGCCTTAACTAAACTTGAGTTAATGGACAAATGAATACAGAAAGCTTGTCATTTATGACCTCTAGATATTCATTAACAAATACCTACTAATTTAAATTTACAAAATAGCACAATCATGTGGGGGATAGGGTGGCATTTTTTATTATGGTAAAATAGGCTATATATCTAGCTTCAACACTGTTAAAGATTCAACTTTTAACTTCTTAATCTTTTGATTTAACCTATTAGACTACTTTTTCTTCCTAACTGTAATTCTTATAAAAAGAACATTGAGATTAACCTTTAAAAAAATACATGTAGTCTATTCTATACAAAATTTTATTCTCTAGACACTGCCAGTTCCTTTAGCAACTTAAACTACTCATTTATTTTATAAGTACTCTAAAGACACTGTAGTAATGGGTACTACGTATCTTAAAAATATGAAGACACGCGAAAATCAAAAACTAGACAATACTATTTACGATTATAAACAGTAACTTATCACATTATGTATGGAGGAGAATATAAGTGCCCATTTATTCCCAGAGTTCATAAATATATTTAAACCTTTTTTAGAATGTTTCCAAGCCTTTTAAACAGCAGTTCAAATTTTTCCATTTTTAAAATAGGTGCATGTATGATTTGAAAGGCCAATAATTTCATCTTCAGAGTAGGTAATAAATTTACCAAGGTATAATTTGTTTTCTCAACTTATAAAAATAAACCT